>NC_090442.1:376600244-376903274 GCF_031143425.1 Pleurodeles waltl
ATTCCAGGACCATATAGAGAAATGAGGGCGAAGGTCATGAAACTCCCAGGTTCCTTACAAAATGCTTTAATGAACGGCGGATGGTATTTTATTCCTTATAATACTTGGTCATATCATCATCCTTCACACAAATTGTTAAAACCTTGTAGACTTGCTCATTTATCTTTATGACAGACCAGAACAACAAAAGCTAAATTTGCACTGCAAAACTAAACCCATCAGTTACTAGATTTTTAAAGGAATAATTAGAATCAGTTTCAAGTCAGATCAAAAAATGCTGTGGCACATTTCTATCTTTCCTGAAATGACTTATAGCATGGAAAAAATAATCCTGATCTCATAAATATCTCCTTTCTCTTGACCATGTTTTCCTTTTAAAAAAAAAAAAACATATCAGAAGGAAAAGACAGCTCCTGCTTTTCACTATGCCTGCACGTTCTGGCGGCAGGCATTGTGACGTGAAGATTCAACTGTTAAGCCATTTCATTATTAAGATGATAAGAGATGTCACCTGCAATAAGGAAATCCAGGAAGGGTATTTTGTTTTACAGGGATTGCATGCTCCCCTATACTAGTCAGAACAGTATTGACCATGTAAATCTAAAAGGAAATTATGGAAATGCAATTTTGAGCACGCTAATGCAGGTGTTGGTATCAGTCTGTTGAAAGAAAGAATAAAACCTATGCTTTCTCTTTTCTGTGTACAGTGATTATAAGACTTGATACAGTGTAGACATTTAACTACAGTACAAATCAGATCAACTGTGACACCATAGATACCAAGTAAAGGCATCCTGAGAATCATAATTTTAAAAGCTTTGGTTCAGTAAGTTGAGCCTGTAGGCAGACTGTAGGAGAAAACATACAAGGGCCGGAGCAATTCAAGTTGACGTGTAGTAGTTTATTTCTAGTGGTATGATTACACGCTCTTAATGAACTTTCCCCCATTCTCTATGACTTGTAACATCTGTCTAGGTCTCTTCTGCTGTGATCAATAATCTATTTACTCAGTGTATCATTTTACTTAGAACACCTCTGGATGACATTAGCATTGTTGAATGAGTTTTTCTGAAATGAGGTGGTACCTGGGTGTTAAGGCAATGATGTGTATTATTCTTATGTTCTGATTTTCTAAACAAGTGATACTTTTGCTCACACCAAGATGATTTTGCAGTTTCTCCAATTTGCTATGCAAGAAATGTGTATACAAACCCAGTGATTTTGGGGGTGACACAGATTTTATGAAGAATTCATTTGCTACTAGGGTGCTTTTGGGTGTCTATATTTTAGTGTACGGTTTTGCTCCCACAAATCTTGACACATTAAGGAGCACCTCCTTTTGCTAACATAGTTCTTTTTAGTTTTCCACATATGACTAACCTGGGAGGTAGTTGATTTTCGAGTGGAGATCCCAGTGTTGAGAATTTGCAGAGAAGTCAGATTTGCAGTGCTGTCCCTGAATGATTTAAGTGTAAGTGTGACTAGGGCAATATGTTTTTGTGAATTGTGAGACTTATGAAGTTTTTGTGATATGCTGTATGCAAGGTCTTTAGTTATGCAAAACTGATTTTGGACTCAACTAGAGGTTTGATCACTGTTGTATTATTTTTATTTGTGTATCTTGTTTTTTTTAAACAATTGTTTTATTATTGTTTTGATTATTGAATTAGTTGAAATCCGAGATCTCAGGTATTGAGGCTTACTTGTCTGCATACATTGGTGTGTAGTGTGAGCCACTGCTTATACATGGATAGGGATTTCTGAATGAACTAGTTTTCCTTTTCAGGGTTGTGTGTCTAATTTGAGTGGATGTGCTTTGTTCCTAAATGCACAAGAGTAAGATCATTTGCGAGGGCGGATTACGTATGGATGGGAGTCTACCTACTGGGAATTGTGGCTAAAACAGTACCACAAACTGTGCTTTTCTTGTTTGTTGCTATTTATTGTGAGAGTAATCTTAGCCTTAATTTCCTGAAAGGTTTCAGTTGTGTAAAATTGGGTTGAAAAGGGGTTTTGTAATTGTTTTCTTGTTCACTGAGAAGACACACTGTGACAGGTCTGTCAGTTGGGGGAGCTGCACTGGGACTGGTGAGAAGTCACCACAAAGCAGTGCTGTCATTGGTTGATTACTGACAGTGTCACGCTGTGACAGGTTGACCTTTGACAGAGCAGCACTGGGATTGGTTGTTGCTCACTAGCTTGTTTTATGTGATTTATGAGACCAATTTGTAAAAACAAAAAAAATATATATATGGGTGGTATTGAAAAGGCACAAGGTTTCCTTTGTATCTTCTACTGAGGGTCAGAAATTACCTGCTGAGGGAACACCTGCAAACGAGGTGTTGAGGGGCATTGTGTTTGTTCTGTATGTGTATCTGTATGTGTATCTGGATTTCTGAAAGGCATGACTATACTGCAGTTTCCTCTAGAAGGTCCTTATACCATTAGGAAGCTGGATTTCCTGAGACAAACAATGAACAAGAGAACGTTGTTGCTTAGACCTACACAATTTGAAGTAAGAAACAATGCCTACAGAGAAGGAAGGAAGAATGAAAATACAAAGCAATTGAAGGGCTCGTTTAGGCAGTGGTTAGAGAACAAGTGGGATTGACAACAGAAGTGTTGGAGGGTGAATATGATGTAAAGTATGAAAGTTGTTCCTGCAATAATTAAAGAAAATTTAAGACGGAAAGAAAAATAAGGAGGGACAAGAACAAATGGCTTGATGTACAAAGCATAAGAGAATCTATAACTGGTTACTGACTGCTAAAATGGCATTTTCAAATGTACTAAAAGCATTCGAAGCATTATTTTACTTCACCGAAAAGTTACAGAATCAGAATTTTAAGGACTGAGTCGCATTTACCAATTCCCTAATACTGAATCATAAACTGCACGTATCAACTATTAGCAAATACTGAGTAGTCAAAAAATGTGGATTTTGCATGTGCAAATTACCACCAACTCTGATAGGATGATAACCAGGTGCAACACACATAAAAAAGGCCTGAAATGGATTAGGGTGTTCCACAATTGCAGCGCTGTATGTGATTGCAAGGAGGATGTAGATTCTCAATGCCCTCAACAGAAGGAGGAGGCGACAGGGACACATATTCAGAGTGAGGGCTACACTTTTCCAAGAAACATAGAAGGACATACACAATAAATTCAGGTTGAGCAGTGCAGTTAGATTAGATCTAATTGCAGAAATAAGGCCTCAGCTTGAAAGAAATCTTATCAGAAGCAATGACATACCCACCCATGTGCAGGTACTATTCCCATTCCATCTTTTAGCCTCTGGGTGTTACCAAAATGTTACTGCTGCTGTAGGTGGGGTATCACAGAGTGGCCTCTCTAGGTTTTTAAATGCTTTCCTAGATGTGATGGTACAGACAATTCACAATCTTATAACTTTCCCTAGAACAGCACAGGAGTTGCAGTTAGCCAAATCAAACTTTTACTGCATTGCTCAATTTCCTCATGTAGTAAGATATATTAGTGGTGCCCATGTTCCCATTTGTCCCCCATCTTACGAGTTCATATTTAGAAGCAGGAACACACTCATTCACTAAAGATCCAAGTTGTATGTGATGCAAAATATATCATAACAGATCTTGTTGCAAAGAACTCTGGTAGTACATGTGTCTCATTAATGCTCGGGTATAGGAGCAAATACTTACGTCTTCTCAGAGGAGAGTTTGAAGATTGCTATCTACTTGCTAAATATGGCCTAATCTCCCAAATGTTTTGTAGGTGACAGTGCATATGCTCCGAGATCAGGTATTAGGAAACCATATCTTCATCCTTCTAATCAAATTCAGGTATCCTACCATGCAGCACAAACACAAACTGGGTATGTCATTGAGAGGACATTTGGATTACTGAAAAGTCGATTTTGCTGCCTCTATAAAAGTGGCAGTGCCCTAAAATATTCTCCATAAACAAATTGCAAGATCATCACTTCTTGTGCAATGCTTCATAATATAGCAATATGGAAATGATTGCCTGAAATGATGTCTGATTCATAATCTGATGATGATAAACCCCAAAACCAACCAGCACAGGCAATACAGTATAGTTAATGGGCATCAGAAGGAAGAGACAGACGTACAGCCATTACAATCCATTACTTTTAAGGTATTTCAATGATGATAGATGTTACATTTTGATCAATGCTAAACACAAGAAGTGCTTTGTTAAACAATATAACCTTTATTTTTCAGATTCTAAAGTGAGTCGTAACATTATTTTCACTCTTTCGAATGTTGAAATAAAAGAAGAAATCAGTACACAACTTACTGAAATAGCAAAATATGACAGAACAATATGTAGTGCAAATGTAAGACTTACTACTGTTTCCTTCTACAATGAACTGAACTTTGTTGCATGGGTGTAGTGGAGCCTTCAGTACCAACACTACCTCCTGATCTACTGCACACCCACTCAATGGCTTATTCGCAGATATACTGCTAATGCTGGGTAGCCCTTCACTTTCTGCAGGACTAACTGCTGCAACACGTGCAATCCGTGTGGTCTGTAAACTTTCTACTGTAATGGTTACTTGCAGTATGCCCCGTGCCACATCCCCATAACAGTGACCCATTTCGACCTGCAGGCCCTACAGTATGGCGTGAGTGTGTTGACGTAGCCTGTACATGACAATTTACTGACTGACTAAACATATCCATACGTTAGAATAAATGATGTTGAGATGTGCGTTCCTTTGTCCACTTTTACCTCCAGAAAACAGTGGGACTCTTTTTGGAAGCTACTTGTGATGTCCATTCTCATACCAAAATTATTTTGTTCATTATTCTCATTTGCTTGTGTTGTAGATGTTGTACCTTCAACACAGTCTTCAAGAACTCCAAACAACTGTATGGTATCACCCATATTGTGTGTGGACCGTGATCTAGGATTTTTTACCTAACACTGTAATGCCTGAAACAATTACTCCTGTGCAGTTGTCTACACCTCACTGCAAGGTCTTATGTGACATTTGGACTCCCTGCATCATCCAATTCATCAATAGGCAGTGTGAGACTGTTATATTCCGGACTATGACTTTGCCTCTGGGGTGATGTATGTGGCATATTGAACTCATTCCCTTTTTCTATTAATGTCTTTGAATCTTCCTGAACCTCTCCTTTAGATCCATGGTCTTTTTGTGCTGGGATATCTGTTTAGAAAGGTAATGTGAGAACGATTTGTAAATAAATGTTATGTATACCTTTGCATGTATAATTTAAAGTATCCTAAGTTTGCTTTGTGCTTTAGGTTTTTATAATGAATGAGTACTACATATCCCATAATACACTACTAGGGTAAACCTTATAATGAATGAGTACTACATTTCCCATAATACACTACTAGGGTAAACCACACACTTCTAATGGTGTTTTAATGTATTATAATGTAGGTAAACATTTCCCAGCCTAACAAGGTAACAATGTTGCCTCACACATTGCTGCAAACATGTTAATGTAACACTATAAGGGTTGTAGGCTCATACCTTTTGAAGCAGCAGGAGCCTCTGAAGTGTCTATACTGCTGAGGCCAGACAGTTTCTGGCTCCAGGGTGGACTCAATCATTTCCTCAAGAGAAGTTGGTGGTGGCTGAGTTGGAGGTGGTTCTCCTGTTGTACTGGCCTCATTTCTGTGGCTTGCCAACTTCGTCCTGGCTTAGATACAGTAACAACTTGTACAGATGTCTTCAACTGATCTCTGTGTTACCCCCACAGAGTTAATGCACCCCTGGATGTTGAGCCATATTTTTTTTTTATTCTGACAGAGAGGGATGTTTTGTCACATAAGGCATCACAACAGGATACACATTTTACAATCAGTATTTCAAACTCTCTCACCTTCCTGCTTTCCAAGGGTGGATGCTGAGATTGGTGCTTACCCCAATTGAATATGACTGCCAATTACCTGTTTTAATGCTCTCTAGTGTTCTTACAGTCTGCTGCTACCCTACTTCCTGTTTGTGATTTCGCCACTCACTGCCAGGTAAAAATTTGATACTTGCAACTCGATTTGCTCTTTACTGAATTGATATTTGCGATTCCTTAAATTGTGACTACAACGCGTACCGAATTGGTAATGACCAGTCAATCACATTCATACATAAATAGCGATTAGCAAATTGCAATTTGGTAACAATCACAAATTATGACTCCGTATTCATTTGCTTCATACACCTAGTCCAAAATCAAGACGCAGAAGAGGAGGATAACTTTGTAAATGATATTTCTATTGCAGACCTCCTCCATATTCCAACAGGGACTGGTGCCAGTGGTGTAATGGATATGGATGCAGCAGGAGATAATGAGCACAACCACAGTTGTGGTTGTTAGTACAATAGCCAGTGCCCCTTCCGAAATTGCAATGACAGCATTACTGAGCACAATTTGAAAGACCCCAGTTGTTACTCAAATTCCTATTTACACACTTGTTACTACAGTTCCGGTTGAATAGATTTCTAAAGAGAAGACTATTAATGTTGGCCTTTTGGAAATTGAATTTGGAGAAATGTTACAAAGTACAATTCACAAATAGATTTTAGCCGAACAATGTTGATGAAATGAAGTATTTGATCAAAAAAAGCAACAGATGTGCAAATGAAGAATATGATAAACTAGAGTAATTACCTGGATGGGTGGGAAGCCGACATCAGTAAGATGAAGAATGTGAGGAAAAATTATAAAATGGATTTGGCACATCATTAAATAATTGAGTTATGTTTGATGACTTTCAGAGCTCATGATAAAGATGTAATTATGAAAACAAGGGAATGGAGTCATTTGAACAAATACAGAGAAAAATAGAACAGTAAGACAACAATTAAAAAGAAAGTTTAGAAATCAGACCGCAAGGCAAAGAGATGAGTTGGTGATTCAGAAATGGGATTAGGAAAGGTTTTGGAATTTCCAATCTAGAGAATACATGGGGTAAATTTAGCACGTGTGCCATGGACAAGATCTGATCTTTAAGCTTTTAATAAAAATTTTCCAAAACTGCAAGAAGAACCTCAAAGTTGGTACAAGGAGGTTCATTGGCTGACAATGAATTCACAAATATTGTTCCTAATAGTGCTGAGGAGGCAGCTACCAAATGCATAAGTGATTAAAGATTTGAAAAAGAATGTACTATTAAAGAATATTATATGGCCAAAGCGTTTGAGAACTGCACAGGAGCCTATGAGTCGCTGCATGCCTATTACGGGAGACTCATGCAGACTTTCAAGAGGTCCAACGAGTTGATGATCCCAAGAAAAATGATGTCAGTGGTTTTATTTCTGCTTTCGTAATGGGTTTGGGTCTAGAGTTGAGCAGCCATATACAACAATGTGGGCAGACAAAGTTTATTGATGAGATCTTGGAATTGGCCAAATGAAGAAGTGAATGGTTTGATGTAAAGTAGAAGAGAATCAAATAGAAGCTGATGGTTGCTTAGACAAAGAAATTTGAAAGAAATGCCCCAAATCAGATGATGAGTGCAGACATGGGTTATGTTCAATTCGCAAACGCCGGAGTGAACGGAATGACTATAATGCAAAGCGTGAAAATGGGAAACAGGTTAATGAAATTAAGGTATGGTTGGTACAGTTCTAACGGTAGACCAAAATAGCTCATTTATAGAGGAAGAGAATGGGCCATCCTGCATCATTTTTGTTTGAGACAGTTTCTCCCCATTCCACAATTAGACCAGTGGGAGTTCCTAACCCATCCGTCTTAGGAAAAGAAGTCCAATTTGCAGGCATTAGAAATAAACAAGTGATTAAACAGCTGTTAGCAATCATACCAGGGAAAACTAGTTCAGATGTAAAAGAGCATGAATTCATGACTAATAAAACTAGTCCAGTGAATTTGCTGGGTCGTGACCTATTGTATAAAATGAATTGCTTGATATATTGTACACTGGATGTTGTTTGACATTCAGACAAAGGATCCAGATGACGAATTTAAACTGAAAATATAAGAAGTGAAAAACTGCATGTTTCCAGTCCTTACAGAAAAGAACATACTGCGATAATTCAGAAAGTCAGTGAAAAGAGAGAATTGTGATTTCATTGGAAAAGATGTTTGGCTAATTAACAGTGCAAATCCAGTTCAAACTACAATGAAACCAGACGCATTGTTTCCGCACATTACCCAATATAGATGTTTTCAAGAAACTGAGGAAGGGATTACACCTGTGACAAATGATGGTGCATCAAGGCATTTTAAAAGAGGTTTGGGGAGTCCATGTAACTCACCGATTTTGGGCTTGTGCAAACTGAATGAGAAATGTAGAAAAATCAGTGAGATCGTAGTTCCATGTTGGCCCATGGTGCCAGATCCAGCACTGATTTTCTTTCAAATTCCATCTGATGCAGAGTGGTTTACAGTGATAGATTTGAGCTCTGCATTTTTATCAAATGTCTCTACATAGGGATCTTCAATAGCTTTTTTAATTTAGATTTAAAAATAAAGTCCTGCTTTAGGCAAGGATTCAGGGTTAAAGGGATACAGGATCTTCCGAAAATCCCATATTCAACAGTGCAGTCATAAATGGCGAGAGGAAATTTACACTCTAGTGAAACAGAAAAAGTACACCCACTAAGGGGTTGACTGATTCCCCCGAGTGGTAGCGGCCCATTATCACTAATGTATTCGGTGCCTCCAACTGAATGGATGGCCACAAAGACTCTAACGAATATAAGTCTACCGGATGGAGTCAGTCCTCCAATATGCCACCAGTGAGCACAGCAGCACGGGCAGTCGCTGCTATCAAGGACCGAGATGTCCTTATATTCTTCTAGTCCTGATGAGACCTTGGTATGTGGGCCAAGGTTCGAAATGTCGTCAACACTGATGAGTGAAAAACAAGCAAGTGGGCAACCAATGAAAAGCAATGGACTAATTTGACAACCTCTTGAACAGATGTTTGTTACAAACACACAAGCATTTATGTATTTTTTTCTTTTCTTTTGTTGATTTCTTTGGTTTTGTTATATTTCTTTCACTGGGGACACTATGCACTGTTTAGCAATAACAATTGTGGTGGTCTTACATGCTCATGAAGATATTAGTATTAGCAAAGTATAGCATTTATTTCCTGAGGTCATTTAGCCTCCTGATTAATTTACTTACCCTAAATTATACCAATGAGAACCATTGCTTTAGGATGATTATTTATACCCAGGTTCCCATGGGTTTAAGGGTTGCTCTTGTAGCACAATAAGATTTAAGAAAAGAAAGACTTTGTGTGTCTTTCCAATTCATTTTTATAATTTTTATTTTGGCTGCCCTTAATGCATTGTTCTTGGATACATATCCTCATAACGAATCTCTCTCAAACAATGCTTATAGTTCAATATCTTTGACAGACACTAAGAACCATAGATTAGAACACAGAAATAGTTTGGATGAAGGACTTGAAGAAACCCTTATATAAATGTATTGAAGAATTATAGAGAACTAATAAATGCCTGATTGTTACATTTATACTCATTTATCAACTTCTGTTTCAGAAGGTGTGCCTTATGTTCATTGCCTCTTTCTTAAGAGTTATCCTGTATTGTCTACTATTTACTCACTGAACACTGGGATTATTTAGAGGAAATTATTTTAGACTTTGACGGCTCAAAAGATCCTGAAATTACAAATGTGGAAGCAACTAAAAGTATTTTAATGGTTCATTGTACTAACACTGAAAGCAGTAGCAAAACATATGTGTAAGTTAACGGACTAGAGCATGATCATGATTTTATTAGAGAATATAACAAGAAGAAATGAAGAGAAGAGAATGTAATAAAGATTTCACAAATATTTCTACATCTTGGAGTTTGGAAAGCACAAGAAGGAAGTGTGTGTATGGTAAGAAGTAAGTGTAGTTAGTATGATAGGCCAGTTACAGATGGAAACAGTGTGCCATTAATTATATTATAAGTAGGTTTTATATGATAGGTAGTATCCTGGCACTGAGCAGGTATGAGTCTAACTACATCTAGGGCCTAGTGGGACTAGACAAAAAGCCAATTCTTCAGATTCTTGCAGAATTCAAGAAGTGAGGAGGAGGATCTTATGTGTAGTGGCAGGTTGTTCCACGTTTTTATGAGATTATTTGATTGTCAGAGCTGTTTTTTTCATTTACAAAGTATGTGAGCAAGTAGGAGAGGTGTCTGGAAGGTTTGTGAAGGAAGATGCAATTTGTTGAGGTATGCTGTTCCAGTGTTGAGTAGAGCCTTATAAGTGTGGGTGAGGAGTTTGACCTGTGCTTGTTTGTGCATTAGGAGCCAGTGGAGCTCCTTCATGTGTGGTGTGATGTGAGTGCGGCATGAGAGGTTGAAGGTGATTCTGGCCGCCAAGTTCTGAATGGTCTGCAGCCTTCTAGTGAGTTTTTAGTTGATCGGGCATAAAGGGTGTTTCCGTAGTCCAATTTATTTGTGGCCAGAGGCTGAGTGACGGTTTTACGGGTGCTGATTCAGAGCTATATGAAAATCTTCCTCAGTAGCTTCAGGGTAAGGAAGCATGAGGGGGTGACAGCACTAACTTGGGTGGCTATGTTGAGTTTGCTTTCAATGATGATCCTTAGGTTCTTGTGGGGGTGGATGTCAGTCCTAGCTCTGTTGGCCAAAATATCAGAATTTAAGTCTTCTTCGTGTTCAGCTTTAGACAGCTGGTCTCCATTCAGTGGGCAAGTTCAGTCATGCAGGCACTGTACTTGATCTGAGTATTGGGCATCTAGTCCATGAGGGGGACAATTAGTTGAGTAATGAAGAGTTGCGTCTCATGGAAGAGTGTAAAGAAAAACTATACGTCAACAAGCATTAGATGTGCTTAGTGTTTTAATTCCTCCTATAAGCATTACTTTAAACAATGCAAAGATTAAAGAATTATCAACTTTAGTAGATCGTTTGGCAGGTAGCACAGCAAGTGCTTTAGCTAGAATTGATGAAGAGATGTTTCCAATTAGATCAATGATGTTTAAAAATTTGCTGGTTTTATATATGCTTTTGTCTAAAGAAGTAGGTGTCAGTCATGTTGTGAGAATGCAATACTGTATATTCTAAATAACAGTGGGGATATTGACAAATATATTAACAATTCGACTAACACTGTGATTGTGGTTCAACCTTCAGGAGAGCCTGGAGTTTGGGAAAAGGTTGACTAATGATAGCAGTGAGGAACAAGTTACTTACCTTCAGAAACAGCTTTTCTGGTTGAGACCCTATCTTCCCCAGGTGCCAGACTATCTGGAGACTTTTTATTAAAATGTCCTTGTGCATCAAAAAGTATTGTGTGGCTCAGCTTCAGAACCATCCTGCCCCCAGATGTGACTTTGGGGTCGGTATATATGCGCCACCTACGCATGATGAGGTCAGTTGCTTTCTAATCTCATTTAGCGCCATCAGACGCAGAGCCCACACATCTGTTGATTTGGATCTTACTAATGGACTATTTGAGCCCTCTCCACAGAACAGAAAGGAGAATGGGTGAGTGAGGATTATGCATTAGACAGTGTCTTTATCAGAAAATGTTTATGGCCAAAGGTAAGCAAGTTATTCTAACCACAGATTGCTCACCTTATAGATACCAAATCAGTACGCCCCCAAGTGGTAGGTTTATGGAATGGCTAAGACAAGAAAATCATGCAGGATATATTTGGCAAAATGCCCATTTGCCCAACCTAGATATTGAGGCAATAGTGCTTAGTGAAGGCTTGGAGTGACGCTCACATAGCAGCCTAGCAGATGTCCAACACTGGCATACCACGAGTCAACGCAGTGATATCAGTCTTTGCTCTGGTGGAATGAACATACAAGCATTTTGGGGGCTGCTTTATGGCTAGCCTACAGCAGATCTTAATACACAGCACAATCCATTGGAAAATGGTTCTCTTGTGCACCAATGTCCCCTTTTTAGAACCAGAGAAACCCACAAACAGTTGATTGTCTCTGGTCCAATCAATGTGAAAACAGAGTTCTCTTAGGGTCAAGATGGAAGCAGCTTTCCTCCGCATTAGAGGGGGTGGAGTGTAAAATGGCAGCAAGGTGATGTATAGCCCAAAGGGAAAGGGCGTAACTACCTTCGGAAGGAATGCAATCAATCACATTTTTACTGTATGATTAATTTAAATTACAAAATTTCAATCAAACGTTAGAAGAAACAGAGAATTAGGCTATAAAACATATAGTCCATTTTTTTTCCAAGGATGATTCTTTAGCTAAAATTTTGTTACAAAATGTCACCATTCCACTAGCTAGTCACATGTCTGAAGGGTTAAAACATTCTGCTACTGCGTGTCTACATGCTCTGGTACTTAACCATTTAAAAGAAGGTGTTAGACATTTCAGGCACTCTTCTGCAAAACACTTTCAAAAGCAGAGGACATGAACCAAGATTTCAGTCTTGTATGAACAGAAACAACAAATGTTGGACAAGTGGGTAACCATCCAGGACGTCTTAAGCGAAATTGCTATAAGTAGATAAGACTGACTAGAGTTTTGCATGAAGGGATGTACTAAAGAGCGGACGTACATGAGGGTAAGACAGACAGGGTTTTCTGGTGCAAAAGAGCAGGTCCACTGTTGTTTTCTCAGTAAATGTTTGAGTTGGTGCACTAGGACAGCATGTTCCTAGAGTTCCTTCATGTTAAGCATTTTGAGTGCATTTTACAGGGGCTCTAGGTGCGACTATGTTAAGTACTGGCAAGCTCATAGTTCTCCCCAAAGACACAATAACAGCAGGCCCTGTTTGTCTCTCTTGCAACTTTGCAAGTATTAAGATAAGTGGCCTGCCTGATGTTATATTTGTTTTGTTTGTTCAAATTCTAATCTCATTTGGGCCTGAGATGTTGATGAGGGTAGAGTGAAGAGCATTTTGAAGAGACAGCACTCTGCTGTATCCAACCTGTAAATCAGAATTGAGGAAAATATTTCACAGCCAACCCTAGAGAAAGCACATACGTTGCTTTCAGCCACTTTATTAGTGGTTTTAGACTTTGGAAGGAATTCTGCTTTTGTCTGGAAGGTCAATTTGTCTGGGAAAATCAATGCATATGGCTTTTAGATGGACAGGGCCCGGAATTCACTCACTCGCCTTGCATATGTAATGACAATGAGGAACATAGGGGGTCATTCTGACCTTGGCGGGCGGCGGAGGCCGCCCGCCAAAGTCCCGCCGTCAGAATACCGCTGCACGGTCAGAAGACCGCCGCGGTAATTCTGAGTTTCCCGCTGGGCTGGCGGGCGACCGCCAGAAGGCCGCCCGCCAGCCCAGCGGGAAACCCCCTTCCATGAGGATGCCGGCTCCGAATGGAGCCGGCGGAGTGAAAGGGGTGCGACGGGTGCAGTTGCACCCGTCGCGATTTTCAGTGTCTGCTTGGCAGACACTGAAAATCTTGGTGGGGCCCCCAGGGGCCCCGCGACACCCGTTACCGCCAGCCAGGTTCTGGCGGTCAAAAAAACCCGCCAGAGCCAGGCTGGCGGTAAGGGGGTCGGAATCCCCATGGCGGCGCTGCCTGCAGCGCCGCCATGGAGGATTCCCCAGGGCAGCGGGAAACCGGCGGGACACCGCCGGTTTTCCGTTTCTGACCGCAGCGGTACCGCCGCGGTCAGAATGCCCATGGATGCACCGCCAGCCTGTTGGAGGTGCATCCGCGGTCGTTGGCCTGGCGGTAGTCTACCGCCAGGGTCAGAATGACCCCCATAATCTTGATCGTCAACAAGGGTAAAGGACAGCTGTGCATTGGTTCATCAGGTATGTGAAAACCAAAGTGATCTGAAAGGTGACGGCTGATCTGTCAAACGTAACAAGGCCAAAAGGGCCAAAAGATAACCCTTCACTGTTGCCACAACAAGGCCTTACTAGGCTAAAGATAGACAAAACAATAAGTTGTCAGACAATTTACATTCAAGGTTTGGATGTTATGTTGAGACCAGCAGGCAACAAACTTCTCTCAGTGTTCTATATGTAAATTATTTGGTAGATGGATGCCTGCTAAGGTGACGCTAACTACATTGGGAAGAAGATCAAAAGCCATCAATGTTGGTGTTCAATATCCATGCAGGGATGTGCAAGCTCAGATGCAGGACCAGGCCCAGCTGCAACAACAGGTGGTCCTTCAAAGGGGCAGCGTGATCGAAGGACAAATGCTCATGGCAAGAAGTTCTGAGTATTGCCCAGTTTGGAGCCAATAGGACGACTTGTGCACGGTCTGTCATGATCATTTTCAGTATTCTAGACAGGAAAAGTAGGGGTAGACACTCATACAGGAATCCCAAGCCCGAGTTGCAATACAAGACGTCTACGAAGGCATACTGCCTTGAGAACTCCAACACGCAAAACTGTTGAGATGGCGTGTTCTCTGAAGTGCCAAACATACACAGATTGGGTTCTCCCAATGGCAGGAAGATGCCCCGTACCACCTCTGAGTATAACTGCCATTCATGATCCACTTAATAACAGCGGCTGGGTTTGCCTGCCCTGGAGTATAAAGATCCTACTAGGTGCTGGTCAATCATGGAGATGCCAGGAGCATACAGCCACTTCCAGAGATGGAGATTATCCTGGCACAGAACCCTACTCTGCCTTGTTTGTTACAATACCACATGGCAGTTGTATTGTCCGTGAGCACCTGCACCTGTTCCTCCTTTATGGTAGGGAGGGCCGCCTTAAGTGCCAAATGGATTGTTCCCAACTCCAGCAGGTTGATGTAGTGGCAATTCTCTGCTAGAGACCATAGTCCTCCGATCTCCATATCTCCTAAATTACCTGCACAACCCAGAAATGATGCATCCATCACAACCGTCAGTTCTGGAAGGGACAGGGGTAGGGGGTCGCCGACTGGTCTAATTGTGGTCAAGTAGTCACCACTGGGGGGCTTTTGCAGTCTCCTTCGACACCTGGATAGATGAGATGGATGAATCGGATTGAACTATTATTTAAGCTGAAGAGGCAATAAAATAATTACGTATTTACTACTCTATTGTGAACCCTGGAGTGTTCTTTTAACATTAAATAGTTTAGGCGTTTAAAAAGTAAACACTTAATACTAAAAATGTTAGGACCAACATTTGGATCTAACAGGTGCCAAATGGCTACTATGTATTGCTCTAGTTTGGGACATTGTGGAGTTGAGCATATGTTTATGATATTACTTCATTCTTCCCTCTAGTTGGTGATCATGGTTTTGCTCTGACTCAAAAGCAAGTCCCAGAGGTCTACCTTAGCTCCCACCTATGGAAGGGCGGTCATACTCCTGCCTGTTTAATTTGACTAATTCAGTGATGATGATTGTGCACGAATGACCACCATTCACTGAAAGAGGAAGTCCAACTATTTCTACACCAGGAAAGCCCCCGTAAGCTTAAAAATGCTGAAGCACACTATTCTACTAGAGGCATATCTAGAACTAAAATATCTGTTTACTTAAACACTAACGAGTAGCAAACACACAGTCTGTAGACTTGTATGGGATTTCCATTAAGCTTCAAAATGCTGGGGCGCAATATTTTACTAGAGGCACATCTAGAACCAAAATATCTATTTAAACAATAATGAGCCCCAACAGCTTAGTATATAAACCTAAATGGGAATCATTACAGTTAGCTCTGCTTCAAGCCCCACCAGAAAGGAAATGGTTGAAGGGATAGCAAAGTGACATTCTTTGTGCAGCAAACGAAAAGCTGATGGCAACATGTACATCCCATCAGTGAGCAAAATACAGACCATGTGAGGCTGTGAATACATAGCATTGCTCCTGCCTGCTTACACTACGAAAATGTTTGCCTCACGGGTTTGGGCGTAGCAAAGCTATTCCTGTACGGTTGCTAGTACCTAGTGAAGAATTACCATAATATACTGATGAAGCGGTAAATGTGGGTTAACCTGTAACCAACAGGCACAAGTTGTAAACCTTCACAAAATAGTAGCAGGTTCTGGGAGTTGCATAACTTAACCAATTACTTATAGAATTCTACTTTCTGTCTTGGGGAGATAAATATGAGCCATACACTTGACACTGTTACACTGAACTATATAAAAGTATTGATATAATTAATGGATTTTGGGTTATGGGAGGTAATAAAGAAACAAGCCCACCTCACTCAGTATATCAGCTGTGCAAGTGCTGACACAAGAGTCAACCTTTGTACAATTGTGGCACTTGAACCTGCTGGAGTATCTAATTTAGTAATTGGTGTACATATAATTACACTACCACATAAGGCGTAGGGGCAACTTAAACTACCTTGTCACCTCATCAGTCACTTCTCAACTTTTTGATGTGAAGATATAAGGCACAACTCCATTTTAGGTAGGCCACACCTGCATATCTGTATTTTTTCGGAATCATCAGCATGTCTGGCTTTGATGTAGATATCGTTGGTGCTTATCTTTCCAGCAACTGTGAAAGTGTTAAGTTATTTAGATATAGACATCAACAAAACACCTGATGCTCCAGACTGATGTCACAAGTGCCTTGTTATCTCAATTTCAATGTCAAACAAAGAATACTGACTGAATTGTCATACGTTTACCTTGTATGCTTAAAGGAATGTGTCAAACTAGCATCTTGATGCTTATTGGTTCAAACAAACATTCCTAAGGTGACATAGCAAATTCTATCTCAGATACATTACACAATATAAGGTCCACATGTCAGAAGAGGTCACCCTAATGGCAGGCAATGGTGATTTTCAGCTCGTTTGTAGAGGTTTTTAATGTCCAATAAAGGGTAGCAGGCAGAGCAAGTTTTTGTTTTGTTTTTGAGAAGGGGGTTTGTGGCCGAGGTGGGGTAAAAGTGACTCTTAGATGCTTCATGACATGAGGCCATGCCACTTCTAAGGCCCGCACCCTCCTCACACAGTAAGGTTTTTGGTGAGGTTGGCAAGTCTGGGAAGCAAATCCTTTGGCATTCCTCCAGTGCGACGATGAGTTTTATGAGGCGGAAGATACCTACATTTATAGGGCGGTCAAGAAGGCAATGGCTCCCATGGAGAAACGCCTTGCGAGGCAGATTGTGCAGGAGTACCCCTGCTTTTCCAAACCAGATGCAACACCCATGGGACCCTCGGGTTCCCCCTTCCCTCTTGAGCTGCCCTGGACACAGATCTTTCCTCACGCAGGAGATCAAGAGAAGCGGGGATGGACCTATACACTTTTTATGACCTCAAGCCTGCCTTCTTGGCCCAGGCACCCACGTCCCAGCCCACTGCGATCCCTGAACCTCCAATGGCACCTTCAATACCTGGTTTCACAGGCAATGCTAACGGAGATAACTCCCATGGTGATTCGTATGACAATGCAGGCTCCTAAAAGCCCTGGCATCACTCTCCTGACCAACATCTTCTAACAAGACAGTCATCCTCCACAGTTGTGGACATGCTGATCCGGGATGATATTCCACACCCCAGGTCACCTGAGTGAGCCCCTGCAGACAAGGTGGCCAGATATGTGGCGGGATGTCTTGAGAAAGAGTCCCGTGGTCGCCTGTGGGGCAGATTGTCCACCCCCATCTTGGGAAGGGAAAGTTGCCTCTACACCCAAGATCGACCCTAAGATAGTCAACCTTAGTGGCACAGTTTATAAAAGACCCAAAAAAGGTTACTGGTAAATCCTGGAGGCTCCGCCAGGATAAGCTGCTGGACACTATTGGTACCCTCAAAAAGATTTTAAACATGGCTAACGAAGCCATGGTCTCAGGGTCCTTAATCTTAATTTCTCCAGAGGGCCTGTCTGGCTGGGTCCAGTGGGTGGTCATCTTCTTTGGCAATGCAGACTGTGCATTCTCTAAGGAGGGCTGCTGTTCCTTGCTCATCAAGGTGGATGGATCCGAAGCTAAGGGACCTGGCATCATCACAAGCCGTGGCCATGGCACAGGGAGGCCTCTTCAGAAAGCTCTTCATTAAGGAACCGGGGAAGTTTGTGGTGATTTTCACATCGCTCGGTCCTGTTATCTATGAAGCGAATCTTCACCCCTGGGTTTTCCAAGGGGCTGCCTGTGGCAGGTGCAGTTCGGCCAAACGCTCCTCTTTCCAATACCCCACTAGGAGACAAGGCTCCAAATGCGGAAATTGGAAGGATCAGGCTTGATTCGCCACCTTCTACCCCTCCCAGGCTCCACAATTCTGTGCAAAGGAAGATTCAAGAGACAGGCCGCCCATGTCTTCTTTAACAGTGACTGTTCGCCTTTCTTTCCAACTAAAAGTAGGGGGTCGACTGACAACTTTTTTCAAGCCTTGGTTGTCCATAACCTCAGATGTGTGGGTCCAGCAGACAGTCTGGAGGTCCCAAATCAGGTCCTACAGGGTGTTCTGGCAAGAATAATGCCCATTCCCTATGCAATTCCCCTCTAAGATGGTGTTCTTCTAGATGGGGAGGTTGAGGCTCTCGGACTAAGGAGCCACCTGCCCGACGGTCCCTCATACACAGGGGTTCATCAGCAACTTGTATCTAGTGGACAAGGTGGACAGAGGTCAGAGTCCCTCCTCATCAATCTTTGGGAGTTCAACAAATGGCTAGTGTACCACCACTCCAAAATGGAGGGTATTCACCTCTTGCATGATGTCTTGAGGCCTCACGACTGGATCTCAAAGATGCCTATCTGATGATCTTGATCTTTCTCCCTCAGAGACGCTCCTTCAGTTCATATGGTGTCAGCAGACCTTTGAATTCTCCACCCTGCTGTTTGGGCTTTCGCTGGCCCCATGGTGCTTTATGAAATCGGTGGTGGAATACCACTGGGTGTAAGGAATTTGTCTTATCATCTACTTGGACGACATGCTGTTGCTGGACCAATACCCCAGAGGACTTTTCCAACACCTCCAGTCAGCAGTGAAATTTCTGGAAGGTCTAGGGTTCGTAGTCAAGTAGAAGAAATTCCTCCTGACGCCCTCCCTGAGGGCAACCTTCTGGGGTTCATAATCGATTTTACCTCGGTATCTCTCACACGCTTTCAGCTTGGAAGGTATCGAAGATCCGGCACGAGCAGAGGAAAATGCTGGCCAAACAAAATACACTGCTGGCTTGTCTGGTAGGCCTTATCTCATTCCCCATACAGGTGATTTTCCGAACCCTCTTCATTATCAAGCCCTGCAGCATCTCAAGGTGTTCCATCTTCTCAGAGGCCTCACATATTACTAATCAGTTCCTCTCCCAAATGAGACAAGAGAGGAGATTGGCTGGTGGCTCACCCACATGGAGGCCTGGAATGGAAGAGCGATCTTTGGTTCAGTTCCGGATTTGGTCATCTGATGCAGCAGGTCAGGTTGGGGTGCGCGGTGTGAGGAGTTCTCCAAAGGAGGCAAGTGGTCTTTGCAGCCCGCTGCTGGACCAAAGACAGGGTTCAGTCATGTGTCCTCTTCAAGATGGAGAATGTCAGCGGTGCGTTACATCAATCACCTACAGGCACTTGGTCCAAAGCTGTGTCCGATTTAGGGAAGAATTTCTGCCAACATTGTCTGGACCATCTCATATTAGTGACAGTGGTGTACCTCCCAGGGCAGGAGAACCAGGCAGCGGATTGGCACTCCCATCACTTCCACAATTCAAGTCCTTAGAAACTGCAGCCTCCGGTTTTTGCCTCAATATTGGATAGGTGGGACCTGTTCTTGGTAGATCTGTTGTCTTGCGCTTGGATTACCAGTTTGATCAGTTTTTCAGCTGACACCCGGACCCAAAAGTGGTGGCAACTGATGCATTCCTACAGGACTGGAGCTCAGAGTCATGTTATGCGTTTCTCCCATTTGCGATGTTCACCAGGGTGTCTGCAAAGGTCAGGAGGCAAAAGTCGGAGGTAGGACTAATTTCTCTTATTTGGAGGTCTGATGTTTGGTACTTTCCTAATTCATGGTGTGTTTGTGACTTACCCTGACTAGCATTGTCGTTCCTGCTTGATCAGGGTGCATACCTATGTCAACCAGAAGCCTAATTTCTAACAGTCATGCTGATGCTGCAGACCATCACCAAATGTATTCCTGTATCATGCTCTTGTTGATTTGCAATTGCACAGCCATGTACCACCTTGATGATCAACTCCCCATGAAGGCCTGTGCATTACTGCACGTTATCCCATACCTGAATGCTGAATCGGATGATGGGATTTTTTGCACAGATTGATGTTTAATGCTTATCAAACAGGTACATACCTATGCCAACAACAGCAGCTGAGCAAGACCTAGCTGAAGGATGTGTAGAGACATAGCATTCATTTGGTTGCCTTATTTTTAATATATGTGGCAACTAAACACAAAGAAATCAGTTTCTGTTACCACGTTTGATTAGGCTAGACCACGGATACAAGGATATAACAAGAAGGATTGCCTATGAACATTCTGTTACTTAGTATTGCAAATATGAATGAAAGATCCGTACTGTGTACTTCAATTCAAGTGAAGTATAGGAGTGGTACAGAGTGGGCGAGCATTGATCAGGCGACCCTGGTTCAAAGTTGAGAGGGGTGAGAAGTTGTCTTAAATTTCACTGCCTTGGTCTCTATGCTTGAGGAAGGACGATGTAATGAGGTAGTCAACTGAGATGTTTGCTCTTACTGCTACCCAAAGATGACTCTCCTTTGCATGTCACAGGGGCGTCTGTGTATCCATTTGTAGTTTTAGGCTTATTTGCTAATATTTGCATCTGTTGCACAGCTTTCCAAAGGACTAATCTCTTTAGAGATGGCTGACATCATACAACAAAAATGTAGGACATGGGAGGGTATTTTTTTTGCAGAAGAGTTTGTATTAGGGCACACACTGGTGCAAATAAGGGGCATTTGGGTGCTTTCCTGTAACAAAACTGACATGAAGAGACTGCAACCTATCTGGTAATTTAGGCCCTCATGACATTGGTGGTAAATACTGGTTACTGCTGCGGTGACGAGCGTCAACATACCATCGCGGAGACGAACATCCTTTCGCCATATTATGACACACACACACACCAAACCGACAGAATACTGCAACAAACACATATCCGCCAGCCTAAAGGTCAGTGTTAAAGTGTCGGTAAGAACATCCATACAATCGCCCACCACATTATGACCCACTAATCAACACGGTGGACATTCAATGGCAGTAAACCATTGGTGGTACACACCGGCGTGCTCAGAATGGCCACCCAAATACAAAACAACCCAACTAAAATCACACACCTGACACTGATACACACACCACACCCACCACCCACCCACAGCAATATAAAACACATGCCCTCATTACCCACAACCCTTTACGAACAACAAAAATTGCCACGGGACAGACACGAAAATCACTAAGACAATTATACACACACACACCACAAACACCCATTTATTCGTCATGCCCCCCACATCCCACACCCCACCACATTACTAAACACACTCAGCACAACACACACCACACAACACCCATGCCCCCACTAAGGCACCCCCGTTTCACTGATGAGGAGTTGCAGGTCATGGTGGAGGAAATAGTCAGGGTAGAGCCCCAGCCGTTTGGATCACAGTTACAGCAAATTTCCATTGCCAGGAAGATGGAGCTATGGCGGAGGATCGTGGACAGGTTAAACGCCGTGGGACAGCATCCAAGAACACGAGACGACATTGGGAAGAGGTGGAACGACCTACAGGGGAAGGTACGTTCCTTGGCAGCAAGGCACCAGCTCGCCATCCAGAGGACTGGCGGTGGACCCCCCACCTCGTCCCCTACAGCTCCCAGCATGGGAGGAGCAAGTCTTGGCAGTATTGCATACTGAGGGACTCACTGGAGTAGCCTGAGGACTGGACACTGGTGAGTTAATATTTACAAATTATCACCACCCATACCTGCATGCCATTTAACCCCCTCACCCTAATTCCCATTACTCCACTCCATCCCACACAGTGCACCTACACATCTGGTTAACCCCAATGCCAAGCCCTGCATGCCATATCAATGCATGAACAGCCCTGCATGTACACCCATCACCAAAGCATGCACAGCATGGAGAACTAGCAATCACACATTACATCACCATACACAAACAAAGGTGGCAGGGCAACAGCAACGATAGAGGGAAGCTAGGGATGTACAATATGTCACAAACATGAAGCATAATACATCACTTACATCCCCACAGGTGCCTCAGCCAATCCCAGCGGCAAGGAGGTGCCACGACTATCCAGTCCCCCAACAGAAGATGCCCCCAGTGATGACAGTAACTCTGGACTTCAAGATCTGGATGAACTACCTGGCCCATCAGGGACCACTGGTCAGTCGGACACCCCAGCCACTCACAGTCCACCACCCTTCTGTATCCAACACCACAGTACCACCCAATGCCCCCACACCTCTGTCCACAGTCACATCAATCAGCAGTGTTCCCACCAGTCCAGGGACCGTAGTCCACACCTCACCCCCTCAGGGTCCTGGGGTTAGTGGCAATGAGCACACTCTTCAGGGGAAACAGGCACAGGGACACTGGGAAGACAGCTGTGCGCCAGGGGCAGGACAGGCCCAGGGAACCGACTCTCCGGGAGGAACTGACCAATGTCAAGGGTGCTTACCAACAATCCCAGGAAAAGATGGTCCAAATCCTTACCAACATGCAGGAGAACAAGCAGCTGTAGGAGGTACACCATCAGGCGATCAGGGAAGATGTGCAGGCCCTCAACACCACCATGGTCTCCATAGCATGGGTCCTGGCTGATATGGCCAACATCATGAGGGAATGGACAGCACACCAGCAGGCCCCTACCACTAGACAGTCAACTGACCAGCCCTCCACTTCTGCTGCAGCTAGTGGACAGGAGGTCCTGCCACAGGACCCACAGGCCACCAGCACCCCTCCCCCTGCAGAAGGTGAACCACCCCGCAAACGTTCCCTGCAACCCAGAAAGAGGCCAGAGACACTTTCCAAGACCACCGCCAGGAAATGAAACCCTCATGAATGCCCCCCTTGTGTCCCACCGTGTCACACTGTCCACTCTGAACTACCTTTGGTCCCCTTCCTATGGCCCCTTGGACACTGGACCTGTGCTACAAAAAGACTGGAACCATACCCTGGGACTTACCTCTACCATCACCCCACTCCATTGCACTTTTCCGTCTATAACATGCAGTACAATAAACACTCTTGAACACAACTTGAGTGATAGTGTTTTATGTGATGAAAATGTGCAATTATGGAAACAGTCACATCTTGAGCAAATGATCTGAACACTGTGATAGCATACAATTAATGACCTGTAGCTGTCTGTGGGCATCACATCAGTACACAGTCGTTATAACACCAACATCTGCAAAATGAGAAGCCAAAGATGACAGTAAGTTGAGATGCAAAGGAAGTGAATGCCAACCTGCTACAGCCACACAGAAGAATGGTCAGTCCCACTGTCTCACCTGTGTGTCCTTTGGAGTATTTACGTATAACTGATGTTCTGTTGTCCACATCCTCATCCTCACTGTCCTCAGGGTCCACTGCTGCCACAGGGGCATTTCCAATCTCCTCCCGCAGATAAGGCACATGTCGTCTGAGGGCCAACATGCTGCATGCTACTATCATCTGGCAAACCTTCTTGGGTGAGTAGCAGAGGGATCCAGCTATCAGAAGGAGGCATCTGAACCTGCCCTTCAGGAGGCCAAAGGTATGTTTGCTGATCCGCCTGGTTCGCCCATGTGCATCATTATACCGATTCTAAGCCCCTGTCCTGGCATTCTTCACAGAGGTCAGGAGCCATGATAGGTTTAGGTAGCCAGAGACACCTGCAAGTATTAAGGGACAAACATTAGCCTTACACAATGGTATGGGGATAACACCTGAAGGCATACACTGACATACATTGCGTGGGGACTCAGGCTCACCTATTTGCCACACCCTGTGCCTCTGTAGTTGTGCCATCACATTTGGGATGCCGCTATTCTCAGGACGAAGGCGTCATGCACCAACCCAGGATATTTGGCAGTGACGTGGGAGATGTACTGGTCAGCCAGGCACACCATTTGCACATCCAGTGAGTGAAAACTCCTCAGATTCCTGAACACCTGTTTATTGTGGCGGGGGGGGGGGGATTGGAGGGAGGTGGGAAAGGGGGACAAACGCAATATGTGTTCCGTCAATCGCCCCAATAACATTAGTGCTGCCAAGCCCACTGTCACTTCAAAAGAACCAGTTGCCAGGAAATAAAGCAATGATAGAACTTGCACAAGAGGGGGGTTCCCAGTAGGATGACGGATAGCTGATATCAGATCAGGCTCCAATTCAGCACATAGCTCTGTGATTGTGGTCCTGTCCAGTCTATAGGTGAGTATTATGTGCCTGTCCTTCAGTGTAGCCAAGTCCAAAAGGGGTCTGTACACGGGGTCTTGTCTCCTCCTCCTATTCACCCACAGTGGTAGGTATCTAAGGGACACAAGAGTGAGTAGGCTGTCACAATTTGAATGATGGAACCACCACCTCAGTGCACATAGAGCATTAATGTGATGGAACAATGGGAATGGCAATGTATGTGCAAATTATAGCAATGACGCAGTTCTCGATTATCTGAATGTTGTCCACCACCATAAAATGGAGACCGCCTGTCCTCTATGTAAGGACAGGTGGAAGTGAGGTAACTCGCCGACGATGGGCATCATGGCGGAAGGCGGTCTTGCACTGCCGTGCTACTCCTCATTGGATAACATGGGGCTCTATGGAGTACAGTGGCCAATGGGGATCACCGGCAGAGGTGACGTGTACACTGTGGCGGACGTGACCACCATTTTCTATCTATATACTCACTTGATTCCTGACTTGTCATAGGACAACACCTACACTGCGTGTGCTGCTGTGACCTGTGTCTAGATCCTGCCATGGCCCCTGCCTTCACTTCGGAAGAGTTGGAACGCTTGGTGGATGGGGTCCTACTGCAGTATGGACAGCTGTATGGCCTCCAGACCAAAAGGTGAGTGCACCTTAGGCACGATGAATGTGACAAGGTTGCATGGAGATGTGTATGCAAGCATTGTGTCATTTGGGGGGTGGTGTATCTGGTGCTAGTGTACATGGTGGGTGTCGGATAATGTGTGTGCCAATGGAGATGGAAATGGGATTTGTGGGCCATACGTGTGACAGGCAAGATTGTATGTGTAATAGTGTCCTCCTGTCTGTATTACCTCTGCAGGTCAGTGCCAATCAGAAGAAGGGATTGTGGCGTGCCATCGACAAGGACGTGCGCACCCTGGGTGTCTACAGCAGGCGGCGCACTCATTGTAGGGAAAGGTGGGAGGACCTGAGACGTTGGGCCCAGAAAACCACAGAGGCCCAGCTGGGGATGGCTGTGGGAACCTGACCCCCCTCATGGCCTGCATACTGGTGGTGGCCTACCCTGAGCTGGATAGGTGCTTGAGGGCATCACAGCAGGCACAAGGGGGTGAGTACAGTGGGCGTTACAACAATAATTGGTAGGCGGCATGGGATACTGGGGGTGGGTGTTAGTTAGAGGGTGCCCCTTAATGCCAGTTCAGACACTGCAGAGTGATCCAGCTCAAGGGTAATGGGTGTATTGCAAAATCTGGTAACCTAGCTAGGTTGCATACCATGTCAGAGGGGGTCCCAGGAGGGGTGCAGTTGGCAGTGGTTGGCCCTCATCTTGATGTGGCACCTAACAAATTCAATGCCAGTGTGGTGCATAGTGCTCAATCCTGATCCCTGTGTGTGATGGTAATGTGTGTGCCACTTGTGGTGCTGATGCTGTAATTTACCCAGTGCTCCCTTTCTCCCCCCCACCCCCGTTTTTTCTTCTGTCATCCTGTCCATGTGTGCATTAGCATCATCCGGTGGAGGAGCAGGGGCACTGACGACAGAGGGAGCTGCATCCCACAGGACCCAAGGGGAGCACACGACAGATACAGGAGGTGATAATACTGACCGATTCCTCCTCCGATGGAAGCTCCCTGGTGGTGGCGGACACCTCTCGGACCACCCCAGCTTCAGGTACAGCCCCACCCCGTACCAGCACCGCCCTCCCAGTAGCCCCTCACTCAGTTTCCCGTGCCCCCTCACCCAGGAAGGTAGGCATCTCCTTCGCCCCAGGCCCTGCCTAGTGAGCCCTGCTGCCCTCAGTGAGGTGGTTATTGACCTCCTGTGATCCATCTCTGTAAGGCAGTCAACCATTGTGAATGCCTTCCAGGGTCTGGCATCCCTGATGCAGCAATGGAAAGCATTCCTGAAGGGCATCCACAGTGGATTGGCGCCCTACAGAGATCGTTTCAGGCTCTGGCCTCCTCTCTGATGGCAGCCATTGTCCCTGTTCCTACTGTCCTCCATCCAACTACCACTTCCCCATCCCAGTCTCCTCTAACTCCAACCCATCCTATGCACACATACAGACAAGCATGCACAACAGCACAGCAGAGTGGCACAGACAAACACAGGCAGCACACTTCAGGCCACAACCCACTCACACAAACACCAGACAGTTGCAACACAACCATATCTACTGCCTCCACTGTCTCCCCCTCCACCTCCCTCACAGTCACATTTGCACTCACACCTGCATGCACTGCATCAACAGCCACCACTATCACCACACCAAGCAACACACACACCTAACTAGCATACACCTCCACCACATCCATCCACGCGTCCTGAGTCCTCTCACACCCTGTCTGCCCCCCAAGAGACACAAACGCACCCACTCAGACTTCCAACAGCCATCCACCTCACATCAGCACACTTCCCATGCACCTGCACCCAAGTTCAGCAGAGGTACATCTCCAACAACCACTCCCTCAACCTCCACTCCCATCCCTCCTCCCGCCCCACCATCCCTAAGAAGCTTTTCCTTGCCCAACTTGAGCTCTTCCCTCCCCCTCTGTCCTGCCCATAAGAGCAGGGTCCAAACAACCCAGCCCAGGAACTCAGCCAACCAGTCTGCCGCTGCTCCCATCAAATCAACAGCTGCTGGCACAAAAGGGCCCCAGAGTGTGACAGCTGCCACTCCTACTGTGGGCACACCTCTGCCCCAAAAAGGGAGGACTAGGGTGGTGAAACCCAAGGGACATGAGACTGGGACAGTGGAGGCACCTCGTAGTGGTGGAGGCAAAAAAAGGAAGATTCCCACTCCACCAACCAAGAAAGGGAAGGATCGCACTCCACCACCCAAGAAAGGGAAGGATCCCACTACACCAATTAACAGAGGCAAGAGGCCCTCTCCACCAACAGTTGGCAAGGGGCCCTCACCTCCAGCACAGGCAAGCAGGGTAACACCTCCATCAGCAGTGGGCAAGTTCCCCACCTCAGAGACTGTGACCTTGCACTCCCCAGCAATGGGAAATGGGCATGGAGCCCCCTCCAGAACCAGTGGGCAAGTTCCCCACCTCAGAGACTGTGACCTTGCACGCCCCAGCAATGAGATATGGGCATGGAGCCCCCTCCAGAAACAGTAGGCAAGTTCCCCACTTCAACTGAGTGTGTCCCCCCACCCCCTGTCCCCCTGAGGTGCGTGCCCACTTCCAACATGATGCCCCTGCACAGTGCAGTGCGGATATTGTCAAAAAACAAGTTGGGGCTTGGACTGTGCCCTGTGGCCATGTGGGCCTTTTGTACTTTGGACTGGCCATTGGCCCTTTCTGGACATTTACTCCTATTTATTTTTATCACATGGACAATATGGTGGCGGTTGGCATCAAATTACCATATCAGTTATAGCTAAATGTAGTCCTTACATTTTTATGACGTGGGTCTTGTGACATTGGTTTCCCTCTGCAGCTGGTTGTGTGTGTGTATATGTCCTCTCCTTTTCCTCCCTCCCTCCCTTGTGTGCTAGGCAGCTGTACTCACCTTCGTCGTCGGCGTTGGTGTTCCAAGTGGAGCATGGCATAGAAAAGCATCAGGAAGACTTGTACTTCCGGTTCCATGACAGCGTTGATCTTCTCTGTGTCTCTGATGGTGAGTCTTGCGTCTTTTGTGTTTGTTTCCACCAGGCTTTTGATGGCGTTAGTACTGCCCCAGAAATCGTGGCGGTTTGCTATGACATAATATGGTGGGCGGTACCTTGTCTTCCACCTGGCTGTTGATGGCTGCTGCCGTGGTCAGTGGTGTTAACACCCTGGCGGTTGGTGTGGTACACTGGCTGTCTATGGGAGTAATCACCGCCATGGTCATAATTTGCCAGTAATTACCGCCAGACTATTGGCGCTATTACCACCACTTTAACAGTCAATGCCAATATCATTATGACCACCTTAGTGTTTTATTTTGGCTGTTCTAGCTTAATCTGCTTCCTTCTGTGCATGCTTTGCTTCACTTTCCAAGAACACCGTTTTCATTCAACTGGGACTTTGCTCATGTGCTCTGCCTCTTTAGGAAGGGTAGCCCTCTACGATGTGTGTCTGAAACCTGCCGAACCTCACAGATGTTGTAGTCACGACAGATGTCAAGATGAAGGCACTGTGATGCCACCTGTGGCATCAGACTGTAAACCCCTTTTTGAGCAATTTAGGTCCCCAACACAGAGCCAAGTACCTTGCCTGTAAAGTATGCTTAAAATCTGGATCTCTGTCTACAACCAGGGAAGATGCATGTGGAGCTTTACAGCTCAGAGAGAGGGATAAACATTTGAAAATCTATCTCTGCTACAATGTACAATTTAACATAAATAGGGCCAAGACGAAACGTCTGAGAAAAAGAAAAAAAATGCTCTTCACTTTACTAACATATTCAGGTAGACATATTGCTATGTTAGTCCTGACTGAACACTCAAGTGCCAAAGCAGGCCCTAACACAAAACACAACATATATAGGTGCCTGTTTCTATTTGCCAACACTGTACCTAGGACACGTTGTGGTGCTTCTTGACTAATATTCTTCTCTTAGATGTAGAAAGAGAAAGATGCGTTGTGAAGCATATTGCATGAAGACATGTCTGTCTATAAGGCTGTTTTTTACTCTCACATATTTCTATAGCACATTACAAGACTTTCTTCTTTGTTTATTATATTTTCAGATAAAAAAAAATCTAGGCTGCTGGCCAGAGTTCCAAAATAAGCTCTTTTTATTAGGATTGGTCATCTTTGTCAAACTTAAAAATCGAGTGCTCAGAATAAAGCATGTGTCTGCAAAACAACATAGGCCTTTTGTGAAAACAATCTTAGTAGCACTTTATAGTAAAGGATGATGAAGGAGAGTGAGCACCTGCAGTTTAAAAAAAATGTCACATCTTTTAGGGGAAGGGAAGGAACGCCCCACTGAAGCTGCTAAGGAGAGGACTGAAAATAAAGGCTGTGAAAAAAACAGGCCGTTATGAAGCCACTGACGTTTGAACTTGAGCTTTTGATAGGTTGGTCAGAAAAGTCCAAACAGTTGATAAAAGAAAACAAAACATTGACAAAGCCAATAGGTCTTGCCTATGCAAGAGCAATTGGATTTGCCATTGTTTTTTTAGCCATGTCCTACACGAGTGTGTCTGCTGTTCAGCATTGCTAAAAGTTAGTGGTGTAGAGGAGAGTGGCGTAGAGTAGAGTGCCATAGACTGGACTGCAGTGTTGTGGAGTAGAGTCCAGTAGAGTGGACTGGAATGGCACAGAGTGGCGTACAGTGGAGTGGCACAGAGTGGAGGAATGGTATAGGGTGTCAAGAGTGCTGTAGAGGGAACTGTGTAAAGTGGGATGGAGTGTCGTAGAGTGGAGAGGACTAGAGTTTCAAAGAGTGGAGTAGATTGCCAATGGATTGGCATGGAGTGGAGTGTTGTATGGCGATGCGGTGTTTTGTGGAGTGATATAAAGTGTTGAAGAGTGGTGTGGTAAGTTGTAGAGTGGATTGGCATAGAGTGAAGTGGCAAAGAGTGAACTGGAGGGGGTAGAGTGGAGTGACGTAGAGTGGAGAGGCACAGAAGGGAGAGGCAATGAGGAGAGGGGCATAGAGAGAAAGGGAATAGAGAGGGAGAAGCTTAGATTGGAGAGGCGTAGCATGGAGTGGCATAGACTGGAGGGGCATAGAGTGGAATAAAATGGCGTGGAGGGAACTGTGTAGAGTGGAATGGTGTAGAGTGGAGTGGAAGAGTGGTGTAGAGAGGAGGAGTGGAGTAGTGTGTTGTAAAGTGGAGTGGCATAGAGAGTTGTGTAGAGCGGAGTGGGGTGCAATGAAGTAGAGCGGAGTGTTGAACAGTGAAATGATATACAGTGGAGCGAAGTGTCAGAGTGAAGTGGTGTACAGTGAAGTAGCACAGAGTGAAGTAAAACCGCAAGGACCGTCGTAGAGTGAGTGGAGTAGAGTAGAGTGTTGTACAGTGTAGGGTCGGAGAGTGTAGGGGGTAAAGTGGAGGGTGAAAAAGTGGAAAGGCATAACGTGGAGGGTCGTGGAGTAAAGTGGTGTGCTGGCATAGAGAGGAGTACAGTGGAGTATAATGGCCTAGAGTGGAGTATCATAGACTGGCATAGGGTGGAGTAGAGTGTTGTAGAGGGGAGATGAGTAAAGTGTAATAGAGTGGAGTGCTATACAGTGGAATGTCACAGAGTGGTGAAGCATAGAGTGGAGTAGAGTAGAGTAGCACAGAGTCGAGTAAAGTGGCATTCAGTGTCCGAGTGGAATGTCGTAGAATGGAGTTTCAGAGTGGAGTGCTGTGGCCTAGAGTGAAGTGGCAAAAACTGCCAGAGTGGAGAAGAGTATTACAGAGTGGAGTGGAGTATGTATGCTGTGGTAGTATAGTGCCATTACATACAACACCATTTCTATTGAAAGAAAACAAGTTACTTACCTGTAACTGCAACTATCACAGTATCACTCAACATTCCTTATCAATAGTAATGTCCCAGGAATTCATAGAACTCAGGAGCCATGCGTGTAACTGGAGAGATGCTGGCTCCGGGTGTAATATTTGGTCTTATTTCCTCATCAGTAGTGCCTGTTTCTTGGGAAGTTGGATGGGGTTGGTTACAGATAAGAGAATTAGCTCTATGAAACAATGCTGTCTGGGCCACCTGGGAGCTATTAGGATTAGCCGGCAGCAATCTGCTTTCATCTTCCTGAGAACTATGGAAAGCAAAGGGAAGAGGGGAAAGCATATGCCAAGATCCTCGACCATCACATCAAAAGGGCATTCCTCCACGATTCCGGGAGCAGGTATCAACTGGCGTAGAACTGGCATTTGGCGCTCTTGTTTGTAGAGAAGAGATCCAACGCCAGCTTCCGCAGCACAAGAAGATTCTGTCCACCTCATGTTGATCTAGCTCCCATTCGAGGCAACTGTCCTCTATCTTGCTGAGTGTGTCTGCAAGAGCATTGTTTATGCCAGACATGTGTTCTGTCTTCAGGGAAATCTTGTGTAACATGATTCAATCCTAAAGAGCTTGAGCTTCTTGTGAAAGGGATAGGGATCGTGTTGTTCCCTGTTTATTTATGTAAGACATGCTGGTCACGTTGTCCTTACGGACCAGCACAGGGGAGCCTGATATTCGCAGGAGAAAAGCCTGGAGCGTGAGGAATATTGCTTTTAACTCTAAAAGATTGATATGCACCGGTTTTTGATAGTTGGACCATTTTACCTGGATGTGCATGTCCTGTAAATGACCACCCCAGCCCTCTAGGGAAGCATCCGTTGTGATGACGAAGTTTGGGACTGGGGTAAGGAATGTCAACCCCTGAGAGATGTGAGTCCACCACTGTAATGCCCTTACCATCCTTGGTCTAACATTGATCAAGTCCTCGAAGGACCCGAGACTGGATTCTGTAGCTCTACCTACAGTGGTGTCATTGTCAGCCCGGTTTATTGACGAAAACATCATCCCGAGGAGCGATTTGAAGAGTCTCACAGAAACAAACTTTCTTCTGGAGATTTTCAGAGCCAGATTGCTTAACTTCTGCTCTCTTTCTTCTGAAAGAGAGGCTATGTTTTCAACTGTGTTCATTTTTGCACCCAGAAAAATTATGTTTCGTATTTGAATGGTGGCTGACTTCATGTGATTTACTGTTAATTCTAGACTAAAACAATGCAAGGCAGGCACTGGTGGCTTGGGAAGCCTGCTGTGTTGTTGGCGCTTTTAGCAGCTAATCGTCTAAGTAGGGGAAAACTTGAACAACCTGCTTGTGATGCACAGCCACCACTGGTGGAAGTCATTTTGTGAATATCCTGGGAGCTGACTTTAGTCTGAAAGGGAGAACTCTGAACTGATAATTGGTACTGGCTACGGTAAGACAAAGGTATTGGTGATGCCTGGGGTGAATGGTTATGTGAAAATAGACATCCTGGAGATCCCATGATGTCATGTAGCCCCCTCTGTTTAGAAGGTGAAGGATGTCTGACAGGTTTATCATACGGAAGGATTGTTTGCACAGAAATTTGTTTACTTGCCTGAGATCCAGAACTAGCCTCTATTCTTCTGTCTTTTTCCTCACCAGGAGGTGGAAGCGCTTCTTTCGGAGGAAGGTCTGGAGGCCTCTGCACAAACTCCAAGCTACGACCGGAACTCACTATAACCAACACACATTTGTCCGATGTTATCTCCTTCCATTAATGCAGGTAATTTGAGATGTTCGCTCCCACCTGTTTGGAATGGGAGGAAGGATAAATTGTAGCTGGTACCTGATAGAGGTCATTGTTTTCGGCTGGTGTCCCAGTCCTTTGGGGGCTGGTTCCTTCTTCCACCATGCTTGCTATAGGCTGCTGTGGGTTTTTGGTGGCAGACGTGGTGATAGGGAGACTTGTATTGTGATGCGTGCAGTCTCTGGTAACCACCTCTGAATAAAGAGAAACCTCTGCCTCCTCGAAAGAGCAATCTTTTTTACTGCAAAGTGCAGAGAGACCCAGCAGAGTATGTACCTGTTTTGATTGCCAATAAGGCGTTGTCTATATGCTTACCGAATAAAGTTTTGCCATTGTAGGCCATGTTTAGAATTTTGGATTGGACCTCTGGTCGAAATGAAGTGGATTTAAACCATCCCTGGAGGAGCAAAACCGCAGCCCCGGCTAATTGGCGAAAACCTGTGGAGGCAATGTCTAAGGCGCAATTGATGATTTCTGCCGATTTTCTTTCACCTTCCTGGAATATCTTCGTAGCCTCAGGCTTTTGTTCTCTGGTATGAGGTTGATGACGCTAATCAGTTGGCCTTCTACTCGGTGACTCGAAACATAATGATCGAGATATCACCGATTTCTGTTTTTAACCATACCTGGGTTCCCCACTAATAAAGGTGAAAGATGGGGTAACACAAGATATTTTTATTGGGGTTGCCTGAATCCCTGTATTTATCCAGTAGTTATTTATAAAGAACCACCTCCTGTGCTGAGTTATCAGGTGGTTGAGTCTGCCCTAGAGGCACTGTCCTACCAGGGTGGGGAGAGGAAGCCGATGATGAAGCATGGCACTGTGAGGTGTGTGAGGCTTCCTCTTCCATAAAAGGCGACCCCCCCTGTGGCCAAGAAAGGCAGAAGTGATCCTCAATAAGAGTTTTCTGAAAGACTAGAACCATTTTTGGATTTCGCCATTATAGCAATCACATTTAGTTGTGTGTGCTGCTCACATCCAACCACATCTGACAGTCATAGCATCCTAGAATCATTAGGGTGTTGGCTGTGCAAACTGTGATAGGCAAGGAAGAACCTCTTTCCCTCATTGTCTAAGCGTCTCCTTTCCTTGTCTGGTGGGGCCGAAATGGGAATAGAAGGGTTCTTGGAGCTCAGCTGTGCAGCTTGGGATACAACAGAGTCTGGTTTTGGATGGCCAATTAAGTAAGCTGGGAAGTCCTCTGTACCTTTGTATTTTTTATCCCGACGAGGTGGCACTGGTGGAACTGTAGCTGGATTTTTTTTTTTTATCCCCTCGCTCCATATATAGTCAATTATGGAGATACCCCTTACAGACCTTCTGGCCTGCTCCTTAAAGTCATGGAGGAAACAATCTGTTTGTGATTCAGACGTTGGCAGATGGAAACGGTGTGGCATCCCTATACATCAAATTGTAGAACCCCCGATATCCTCAGGAGGAGGGCTCGATGGGAGACTAGGAGGAGGTGACGACGTACGGGCTAAATAGTCATCCCATTTGTCATGAGTATGTTGGTAAACAATGACTTCTCCCTCTTCTCTCTCGTCTTCCAAGGAAGTATCATCCTCTCTGGGAGGTGCAGCTATTGCAGAGGCTGGTGTAAGCCTAGGCGTTGCTAAAGGCGGAAGTCTGTTCCTCAGTGTGACCGGAGAAGTAGTCTGAGGTTGTGGAGGCTGCTGTGGCTGATCCTGGGTAGAATCCGTAAATGTACACCTGTAGTCTTGTAGCATGGCCTGAAGGTCTTGAATAAGAGACGTAGGCATCTGTACCGTATTACATCCTGGTTGAGAATAATGGAAAGGTTGATAGTGTTTGTCACAAGAGGTATAACACGACTCATAGTCCTGCTCGTCATACCCATCATAGTCATCTTGATATCTGATATGCAGTTCGGATGGACTGTGTCCCGAAAGGGATCCTCATCTTCAGACTCTTCCCCGTCCAAGGGTAGCAGTGATGAAACCTTGCTTGGAGATGCTTCGTCAGGACGAAAAGTAGTTCTTATGGCTTTGGAAATTCTGATAGTAGTATGAGGGTCAGCAGATGCCTTACCAGGGGCGGCTATAGTGAACTGTGGCACTAAAGCTCTTTTATGGAAGGTGCTGTCGTCAACAGCAGTGTAGTCGACCATGGCTTTGTTGATAGTGGTGTCAACAATGATGGTCTCGTCGACTATGATGTCGTCGATGGTGGATTCGCCGGTGGTGGCTCGGTCGACGGCTGAGCTGTAGATGGTGGAGAAGACCTTGTCGACTGTTCTCAAGGTAGCTACGTCAACAGAAGTTTTTTCTTAATTGGTGCAGATGTTAAATCCACTTTGCCTGCAGTTGTTGTGCCACATACTGTCGCTGAGGAAATAGGTGTCTGTATGGCCATCGTCAACGATGTCAGTGACGACGATGGGCTCGTCCACAAGATGGTGGCGACGGTGGATGTAGTGGTGGACGAATGGATTTTCAATTATGTTTTTCTCGATGTCAACGGTTCAGAGAAAGAAGAATGATGATAAGACTCCTTTTACTTTAGATATGGAGTGAACAGCTTCAAGGAGGCTGACCCTGTGGAGATCAGATGAATTTTCTCCTTCAAAGGGTCCTTATGATGAGTTTTAACAGTATTCCTGCTCTCCTCAGAATGCACCTGGTTAGAGGATCTTGGCCTTTTCTGGGGTTTGGAATTCGTGTCACTGTCCTCACCTTAAGTGCTGAACTTCACCTGCAACAATAGGAGAAGCATTCCTTCCCTGTCCCTCAGAGTTTTGGAGGAGAAGGTACTACAGCTCTTATAATCCTTCGGCTGATGTTTAGGGTACAGGCAATACAGACAGTGTCTGTGAGGCTCATCTGCCTGCAGCCTTTCCTTCCCACAGGATTTGCAGGGGCGAAAAAGGCCTTTCTTTGAAGGGTCAGACATTTTGGCTGTAGCAAACTAACTTTCACAGGAAAACACTGAGCAGAGCTGAGGGAGACTTCCTTCACAAACATGTGGTAGAAAATCTGCGGGAAAGAGCCTCTCTTGGGAGTATTTTAGAGGGTGCTGGTGCCTGAGTGATCACAGGCCAAGTCTGGTTCTTTTTTCAAAAGGACATAGATAGGATATTTAATTGATGGCTACCACCATTATAGCCTACGGTGATTCTTGCATAATCCTTTCCTAATGTACTACGGGTCTCCCACTTTGACGACGGGAATGATTCAAGCATGTGAATCTATGAAAGATGCAATACTGGATAATGACCATTACATTTGCACACACTTTTACTAATAAAACTATATAGCACACAAATGATAATGAGTGGATTTGACATCTCCTAGTGTGCTGATTTGTTTGATTGTATTAAAATATTTGTTTCCACCACACTACAGCAATACACAAAATGTCCCTGATTTGTTCTTTCTTTATTCTGATATAATCTGAAATATTGGCACAGTTTATTTACAGACATTTAAAATTTGTTGAGTGCTAGAAAAAAGGTTTTCCCACCCATATGCTGCAAGATTGTCATATAAATCAACTAGAAGGTAGAGAAATAAAAGTGAATACTAAACTGCCCCAGAAGACTTCAGTCTTTGAATGCACAGCAAATGTGACAAGGTAAGAACAGTGAGCACTTGTTGAAGAATACAGTAAGCAGGTAATGCTCAAGGGGGTGGACTAGCTCAAGCTGGACACCCTAAAACTAACAAAGACCCCAAATAGACAGCAAGCAAATGTGAGTTACAAACCACAAAATCAATGGTAAGCAATGAGTGAAATGCATTACCAGGGAAGCTTTCAGAATGTTCACATGAACTCTTTTTGCAACCAAATAGCAGTGCTGCCTGGTAAGCTTCGACCTAAAAACAGGACACCGTAGGCTCTGGAAGATCCCCAAGAGATCCGCCAAAGAGGAATTTTCACTATAAAAAAAAGATAGCTGGGGGGCATGGCCAGCAGTTGTGGAAAATGGCTGCGCATTAAAGTGGCTCCCGCCGCTAACCCCCTGAAATCCCCAATCATCTGTATCCCAATTGTTGCCACAGCTATGAAAAGGGGTGCTTGCAGGTCCCTGCACCCATTGAAGGCAGTTTTCATGATGGATAGTTGGGAAGCGAGAGTCTGGCCGATCTGAGCAATGCATCCAAGAAGATATGTGGACATCGCGTCTCTGGGTGATCCGAGGCTGACGAGACGTGAAGAGGAGACTGGCCCGGAGTACTGGAGGCGCTGCAGTGTGACGGTTGAGGCTCCCGGAAGCCAAGATCTTCGGACCTGACAGCCACCCTGTGCCCAGAGTCTGGCTGCGGGCCCCTGCTCCCTATCTGTGGCACTTCAAGGGGCTGCTGGGCAGGGATGGAGATGCGGCCAACTTGATCTGAGGAACAGTGCGGAGGGGTGCTGCCGGGGCCAAGCGAGGCTAGGAAAATACCAGTGGTGATCCGCTTTAAAGTCAGGAGTGGAGGGACATAACCAGTAAGTGCTGTGGGGTGCGCCTTCCTCCCTGGTGCAGCGCTTGGGTGTGTGGAGGCAGAGGACACAAGCACCCAGTTTCATACTAAGTAAAACCTTTGTCTTGTGGTGGCGCCACGACCATCGCTGTACCCTGGAGAGCTGGCAAGTGAGCAGAAATGCCTGAGCCTGTCTGGGGGCAGGGGCGCTGCCGTGCATGAACTAGTGAGAAAGCGGGGAGAACAGAGAGAACCTCAAGTCGTTCCCCACACGGGTACTTAGGCTCTGGCAGGTTATCACGAAGTGACATTAAGTGGCAGTGGGGACGGAAGACTCTTACAAAGGAGGCCAGTTGACCTAGGCCATAAGCGACGTGGTCTGCCCTCCGCTTTGACTGTCAACTCTGTGCTGTGCACACCCCTTGCTGCTCAGGGTGTCCCCTTATGCCCTGGATGAGCTGCTGTCCATGGTGGGGGAAGACGCCGCCCTCACACTGTGCACCACCCAGACTGAGTGAGGCAGGAACAATGGGAGATGGTGAGAAAGCCAACAGTCCACAGGTGTGCCTTTCCTTGTACTATGCAGTCTGCGGTGAGTACTCTGTCTCCCGTGGGCAAGAACATATACAACTACCTCCCTCAGCAGAAGTTCCTAACTAATACATTTGGCACCAAACTGGAGATGCCCGGAGGTAAGGACCCAAGCCTAGTCCATCAAACAAAACTGGACAAATACACACACCCCAAGGACACAATTGCCACTCTGTGGATGGAGGAGGCCTGGATGGAGGAGGCAAATGTCTCCCCAGTGGCGGGACCCCCCATGCTTAGTGACATTATGGTCCTGATAGAAGGAGTCTGTGTACACAGGAAATGAAAATAGACTCCGTCTCCATAGATGTCGGACTGGTGCGCGTTTACCTTCACAGCTTGGAGGCCTGGGTGCAGAAGGCAGAAGATTCCATAGCAACCTTGAAGACACACACAGCAGCCGTGCAGCATCAAGTCAACAAACTCACGTCTGCCTCACATGCTCTGGGTGCCCGACAAGAGGACTATGAAGGATTATCCCGGTGAAATAATGTACAAATTGTGGAGGTGACTGAAAGAGCAGAGGGACCAGCAACAGACCTCTTCTTGGAAGAATTGATACGAAACACCTACAACCTCAAGGTAAAATTGATTTTCAGTGGAGAGAGAGCACAGAGTTCCAGGAACCTGTCCAAAACCAGGGGCCTCTCCCTGCCCTATCCTCACCCGTATCTTAATGCTCCAAGTAGCACGAGCTGTACCGTGGGGTCAGCCTTGAAAATGTTACAATCACCTTTTTGCCAGACTTTACACACTGATTTCAAAGACTGCAACAATCATTCCTAGAAATCAAAAAAGAACTCAGGCAACGTACCAATAAATATTCAATGGTCTTTCCAACAAAATTAAGGGTGGAGTCAGAGGGCAAGACTTTATTCTTTACTGCCCCAGAAGATACCCGGAAATGGCTGGAAGGTTGGAGAGTGGTGGGTCAGCAACACCACAAGCAACAGTCGCAACACCGCCACCACAACAGTGAGGAACTCACATAGGAGCTGCAAAGAGAGACTGACGTGTGACTCTCCTCAATACTGGTGGCTGTGGGCCATCTCTGGTAGGCAATGTAGTTCACATGTTTGGAGCTGTGGGACAAGGTGTATGGCAGTACTAGACATCATCCCTGCAAGTGACATACAAAGCACTTGAATTTTATGACCCCTTTAGGCAAATCCCTTTTTCAATGTTACATAATTGCTAAATTGCAGGGGCAGGGAGTGATACTCCTAAAATAACTGGTGACAATGCTATCCTTTTAGGGAGGACAGGGAGATGTACAGATGCTGCTCACGTCCTCTTTTCGTAAAGATTGCAGTTTATATGCTGTGATGGGTGACAGGCGCTCTGCGAAGCGGGGGAGGTGGACAGTTTTAGTACCATTACGCAGGGAAGGGGGAAATGGTTGGGGTACAGTTAAACCCCTCATAGGGGAATGGTCCCAGTTCAATGGTGACAGTGACATATTTGGAGAGATAAATATATGGTGAGACCTGGGTTGAGTTCCCTCCCCTTCTGCCCTCAGAGGAAAGTGATGATGAGACCGGTATGCCCCAACTTCCATGGTCTTTAGACCAGACACCATGCCCCCAAGGCAAAATCTTTATCTACCTGATATCCCGGAGAAGTCCCATCCATGAAGGGCTAAGACTCCTCATCATATTCCACCCAACAATAATGGTGGGCCCAGATTCAGGATACTATCCTGGAACGTCAATGGGTTGGGGGACAAAATTAAGCGGGGATTGGTCCCGCAGTATCTTAAACACCTTGCACCCGAAGTGGTCCTATTGCAAGAAACACACCTTTTAGGCTACTCATGTCGGGTGATGGGCAGGTGGAGATACAGAATGGCAGCTCAGCAGGTTTCACTAAGGGATCCTGAGGGACTGGTATCCTTCTACCTAAATCTATCCCCCTCACCATACAACAGACCTGGATACACCCACATGGGAGATACTGTGCACTGGCGGGACAGTGGTAGGGCAACCTACTCAGTATTATATCCCTTTAAGCCCCTCTCCACCCCGACTCCACAAATCAACTTTTGCAGACCTGGGTGCCTTATTCCTTCAGCTTCCTGAGGGTAACTTGCTCTTGGGGGTGGGGGTGGACTTCAATGAAACAATGTCTGATATGCTAGACAGCTGGCCTTCACAGCTCCAACATGACATTCACTGAGTAACTTCATGTCTGCATTTGGGCTACTAGACGTATGGTGCATCCTCCACGCCTCAGTACAACAGTACACATCTCTCAGGAGCCCATGGCAGCCTCTCACGCAGACTACCGCCTGACATTCACTAAGGGCCTGGTGTAGGAAAGGATTTGTGCCTCGCAAACTGCGAAAAACGCTGTTTGCGAGGCGCAAAAGCCTTTCCGCGATGCAGAAATGCATTTTGCGAGTCGGATCCGACTCGCAAAATGCATTTCCGACTCGCAAATAGGAAGGGGTGTTCCCTTCCTATTTGCGACTCGCAACGCTATGCAATTTCATTTGTGACCGCAAAAGTGGTCGCAAATGAAATCGCAGTTACCATCCACTTGAAGTGGATGGTAACCCAGTAGCAAACGGGAAGGGGTCCCGTTGGGACCCCTTCCCCTTTGTGAATGGAAACAAAAAAAATTTTTCAGAGCAGGCAGTGGTCCAATGGACCACTGCCTGCTCTGAAAAAACCCGAAACCAAAGGTTTCGGTATTTTTTTCCAAGTGCAGCTCGTTTTCCTTTAAGGAAAACGGGCTGCAGATGGAAAAAAAAAAATGCTTTATTAAAAAGCAGTCACGGACATGGTGGTCTGCTGTCTCCAGCAGGCCACCATCCCCGTGAGTGCCCATACTCACAATGGGGTCGCAAACTGCGACCCACCTCATTAATATTAATGAGGTGGGTCTTTGCGACCCCATTGCGAGTTGCAGAAGGTGTCTGAGACACCTTTCTGCATAGCAAATTGCGACTTGCAATTTGCGAGTCACACGGACTCGCAAGTCGCAATTTTCAACCTACCTACATCTGGCCCTAAATCCCTTTCTAGCATATGTGAGATCCAACATTACGCCAGAAGCATTTCCGACCATTCTTAAGTGTGTGTCCCTAATGGCCCCTCTGGTGTGGGGGGGCAGCCGAAGGCTAAGACTTAAACCCTGGTACCTAAAACTACCACACTCTGTGAGAAGCCTACAAAACTGTTGTTAGAGGTCAGGAATAGCATTGATAGCGTGGCAGAACAAGAATCAACAAGCCCAGCAGTAGCGACTAGAGAAAGACATTGTCCATTAAGAGTCCCTCCGATTATCAGATGACCAGGGACACTGACAACATACGCTGTCCCTTGAACAGAAAACATAGATAAGTTATGACAGAGGCAGCGCAGAACTCCTATTGAGCCTGCCAGCGCTGTCTCTATGAGGTGGGAGACAAGGCTGGGAAAGTATTACCGTGGTTTGATAGGATAAGGAGGCCTCTTGATGGGGCTTGCACATTCAAAACTTATAAAATGAACTAGTTAGCGGCAGACAGAGCATAGCAGGCGTGTTCCCTTATTAATACACGCAACTCTATTCACCAACAGACAGACACAATCGCCGACTGTTGAGAACTCCTTGCAGATATTCGTATGCCTGAGGACTGTGCCTCCTACAGGTCCATCTCACTGCTAAACGCAGAAGCCAAAATCCTGGCAAAACTTGAGAGAGAGTGGAAAGGAGAGAGAGAGGAGAGAGAGAGAAAGAGAGAGAGTGAGTGTGTGCGTGTGTAGGGGGGTGATTTAATCTCTGATCCACCTAAACCAGTCTGGCTTTATGCTAGGTAGAAACACAGCCATCAATTTGTGAGGACTGCATGGAGTGCTGAGGTGTGCCGCGAGACCCAGGAAGATGCCCTTGTGCTGTCACTGGACGCGGGAATGGCATTCGATACATAATTTATAGAAGTAACATGCAACCAGAGGGCTACCTACGAGCACTTTATGGGAGAGGCAAAACACCCATCCAGATATGACCCCCTAGCTGCCACTATATCCATATGGCAAACCACCCTGAAGGCCACAGGCTGGGACGGGAGGATGACAATGACCACACCCTTGTGGGACACTGCACACTTGGGCAACCTGGCTCTCCAGAAGGGTTCGATAATTGGGACCTTATAGACCTGTCTCGAGTGGGGGACCTGCAGAGAGATGGCGAGGTGATCCTCTTCCCCCATCTATAAACTGACTATCAACTAGCCCCCATAGAGATGTACAAGTATATACAAATACAACATTGTAGGAAGCTGGATCTGTATCTGTATATACTAAATCAAAATGAGGTAGAGTGTGCACAGAATCCAGAGGTTCCCCAGAGGCTTAACAGAGGCTACAGTAGATAATACTAATGCTTTCTTTTGTGGTAGTGTGGTCGAGCAGTTAGGCTTATCAGAGGGTAGTGCAAGGCATTTGTGTACACACAGTCAGGAAATGGGCAACACACTCAATGACTAACTCCAGGCTAATAGTTTTATATGGCAAAAATATATTTTGTTAGTTTATTTCTAGAACCAGAAGGTCTTTGATGCAGGTAAGTACAGTTGTCAATGGGTATCAAGCATATATAACAAATGTACTTTGTTTAGTTTTTGCAGATAAAGCAGTTTACAAGCAAGTAACACCTTTCTATTTCGTAAGTTGAGAGCGCAATTATTCATAGGAGTCGATATAGTTCTGGGGGGAAGTGTTAGCACGGTTAACAGGTAAGTACACGACTTACGATTCCAGCCTTCGGGGGTCAGGATGTACACAGGTCAAAGTTTAGGATGACCCCAAAAGTGCACCAGCGCTAGCTGGGTGCATAGGCCAAAGTTGGCATCGGGTTTACAACGGAAATCTATGAGGACTATAGGGGTGCTCGGTAGGAAGCGGACTGCAGGTAAGTTCATGCAGTTCAGGACACAAGCCTGGGGGTTTAGGTCAGTACCAAGGGTGGAGTTCCACAGGATCACAGCAAAGGCACACCCTCTGCGGCACAGGGGCAGCCGGGTGAAGGGTGCAAACAAAGCTGGGCACTTCACGCTTCTCAATGCGGCAACCCCAGGGATCACAAAAGATGGCTCCAGGGGGTCGGTTCCGAGAAACCAAAGGCTGTGCGGGTAGGAAAGGCTCCCGCTGGACTATCGGTCAGATTCCCCAGGGCCAGAGGGCTGCAGGTGTAGGGGTCTCCTTTGGCATCGGGTAACTTCATCTTATCTGGTCACGGTCGGGGGCTTCAGGCTGCAGACGTCACTGTGTTGGCAAGAAGGGGTCAACCCAGGGAGGACTCGAGGTCAGAATTGCCTGGGAACCTTCTCTGCACCGGTGGGCCACCTGGACTCTGGAGTGGGCAGAGCTCGGGGATCCGGGGTGGTCCTGGACTCATTTTTGGAGGTTTCTTCTGGACAGGGCAGCTGTCCTCAGGAGTACTTTGTCCTCTGCTGGACAGGCAGTGCTCTAGGTATTTGTAGATGTTGCTGGTCTTGTAGGATGCATGGCCTTCTTGGAGCAGGGATCTTTGAAGTGCAGACAGGCAGTTAGGCCTGGGGCCAAGTCAGTTGTTGTCTGGAGTCTTCACTGCTGGGGCTGGCTTGGCAGTCCTTTCTTCTTGAGGTCGGCAGGAATCTGGTGAGTAAAGTTCAAGGGGGGGTGCAAATACCAGATTTAGGGGTGTTACGGGGGTCAGAGGGCAGTCACCAATGGCTACTGTCCCTGAGAGTGGCTACACCCTTCCTTTGCCCACTCCCTTGGGGAGGGAGGCACATTCCTAACCCTATTGGTCTCTATCCTCCAAACCAAGATGGAAGATTGTACAACGAGGGGGTCACTTCAGCTCTGGACACCTTAGGGGTGGTCCTAGCTGCAGTGGTCACTCCTCCGTGTTTTATCTGATTTTCCCGCCAGACCTGCTGCCAAAATTGGGGCTTGGTTGGAGGGATGGGTGGAAGGGGGGGGAGGGCATCTCCACTTGCTGCCAAAAATGGGGGGGGGTCCAGAGGGGTGGGCATCTCCACTGGCTGGAGTGCCCTTGGGCATTGTACAAGGAGGTCTGAGCCTTTGAGGCTCACCGCTAAGTGTTGCAGTTCCTGTAGGGGGGAGGTGTGAAGTACCTCCACCCAGAGCATGCTTTGTTTCTTACCCCAGAGAGCACAAAGGCTCTCACCCCATAAGGTCAGAAACTTGTCTGTTAGTGGCAGGCTAACACAGGCAGGTCAATCCTGCACTAAAGTGTTGGGTAAAATACAGGGGGCATCTCTAAGATGATCTCTGTGTGCATTTTACAATAAACCCAACACTGACATCAGTGTGGGTTTATTGTGCTGAGAAGTTTGATACCAAACTGCCCAGTCTTCAATGAAGCTATCATGGACATGTGGAGTTCAAAATGACAAACTCCAGGCCCATGTACTCAATATGGCCACACTGCACTTACAATGTCTAAGAATTGACTTAGACACTGTAGGGGCATATTCCTCATGCAGCTATGTCATCACCTGTGGCATAGTGCACGCTGCCTTAGGGCTGAGGGGCCTGGAAGGGGTGCCATGTCGTCTTTGCCTTTTTCTCCCCACCAATACACACAATCGGCGATGGCAGGGTGCATGTGTTTGGTGAAGGGTCCCTTAGGGTGGCACAATACATGCTGCAGCCCTTAGGGACTCTCCATGGTCACAGAGTCCTTGGTACCGCTATGGGAAAGGGCAAGGGACTTAGCTGTGTGCCAATTGTGGAAACAATGATACAGTTCAGGGAAAGAACAGTGGTGCTAGGGCCTGGTTATCAGTATCCCAGCATGCACTCAGTCAAGTTAGCATCAATATCAGACAAAAAGTGGGGAAGGTAACCATGCCAAAAGTGGCAATTTTTCCAATCATGCCCTATATACGCAATCCCTAAGGGGGTAGATTTCCCAGAGTCCTCTCCTCTTGAGGACAGGCTGTTAGATGACTACCTATCCCAAAAAACTATCTCCCTCACCTACTGCAAACTGCTTAATAACTCACCAGACGCCCTGACCCGCTTAAGGGAGGCTTAGGAGAGGGACCTGAGAAGTCTACAAGAAGATGAGAGATCACAAGCCCTGGCCATTCTTTGGAAGATGGCCATAAGAGCATGCATTCTGGGGTGTGACAATTGTGGAAACAATGGTACAATGTAGGGAAAGAACACTGGTGCTAGGGCCTGGTTAGCAGGGACCTAGCACCCACTCAGTCAAGTTAGCATCACATATCAGGCAAAACATGTGTGTGTGGGGGGGGGGAGGGGGAGTGGGAGTAGAGGGATTGTTACTATAAACAAGGGGCCAGTTTCCTACAGAATTAAGAACAATTTTTGACAGTCACATGGTAATGAATATATTTGCAAATATCACTGGTGCACTTTAAGTTCTCCTATTCGCCTTCACTGTGCTGTCACTTGATAGAAGCACCTATATATATTTTAGTTTTGATATGATATGTGATTGATTAATGACAAATAAGTTACAAAGGAATTAATTGTACATATGGAAAAAAGAAATAGTATTCAAATAAAGTCAATTCATACTACCCTACCTTAGGGAGGAGTTCATGTACTACGCAGTGGACGTAGAGGCTTACACTTCCCCCACGGGGACCACTCTTTGTCCCCAGGTGACAGGGTTTGCTCATTTTTGTTTAAAAACTGGAGGGCTCCAAACAAAAGCAGTATTTTGAATTTACCTTTGGTTGCAAGAGATTTCTCTTTCTAGAATTAGTTACCACATAGTGTGTCAGAGAAATGATGAACAAGTTACTTAACTTCGGTAACACATTATCTGGTAGAGACTATCTAGCTGCAGATTCCTTACCTTTAAAATTTTCAGGCGCCAGCTTGGAATCCAGAACTTCTGCTGAGTAATACCCTTACGAGCAGCGTCGGGTGGTGCCGTATGGATCCGCTTGGTGTCATTGGGGCTGTCTGTGACGTCACAGTCGCCGTTAAAGGCACCACCACTCAGGCACGCGGACGTCTGTACTTTGCCATAAACTTCTATGCCTGAAGCACAGAGCCAATGACAGTTGCGTCTGTGCGAAAATACTAGGGCCCTGAAAGGGACAACCCTAAACCCTAGGAAATGTGTCTGCAGAGCGGGGAGGCTTTGGTGGGTGTAAGGAATCTGCAGCTAGATAGAGTCTCTACCAGATAATGCGTTACCAAAGGTAATTAACTTATTCATCTGATAGATATTTCTAGCTGGAGATTGCTTACCTTTAGAAGAGATATCCAAGCCATAACCTCCTGTCGGTGGGTTGCGGACAAATTGTCCTCAAACTAAAAAGTCCTGTAGGACCGAATAGCCAAAATGTCCATCGCTGCGGACCTGACTGTCCAGGCAGTGGTGTTGGGAAACCATGTGCAGAGACACCCATGTTGCAGTCTGACAGATGTCCTGGACTGTGACGCCCAGCCTGATAGATGTCCTAATACAGTGATGGAAGCTTGGCCCCTGGTTGAGTGAGCTCTCAAGCCCTCAGGAGGCTGCTATTTGGCCAGCACGCAGCAGATTTTTATGCAGAGAACGACCCAGCATGAAATGGTTCACTTCTGTACTGCTGACCTTTCTTTGCTCCCCGTACCTCACTAAGAGTTGGCCATCCACCTGGAACTCTTTTGTTCAGTCAAGGTAGAACGACAACCTAAAGATTTGGGGTGTATTGTTAGGGTTGGATGGGCGCTCAAGATCCTATATCGAGCAAATTAGAATAAGAAATGAAAGGTGCCTGCACAGGGAAAACACCCAACCCCTTAAGGTTTGAAAAAACCAAACAGACAGGAAAAACAATGTGTGGCACCTCTCTTATCAAATAAAAAACTTCAGAGTAGTTATTAGAGAAATACACAATCAATTTTAATATAAGTTTAAATTGTCCAAACTAAACCAAACACCAATTAAAGATTTACAGCACTTAGAAATCCATCCATAGTAATACAATTGTGGTCTGATGAAACAATTTCAGCCAACACGTGTTTCGTCATGGGAAATTTCCTTTCTTAACATTCCCGAACGACTTCTTCAGGGCTACAGATTGTAAACAAATAACAAAAATTAGGAACCAAAATGCTCCAACTTACATAAAAATATATGTAACAAGGGAGCCCCATTTAAAGCAAAATGAAGGTCTCATGAAGGAGACCAATGTGATGATTCCTTTAGTATTGGTGCAGACACAACATGCGAATCCAAATAAAGTTCTAACAAAGTGCTCCCCACACAAATTACCAAACTAATCTCATGCTAACCTTCATCAAACTAGTCAAACCAGTGACATCATGCATCTCCAATTTAAGTGCCACAACACCCTGGTGTCAATATTTTTCCTTGGGACCTCTAAAGAGTCTCCTTAAATACCTTATTATTTAAACACGTCTCCGAAAATTCATACTTGTTAATCGTTGTTGGATCAAAAAAGGGCATAAGCGTATTCTCATTATATGGTAAGCTGACTAGATCTAATGTGTAAACACAGAAAAAGCCAAAGAGCCTAATGTAATTGAATTATTTGCAATAAACCATAGAGTCTATAACCACTTCTTCCCAACTATAAATCACACCGAGCCCCCATGTGAGGTACCTGACATCCAGTAGTCAAATGGTAATGTGTATTCGTCTTTTATATCAGACTGTGAAAGAATTGAACAAGTTCTCTGAGTAGCAAATACAGAAATCAACAGAGCTCCGAATCAAGCTCCTGAATTTACACAATCTTTTCAAAGAAAACAAAATTGAATCTTCCATGCTCACCTCATATTAGTAGAATCACTGCATACCGGCGTTGCCTGAGAATGGAAACGGTGCGACGCGAGTGCGCGTCTCGTGTGTATTCAGCGATCTGACCCGGAAGTAAATATACTTGCGGGGCAGCCGTCCAAACGTTACCATGCAAATAGAAAGAGGACTGGCCTATATGAGGATACGCACCTCAAAATCGTTATGTAACTAAACGGAAGTAGAGTATGTCACCTGGGCAACCAAACAACGCTCCCATGTAAAGACGAAAGGAAAGAAAGACTAATCTCCATAACTACTAGTTTGTGCTAACATAAAATTAAATATGGATTTAAATTGAGGGAACAGACAGGCATCAAAAACGGCCCAAATTGTAGAAGAAAAATCCAACAGATCAGTCAATCATTCGGCACCTTGTAACTGTGACTCACAATCAAAATTGTCATTAAACCAAATCAATAAATAGGAAACGTGTCATGATTTGCACAGGTTCAAAATAGAACCAATCTCAAACAGTATGATATCCAATATATCCCTTATAATACCATGTTGGAGAATTTTGGTTCATGATAATGTCACAAAGCCTCTATCAATAAAACATAAATTTGCATACAATCAGAATTCACAACACAGTAATAAATCAGTAATAACAAAAGGCAATCATTAAACAGGATTAGAACAATTAATCGCCCAAAAAGAACTGCAATTCCCTATCAGAATTGAGGCCTGATTCAACAGCTCTCAACCTCATGATCCAAAGAGCTTCTTTCTTACGCAGGGCTAGTTCTCTGTTACCACCCCTAGGATCTTTAGGAATATGTTCCAGTCTGAAAAATACAAAACTCCTATGTGTGGTTTGTGAGTTACAGTCAACAATATGTGCTACTAAAGGGTATCTCACATCATTATTTTTAAGTGCTCGAACATGTTCACCAATTCTAGTTTTGAGTTGGCGTATTGTACTTCCCACATAGATTTTGGAACATTTACAACGTATTATGTACACGACATAAGTGGTGTTACAATTAATCAAAGAGCTTAAGTTAAAATGTCTACCTCCCTCAGAAAATTCGCTAATGTTGTGGCACGCACAAAGGCATACTCCACAGCAGCCACATTTGAAAAAACCAACCAATTTAGTGAAAGCCATGTTTTGTGAGGAGGAATGGTAGTAAAGCTGGGACATAAAATACTTTTCAAGTTTCTACCTCGCCGGTATGTTGTTGGAACTTTATCAGGTAAAAAATCTCTCGTGGATTCATCCTGTAGCAGTATACTCCAATGTTTCTTCATATATTTTTCTAAAATCCGAGATGCATCATTGCAGGCAATGGCCCCTGCGCCAGAGCCCTCTGAAATGGAACCCTCACCATTTAAGACAGCCCCGCCTTTTGAACAACTCACTGAAGAAGAACAGCAAAGTGCATGGTTCACAGATGGTACCGCCCGGTACTATCAAGGAAAAAGACAATGGCAATCAGTTGGATTCCAGCCTGCTACAGAAACGATGTTGCTGCGATGAGGGGATAATGAATCAAGCCAGCTTGCAGAACTGCAGGGGGTAGCAGCAGTGATCAAACAAGCCCCCATTGGAGAGAAAACATTTGTGTACACTGACAGTCGGGCCACTTACCAAGGACTAGTAAGCTGGGCCCGACTTGGCACAAGGATGGATGGAAAGTTAAAGGCACCCCCATTTTTGGAGGCGAGCAGCTATGGGAAGGGATGTCAGAGAAAGGGCAAAAATGTCAAATCTATGTGGGACATGTGAATGCCCATTGCCCATCGGACACCTCACTTGCATCTCTATTCGACAACAACGCAGATCAGATGGCCAAAACACGAACAGTGGTCATCAATGAGGAGGCTGAAGCTGCTCTAGCAAACTGGGCCCATGCAACATCTGGACATCTAGGAGAGAATGGCACTTATGCATGGGCACAGCAACGACAGATTCCAGTTACTAAAGAACAGGTACAACAAGCAGTAAAAGAGTGCCCCACATGCAACCAGATAAGACAAATGCCCCTGCAAAAGAAGCCTAGGGGCCATATCAGAAGAGGAACCGCAGCTGCTACAGTGTGGTAATTGGACTAGATCGGGCCGCTACCAAAGGAAGGAGGAAACAACTACGTATTGACCATGGTGGACACCTACTCTGGCCTTATGTTGGGTATGCCCTGTAAGTCTGCAGACCAAAAGTCCACTTTGCGAGGGCTAAACTACCTGATAAAACATTATGGGGTACCTGATGAAATCCAAACAGATAGGGGCACACACTTTTCAGATAATACAGTGCAGGATTGGGCGCAGGAACAGGGAATTCGGTGGATTTTACACCTTAGTTATTATCCACAAGCTGCAAGCATGATCGAGAGATATAACGGATTGTTGAAAGAATAGCTAACAAAGTTATCAGCACATCAGACTCTAAAAGGATTGAGTAGTAATTTAGACAAAGCCTTGTTCGAATTAAACAATAGACCAGTTGGGCAGCAGACTCCTTTCATTCGGATGACAGGGCATGATAAAGAAATCACCCACACAATGATTGTCTGGAAAGTAGACCCTCGAGCTCGATTACCTTTACAGGCTACTTCTGGCAGTATAGGACTGGACCTGTTTGCTCCAGAGGATGGAGAAATACCTGTAGGACAGGTGAAAACTGTTCCCTTAGGAACAGGAGTAAGAGTACCACCTGGAACATATGGTAGAATTGCCCCTTGATCCAGACTAGCCATCAAGGGAGTGTTGGTGCTAGGGGGAGTCATAGACCCAGATTTTAGAGGATAGGTTAAAGTAGTATTTCTGAACCAAGGAGATGCTACTGTATCGCATCAAGCACATGACAGACTTGCTCAATTGATTTGTGAACAAACGTATACCCCACACATTGAAGAAAGATCTGCCCCCCCTGATAACACCCAGAGAGGTGAGGGAGGATTTGGAAGCACAGGAAGAAGAGTATGGGTGCATCATCCAGGGGAAAAAGCCAGAGGCAGGAGAGATATTGAGTCAAGGGGTGGGGAGTACATATATTGTACTTTTAAAGAACTCTAATGTACCTGTATTTGTACCTGCAGTGAGACTTACCCCACGGTCATAAACAATGACATCTGCGTTAATGATAGCAGAGAATGCCGTTATGGACCTTCATGTCACTTGTGCACCTCAAGCCGCTAACGTAACTGATGACCAGGGAAATGTTTCACTTTGCAACGTGGAGGTTCTTGGAGGCAAGTGGATGGCTGCCAAAGCTGTGACCTGGAAGGTAACTGGACAGCAAATCCGACATGCCAACGGACTAACCAAGGTGAAGGGGACGCCAGCAACAGTACAGGCTTTGAGTTATATGCTAAACATGATATGTAAATATTGTGATACCAGGACACATGGTGGTTGTTACAATGAACAATAGAACACCAGCCTTCATGTTTTATGTAACCGAAAGACGCATGGTTAACAACTTAAGCAACGTTTCTATAGTGCGATATAGAATAGGATGTAAGCAAGTTCTGCATGCAAGCATAATTAATCGTATTGTGTTACAGATAAATATTGCCAAGGGGAATGTCTCAAAGTACGATCCATTATGTGCACCGTGGACACCACAGTTATGGCCCTTGCCAAAGTTACGCAATAGAAGAGATCTAGGGTCCTTGATAGCTGGGGCCACCGGAATCGGGGCAGGGGCCCGGAGTTATTTTGATGTTGAAGCCATTAGGAATAAGCTATCTTCTACAGGATATAGTACAGGAGAGGACATAAAAGTAATTTCTCAATGGGGGCCCACACACTCACAAGAAGTATGGAAATTCCTGTGTGGGTTGTATCGCGATTGGCAATGGCATAATTTCACTTATGAACAATTAAAAAAAAAAAAAAAAAGCTTTTAAAACCGTCAAGTAGCGTCCAAGGGCATCCAGCGCATACTATGGCAAAGCATTGTTAATCTACAGTATGCTGACTTTAACGCAGAATGGGGACAGCCTCAAGGTGAATATTGGAGACAACAATTGCAGTCGCCTGAAGAAATATGGGTAAAGCCCATACAGTTTCACGGTGAGGAAGAAATGTGTTATGCTCTTTTTGATATAGTAAGAAGTGATTTTCCTCCTGACATATGGTGCCCTTTTATATTGCTACCCGTAGTGATAAGTAAAAGAATAGTGGATACCTCACACTGACAAAAAGTAGATTGATTAAACAAATCACACTGTAGATCCCACTAGATGTGCAGATTGGTCTAAGGGGTGGGTATGTACCTACACTGGATGGGTGCTGGATCCACGTCTTCACACAATACCGGGAGAATGTGAATGGTTACCTTATCCTATTAAATGGCACAGGCTTATATCAGATAGGGACAGAGAGTATATGTTATGTCATTAATCATCCCTTACTTATTAACTGATTTATACAAACCACCGGAGAGCAAGTAATGTGTATGCGCAATATTACCAGCATTATTGACATAAGCACTCACATCTTGTACCAATCGACTAAGTACACCATAACCACATTACAGACGCAAATGCGTGCTCAGTTAGAGTGGAACATCTCGCTTGTTGTTAAGCTACCCAGATTAGAGGCAATCGGGCATTACGCACAAGTTACCTTTGCTAAATTTGATATGGCAGCTAAATACACCAAGGATACAGCCATACTGATGACCATAAACGCTAAACAGCTTATGCACACTGCTTCATGCATCCAGCAAATAACTGAGCATCATTGGTATGACATCTTCTTAGGCTGGACACTAGGAGCTATGAAGACGCTAAATTGAAAATGTCACTTACCCAGTGTACATCTGTTCGTGGCATCAGTCGCAGTAGATTCGCATGTTTTGCAATAGCTCGCCATCTGGTGTTGGGCCGGAGTGTTACAAGTTGTTTTTCTTCGAAGAAGTGTTTCGAGTCACGGGACCGAGTGACTCCTCCTTTTGTCTCCATTGCGCATGGGCGTCGACTCCATCTTCGATTGTTTTTCCCCGCAGAGGGTGAGGTAGGAGTTGAATTGTAGTAATAGTGCCCATGCAATGGAGTGACTAAGTATGCACTTATTTAAGGTTGAGATGATACATAGATAAATAATTGAAGGTAACTTCCAAACTGCTACAGGCTCCCGGGGAGGCGGGTGGGCACATGCGAATCTACTGCGACTGATGCCACGAACAGATGTACACTGGGTAAGTGACATTTTCAGTTCGATGGCATCTGTCGCTGTAGATACGCATGTTTTGCATAGACTAGTAAGCAGTTATCTCCCCAAAAGCGGTGGATCAGCCTGTAGGAGTGGAAGTAGTCTGAAATAATGTTCTTAATACGGCTTGACCTACTGTGGCTTGTTGTGCGGATAACACGTCTACACAGTAGTGCTTGGTGAATGTGTGAGGCGTAGACCATGTGGCTGCCTTACATATTTCTTGCATTGGGATGTTTCCTAGAAAGGCCATGGTAGCACCTTTCTTTCTGGTTGAGTGTGCCCTTGGTGTAATGGGCAGCTGTCGTTTAGCTTTAAGGTAGCAGATTTGGATGCATTTAACTATCCATCTGGCTATACCTTGTTTTGATATTGGGTTTCCTGCATGAGGTTTTTGAAATGCAATAAATAGTTGTTTAGTCTTTCTGATGTTTTTTGTTCTGTCAATGTAATACATCAATGCTCTTTTGACATCTAATGTATGTAGTGCCCTTTCAGCTACGGTATCTGGCTGTGGAAAGAACACTGGAAGTTCCACTGTTTGATTTAGATGGAACGGTGAAATAACCTTTGGCAAAAATTTAGGATTGGTCCTTAGGACGACCTTATTCTTGTGTAGTTGTATAAAAGGTTCCTGTATTGTAAACGCCTGAATCTCGCTTACTCGTCTTAGGGAAGTAATGGCGATGAGAAATGCCACCTTCCAGGTTAGGAACTGTATGTCGCAGGAGTGCATGGGTTCAAAAGGTGGACCCATAAGTCTAGTTAGGACAACATTTAGGTTCCATGAAGGAACAGGTGGTGTTCTTGGTGGTATAATTCTTCTAAGGCCCTCCATGAATGCTTTAATGACTGGTATCTTATATAGGGAAGTTGAATAGGTAGTCTGCAGGTATGCAGATATTGCTGCAAGGTGTATTTTAATGGAAGAGAAAGCCAGGTTAGATTTTTGTAAGTGAAGCAAGTAACCCACTACATGTTCTGGAGTTGTGTGTAATGGTTGTATTTGATTAATATGGCAGTAGCAAACAAACCTCTTCCATTTACTTGCATAGCAGTGCCTGGTGGATGGCCTTCTGGCTTGTTTTATGACTTCCATACATTCTTGTGTAAGTTGTAAGTGCCCGAATTCTAGGATTTCAGGAGCCAGATTGCTAGATTCAGCGATGCTGGATCTGGGTGTCTGATCTTTTGGTTGTGCTGTGTCAACAGATCTGGCCTGTTGGGCAATTTGATGCAGGGTACTACTGATAGGTCTAGCAGCGTTGTGTACCAGGGTTGCCTTGCCCAAGTTGGTGCTATCAATATGAGTTTGAGTTTGTTTTGACTGAGTTTGTTTACCAGGTAAGGAAGGAGAGGGAGAGGAGGAAAAGCGTAAGCAAATATCCCTGACCAGTTCATCCATAGGGCATTGCCTTGGGACTGTTTGTGTGGGTATCTGGATGCGAAGTTTTGGCATTTTGCGTTCTCCCTTGTCGCAAACAAGTCTATCTGAGGTGTTCCCCAGAGTTTGAAATAAGTGTTCAGAATTTGGGGGTGAATTTCCCATTCGTGGACCTGTTGGTGATCTCGAGAGAGATTGTCTGCGAGTTGATTTTGGATCCCTGGTATAAATTGTGCTATTAGGCGAATTTGGTTGTGAATTGCCCAACGCCAAATCTTTTGTGCTAGCAGGCTTAACTGCGTGGAGTGCGTCCCCCCTTGCTTGTTTAGATAATACATTGTTGTCATGTTGTCTGTTTTGACGAGAATGTATTTGTGAACTATTATTGGTTGGAAAGCTTTTAGTGCTTGAAAAACTGCTAGAAGTTCTAGGTGATTTATATGCAGTTTTGTTTGATGTACGTTCCATTGTCCTTGTATGCTGTGTTGATCGAGGTGTGCTCCCCACCCTGTCATGGAAGCATCTGTTGTTATTACGTATTGTGGCACTGGGTCTTGGAAAGGCCGCCCTTTGTTTAAATTTATGTTGTGCCACCACAGAAGCGAGAGGTAAGTTTGGCGGTCTATTAACACCAGATCTAGAAGGTGACCCTGTGCTTGTGACCATTGTGATGCTAGGCACTGTTGTAAGGGCCTCATGTGCAGTCTTGCGTTTTGGACAATGGCTATGCATGAAGGCATCATGCCTAGGAGTTGTAGTACCATCTTTGCGTGTATGTTTTGTGTTGGATACATGCGTTGTATGATGGTGTTGAAATTTCGAATTCTTTGTGGACTTGGAGTGGCTACTCCTTTTGATGTGTCTATTATGGCTCCCAGGTATTGTTGTACCTTGCGCGGCAGAATTTTGGATTTTGTGAAATTGACGGTGAACCCTAGTTTGAAGAGGGTTTGTATGATATGATTTGTGTGATTTGAGCACTGTATTAACGAATGGGCCTTGATTAGCCAGTCGTCTAGATATGGGAACACATGTATTTGCTGCCTTCTTATGTGTGCAGCGACTACCGCTAGACATTTGGTAAAGACTCTTGGTGCGGTTGTTAATCCGAAAGGCAGTACCTTGAATTGGTAATGTATTCCCTTGAATACAAACCTTAGGTATTTCCTGTGCGATGGGTGTATTGGTATATGGAAATAAGCATCCTTGAGGTCTAAAGTTGCCATGTAGTCGTGTAGTTTTAGCAATGGCAATACTTCTTGTAGTGTGACCATGTGAAAGTGGTCTGATTTGATGAAAGTGTTCACTACTCTGAGGTCTAGGATTGGTCTCAGCATTTTGTCCTTCTTTGGTATCAGAAAGTACAGTGAGTAAACTCCTGTGTTTATTTGTGTGTTTGGCACTAATTCGATTGCATTCTTTTGCAATAGTGCCTGCACTTCTATCTCCAGGAGATTGGAATGGTGTGTTGTTAAATTTTGTGCTTTTGGTGGTATGTTTGGAGGGAATTGTAGAAATTCTATGCAATAACCATGTTGGATAATTGCTAGAACCCAAGTGTCTGTAGTGATTTCCTCCCATGCTTTGTAATAATGACTTATTCTTCCCCCCACTGGTGTTGTGTGGAGGGGGTGAGTGACATGTGAGTCACTGTTTAGTAGTAGGGGTTTTGGGGCTCTGAAATCTTCCTCTATTTCTAGGGAATTGCCCTCCTCTATATTGTCCCTGAAAACCTCCTCTATACTGTCCCTGGTAACTGGACGGTGTTGCTTGTGAGGTGCTGGCTTGTGTGCTCTGACCCCGAAACCCCCCTCGAAAGGGTGTTTTACGGAATGTGCTGTAATTCCCTCTGCTCGGCGGGGAGTAGAGTGCGCCCATGGCTTTGGCAGTGTCCGTATCTTTTTTGAGTTTCTCAATCGCTGTGTCCACTTCTGGACCGAACAGTTCTTTTTCATTAAAAGGCATATTGAGAACTGCTTGTTGAATCTCTGGTTTAAATCCAGACGTTCGGAGCCATGCATGCCTTCTGATAGTTACAGATGTATTAATTGTCTGTGCAGCTGTATCTGCAGCGTCCATGGAGGAGCGGATCTGGTTGTTGGAAATGGTCTGTCCCTCCTCAACCACTTGTTTTGCCCTATTTTGTAAGTCCTTGGGCAGATGTTCAATGAGATGTTGCATCTCGTCCCAGTGGGCTCTGTCATAGCGCGCAAGTAGTGCCTGGGAGTTCGCGATGCGCCACTGGTTTGCAGCTTGTGCTGCAACTCTTTTACCAGCTGCATCGAACTTGCAGCTTTCTTTATCTGGGGGTGGTGCATCTCCAGATGTGTGAGAGTTGGCCCTTTTTCTAGCTGCTCCTACAACGACAGAGTCTGGTGGCAGCTGTGTAGTGATGAAAACCGGGTCTGTAGGAGGCGCCTTATACTTTTTTTCCACCTTTGGTGTGATTGCCCTACTTTTGACCGGCTCCTTAAAGATTTCTTTCGCGTGCCGGAGCATACCAGGGAGCATAGGCAGGCTTTGGTATGAGCTGTGGGTTGAGGAGAGTGTGTTGAATAAAAAATCATCCTCGACCTGTTCTGAGTGGAGGCTTACGTTGTGAAATTGTGCTGCTCTAGCCACCACTTGAGAATACGTGGTGCTGTCTTCTGGTGGAGATGGCTTCGTAGGGTATGCCTCCGGACTGTTATCTGACACTGGGGCGTCGTATAGGTCCCATGCGTCTTGATCTTGGTCACCCTGGCTTATGGTGGTGTGAGCTGGGGAGTGTGATGGAGTTCGTGCTGGTGAGACATTAATCACGGGCGGAGGAGAGGGTGGTGGGGTAACTCTTTTCACCACTTTTGGTTGTGGTGTCTGTTCAGTTTGGAACTCCAACCTTCTCTTTCTTCTAATGGGGGGAAGGGTGCTTATTTTTCCTGTCCCCTGCTGTATGAAGATACGCTTTTGCGTATGGTCCACATCAGTTGATAGTAGCTCTTCCTCAAACCTATGCTTTTGCATTTGGGAGGTTAGCGAGTGCTCTTCTGTATAAGAGCCTGAAGCTGGGTCGATTGCAGTTTGTTTCGGCACCGAAACCCTGTCTGCGTGTTTTTTCGGCTCCGAGGTGACTTTTTTCTTTTTCGGGGCCGAAACCTCTCGGCGTCGATCTTCTTCGGTGCCGCTGTCTCGGCGTCGAGCCGTGTCCACACCGGCATCTCGGTGTCGAGGCTTGTCTCCAGCACTTTCTCGGTCCCGAGAAGGCTGCGTGCCGGTGTCTCGACCGGAGTCGGACGATCTCGGCACTGTTTGGGCCTTTTTCGGTGCCGACGGTCGGTCACCGAATTTATGGGTGGAGCCATGGCCTGATGGCAGTGGCGTCCCCTGGGCCTTGTAAATCTTCCTCTGTGTGGTTTTCGACGTCTTACTCACGGTTTGTGTATCGTCGAATCCTTCGGAGTCCGATTCTTGGATCGAGAAGGTACCTTCCTCTTCCTGCTCCTCGAACTCTCGGTGGGCTGTCGGCGCGGACGCCATCTGAAGTCTTCTGGCTCGACGGTCTCGGAGTGTCTTTCAGGACCAGAACGCACGACAGGCCTCGCAGGTGTCTTCACTGTGCTCAGGTGACAGGCACAGGTTACAGACCAAGTGTTGGTCTGTATAGGGGTATTTATTGTGGCATTTGGGGCAGAAACGGAACGGGGTCCGTTCCATCGGCGTTCTTCAGCACGCGGTCGGGCCGACCAGGCCCCGACGGGGGATCGAAAAACTACCCCGAAGGGCACCGGAGCTCTTCGATCTTCGATGCGGTGTTGAATCTAAGTACGCCGATCCCGAACGCAACAATACCGACGAAAATCTTCCGAAATTAGCTAATTTTCCGTTCCGAAACTCGGAGCGACAGGAACACGTCCGAACCCGATGGCGGAAAAAAAACAATCGAAGATGGAGTCGACGCCCATGCGCAATGGAGACAAAAGGAGGAGTCACTCGGTCCCGTGACTCGAAACACTTCTTCGAAGAAAAACAACTTGTAACACTCCGGCCCAACACCAGATGGCGAGCTATTGCAAAACATGCGTATCTACAGCGACAGATGCCATTGAACATAGTGTTACAACAGCTAATTTGGTTATTGATTGTTTGTGTTACGCTAATGACTATACTATGTAGGCTATATGTATGCACAAAACAGCTTCATACTAAAGATGCAGGCGCTTAGAATAACGCTGACCAGTATTAGTAGCAACCTAGCTAGCGGAATGTCAAAGTAAATGATATCCGTTTCAACATGCATCACGCTCATCTAAGGGGTGGAGTGATCAGTATAGGGAAAGGTGCGGAAGACATTGTGACGCGAAGGGTTAATTAGCTTGAGCAGTGTAGATGAGTGCAATGCCTGTTGAGCCCCCCCAAACATCGTGGAAAAGTTCATGATATTATTTTCAAGTTTGTTTGTGTAGAAGACTCCGTCTCAACCTTGAGAACGAGAGTACAGGGAGAAGATGGAATGAAAACAAAGGCTGGAGAAGGGCAGAGCAGCCAAGTACTGATAACATAGCTAGAAAATGCCAGAATGAGACAGAATCCAAGCTTCGAGTTATTTAAGCACTTAAGTGTGGGTGAGGGATTTGAAGCTCGCAGATGGAGTTGTGAAAGCTGCCGTGGCCCAGCGCTGCCTCCCTGTTTGCTGACCATGATGCTTGAGGGGGAGAGAGGTCCAAGCAGGCGGTAGAGGGCTTCCCAGCATTTCGTGGACTAAGTTAAGTTCGACACAGGGATGAAAGGCCTTTGTTTCTCTACTCTATTATTATGACTGATTACTTATGCTTGCACTGTGTTTATAACCTGAAGTATTCAGCTCGTTTATGTTTTGCTTTCTAAACCTCGTAGAGTGAACCTGCTATAATAACTGAAAAATGCATTTTGGTGTGCAGTAAATCAAAGCTTATCAGAAGTATTCAGTTTGTTTATATTTTGCCTCCTGAACATTGTAGTGAGAGCCTGCTGCAGTAATTGAAACATGCATTTTGGTGTTCAGTAAATCAAAGCTCATCTGAAGTATTCAACTCATTTATATTCTGATTCCTGAATATCGTAGTGTGATGCATTTTGGTATACAGTTAATCAAAACTTATATCTGTCAATGAACTCTTTGCTTATATATATATATGCATAGATGCTCTTTGTAGTGTACTTATATATAAATAGATGCTTTTCATTGCTATTCTTATTCTACTATTGTTAATGTGCTAAATGCCTTTACCTGCAATTCTAGTAAAGCTAAATTGTATTTATAATTGGCGTGTGGTCCTTCATTGAGCGTCCTTAATGACTTATACCGAACAGGTGTCAACCAGTCACCTGGATAAGACAGTAGAGGAGTCTTTATTCCTGGAGGCCAAGTTATTAGGGTTCAGTCAGTTAGGGACAGATCCCCCTCTGTTGTTTCCAATTTATCTTCTGTGTCCAAGCATTACCAACCCACCCACCCTGAAGACAACATGTTAGAAAGGGAACTCAAAAAGTTGAGGTTTGAAGAGACCAGACTGAAGCTTAAACAGCAACAGCTGGCCTTAGATAGGGAAACCCTAGACCTGGAGAAAGAGAGACAGAGATTGGGGTTTGGACCCCATGGTGGCAGCAGCCGTATTCCTGATAGTAATCCAGTTAGAGAGCATGATTCCAGGAATCTGCACAAGATAGCCCCCCCTTACAAGGAGGGGGATGACATCAACAAGTGGTTTGCTGCACTTGAGAGGGCCTGTATGGTACAGGGGGACGCTCAAAGGCAGTGGGCTGCTATATTGTGGCTATCTTTCAATAGAAAGGGTAGGGATAGGCTCCTTACTGTTAGAGAAAGTGATGCTAACAAGTTTGCAGTTTTGAAGGATGCACTCTTGGATGGATTTGGCTTAACCACTGAACAACACAGGATTAAGTTCAGAGACACCAGAAAAGAGTCCTCACAAGACTGGATAGACTTTGTTGACTGTTCAGTGAAGGCCTTGGAGGGGTGGTTACATTGCAGTAAAGTTTCTTACTATGAAAGCCTGTATAATCTTAATCTGAGAGAGCATATTCTGAATAACTGTGTGTCTGACTTGTTACACCAATATCTAGTGGACTCAGATCTGACCTCTCCCAAAGAATTGGGAAAGAAGGCTGACAAATGGGTCAGAACAAGAGTGAACAGAAAGGTTCATACAGGCGGTGGCAAGGATGGCAAGAAGAAGGATGGTAAGTCTTCTGACAAGGGTGAGTCTTCATCAGGCCCACAAAAATCCTCTGGCGGGGGTGGTGGGTCCAAATCCTCTTCCAATAATCAAGTTAAAAAGCCTTGGTGTTATTTGTGTAAAGTCAAAGGCCATTGGACAACTGATGCCAGTTGTCCAAAGAAAAACACCAAACCTCCCACTACCACAACCCCTACTGCAAATTCTAGTGCCCCTAGTAATAGCAGTGGTGGTGGGAGCAAACCTACTAATAGCCAATCCAAAGGAGTAGCTGGGCTCACTTTTGGTAATTTAGTTGGGGTTGGTCTTGTTAGGGAGACCACAGAGGCTGTGCTAGTCTCTGAAGGTGCCATTGATTTGGTCAACTTGGTTGCTTGTCCCCTTAATATGGATAAGTACAAGCAACTTCCCCTAATGGTGTTGAGGTTCAGGCCTACAGGGACACAGGTGCCAGTGTTACCATGGTGATAGAGAAACTGGTGCACCCTGAACAACACCTACTTGGTCAGCAGTACAAAGTGACAGACGCTCTTAACAACACTCTTAGCCACCCCGTGGCTGTTGTAAATCTCAACTGGGGGAAGGGAGGGTTTACTGGTCCAAAGAAAGTTGTGATTGCCTCAGATTTACCTGTAGACTGTCTACTAGGGAACGATTTAGAGACATCAGCTTGGGCTGAAGTGGAGTTGGAGGCTCATGCAGCAATGCCCCAGGCAAAAGGCAGGCCTCACTATCAAGGCCTCAAAGTGCCAGATAGGGCAGGGAAAGGTGGTTTATCTGGGACACCTGGTAGGTGGAGAACAGATTGCACCACTTCAGGGGAAAATCCAGACAATCATGGATTGGGTTGCCCCTACAACTCAGACCCAGGTGAGAGCCTTCTTAGGCCTCACTGGGTATTACAGGAGATTCATTAAAAACTATGGCTCCATAGCAGCCCCTCTTAATGATATCACTAGTAAGAAGATGCCTAAAAAGGTATTGTGGACAGCTAGCTGTCAGAAAGCTTTTGAGGAGCTTAAACAGGCCATGTGCTCTGCACCTGTCCTAAAAAGCCCATGTTACTCCAAGAAATTCATTGTTCAAACTGATGCATCTGAATTAGGGGTAGGGGCAGTCTTATCACAACTGAATTCTGAGGGCCAGGATCAACCAGTTGCTTTTATCAGCAGAAGGTTGACCCCTAGAGAAAAGCGTTGGTCTGCCATTGAGAGGGAGGCCTTTGCTGTGGTCTGGGCACTGAAAAAGTTGAGGCCATACCTGTTTGGTACTCACTTTATTATTCAGACAGACCACAAACCTCTACTTTGGCTAAAACAAATGAAAGATGAAAACCCTAAATTGTTGAGGTGGTCCATATCTCTACAGGGAATGGACTATACAGTGGAGCATAGACCTGGGAGTACCCACTCCAATGCAGATGGACTCTCCAGATATTTCCACTTAGACAATGAAGACTCATCAGGTCATGGCTAGTCTTATTGTCCTTCGTTTGGGCGGGGGGGGGGGGGAGTTGTATAGGAAAGTACCATCTTGCCTGGCATGTTAGTGCCCCAGTGCTCATAAGTATGTGCCCTGTATGTGTTCCCTGTGTGATGCCTAACTGTCTCACTGAACCTCAGTTGTTATGCTCTCTCTGCTTTCCAAATTTGTCACTAACAGGCTAGTGACTAAATTTACCAATTCACATTGGCATACTGGTACACCCATATAATGCCCTAGTATATGGTACTGAGGTACCCAGGGTATTGGGGTTCCAAGAGATCCCTATGGGCTGCAGCATTTCTTTTGCCACCCATAGGGAGCTCTGACAATTCTTATACAGGCCTGCCAGTGCAGCCGGAGTGAAAAAACGTCCACGTTATTTCACAGCCATTTACCACTGCACTTAAGTAACTTATAAGTCACCTATATGTCTAACCTTCACCTAGTGAAGGTTGGGTGCAAAGTTACTTAGTGTGTGGGCACCCTGGCACTAGCCAAGGTGCCCCCACATCGTTCAGGGCAAATTCCCCAGACTTTGTGAGTGTGGGGACACCATTACACGCGTGCACTGTTCATAGGTCACTACCTATGTACAGCGTCACAATGTTAACTCCAAACATGGCCATGTAACATGTCGAAGATCATGGAATTGTCATGCATTGGGGGGACAATTCCATGATCCCTCGGGTCTCTAGCACAGAACCCCCGTACTGCCAAACTGTCTTTCCGGGGTCTCCACTGCAGCTGCTGCTGCTGCCAACCCCTCAGACAGGTTTCTGCCCTCCTGGGGACCAGGAAGCCCTGGCCCAGGAAGGATGAACAAAGGACTTCCTCTGAGAGAGGGTGTAACACCCTCTCCCTTTGGAAATAGGTGTGAGGGCTGGGGAGGAGTAGCCTCCCCCAGCCTTTGGAAATGCGTTGATGGGCACAGATGGTGCCCATCTCTGCATAAGCCAGTCTACACCGGTTCAGGGATCCCCCAGCCATGCTCTGGCGCAAAACTGGACAAAGGAAAGGGGAGTGACCACTCCCCTGACCTGCACCTCCCAGGGGAGGTGCCCAGAGCTCCTCCAGTGTGTCCCAGACCTCTGCCATCTTGGAAACAGAGGTGTTTGTGGCACACTGGACTGCTCTGAGTGGCCAGTGCACGCAGGTGACATCAGAGGCTCCTTCTGATAGGCTCTTACCTCTCTTGGTAGCCAATCCTCCTTTCTAGGTAGCCAAACCTCCTTTTCTGGCTATTTAGGGTCTCTGCTTTGGGGATCTCACCAGATAACGAATGCAAGAGCTCATCAGAGTTCCTCTGCATCTCCCTCTTTACCTTCTGCCAAAGGATCGACCGCTGACTGCTCAGGACGCCTGCAAAACCGCAACAAAGTAGCAAGACGACTACTAGCAACCTTGTATCGCTTCATCCTGCCGGCTTTCTCGACTGTTTCCAGGTGGTGCATGCTCTGGGGGTAGCCTGCCTCCTCTCTGCACCAGGAGCTCTGAAGAATTATCCTGTGGGTCGACGGAATCTTCCCCCTGCAAACGCAGGCACCAAAAGGCTGCATCACTAGTCATCTGGGTCCCCTCTCAGCACGCCGAGCGTGGTCCCTGGAACTCAGAAACTCTGTCCAAGTGACTCCCACAGTCCAGTGACTCTTCAGTCCAAGTTTGGTGGAGGTAAGTCCTTGCCTCCCCACGCTAGACTGCATCGCTGGGTACCGCGTGATTTGCAGCTGCTCCGGCTCCTGTGCACTCTTCCAGTATTTCCTTTGTGCACAGCCAAGCCTGGGTCCCCGACACTCTAACCTGCAGTGCACAACCTTCTGAGTTGTCCTCCGGCATCGTGGGACTCCCTTTTGTGACTTCGGGTGGACTCCGGTTCACTTTTCTTCTAAGTGCCTGTTCAGGTACTTCTGCGGGTGCTGCCTGCTTCTGTGAGGGCTCCCTACGTTGCTGGGCATCCCCCCTCTGTCTCCACTTCCAAGTGGCGACATCCTGGTCCCTCCTGGGCCACAGCAGCACCCAAAAACCTCTACCGCGACCCTTGCAGCTAGCAAGGCTTGTTTGCGGTCTTTCTGCGTGGGAACACCTCTGCAAAGCTTCATCGCGACGTGGGACACCAATCCTCCAAAGGAGAAGTTCCTAGTCCTCTTCTTTCTTGCAGAACTCCAAGCTTCTTCCAACTGGTGGCAGCTTCCTTTCACTCTCAGCTGGCATTTCCTGGGCTCCTGCCCACTCTCGACACTGTCGCGACTATTGGACTTGGTCCCCTTGTCTTACAGGTACTCAGGACCGGAAATCCACTGTTGTTGCATTGCTGGTGTTTGTTCTTCCTGCAGAATCCCCCTATCACGACTTCTGTATTCTCTGGGGGTAATAGGTGCACTTTACACCTACCTTTCAGGGTCTTGGGGTGGGCTATTTTTCTAACCCTCGCTGTTTTCTTACAGTCCCAGCGAACCTCTACAAGCTCACATAGGTTTGGGGTCCATTCGTGGTTCGCATTCCACTTTTGGAGTATATGGTTTGTGTTGCCCCTATACCAATGCGCTCCTATTGCAATCTATTGTAACTTTACACTGCTTGCATTACTTTTCTTGCTATTACCTGCATAATTTTGGTTTGTGTACATATATCTTGTGTATATATCTTATCCTCATACTGAGGGTACTCACTGAGATACTTTTGGCATATTGTCAAAAAAATAAAGTACCTTTATTTTTAGTACTTCTGTGTATTGTGTTTTCTTGTGATATTATGCATATGACACCAGTGGTATAGTAGGAGCTTTACATGTCTCCTAGTTCAGCCTAAGCTGCTTTGCCATAGCTACCTTCTATCAGCCTAAGCTGCTAGAAACACCTATTCTACCCTAATAAGGGATAACTGGACCTGGCACAAGGTGCAAGTACCTCTGGTACAAACTACAAGCCAGGCCAGCCTCCTACACATATTACATGTGTGGACTGACCACAAAGGTAGTTTTTGTGCCCATGCGGGTTTGAACATGCAATGGCGCAATATGTTCCTTATGACAATTTGGGATATTTGACAGACCTGGTGATCTATTTTCTGGATAATTATGCGGTCATTTGAGTCCAGAAAACGTTGTAAAGAGGTGCTGACCTGCCCTTGTTGCAGAACTCGGATATATTTGATGGGATGCATTTCCAACTTTGCTGTCTTGCGTGGCCTATTTGGAATTAAGTACTTGTCACTTAAGTTGAGAAGGAAATAATTTAATAGATGTAGAAAATGTATTTTTAGGGTCGAGCATGCAAAGCGCTCTGTCTATGGTGTAATCTCTATATGGGCTTTTTTCACCATGCCCATCACTTTGGTTGGTCTGTGGGTTTACCTTTTAAAATTCACTTGATTTCATTAGTGAAAGGCATGCACACATCATGCCTTTTCCATTGTTTAGTCCTCCTCCAGCGCACCAGCCAAGTACTGAAAACATACGAGGATCGATGTTTTCCGTATGGTGTCTGGACTACTTTTTATTTTTATTTTGCAGGCAGCGCGATCAACGCTGGGCAGAAATCGAGAGCTTTGCATGACATCGACCCAGTTACATGGATAACTGCACTTTTGTCTACATGTTTCACTGCGAGGGGAACTTTTGCTTCCTTTTTTTGTGTCTGCTTTGCGCTTATGGCGGCTGTCGGCTCGCTTATTTGAAACTGTTTTACTATTCTGCTTATGAGGCAAGAAAGGTCTGGTTAGGAGTTTAAAACGCTAATAGCTAACTCGAGCAAACACGAGACCCATTGCATTGCGAATGCTAGTTACTGTTGTTATCCCCGTAATGATGAGCATGTTCTCTAGGCTTTTTTCTTTGAGCACCAGAGGGCGCTCCAGGCACATAGCATGCATGTTCCAGGGCGCACCGGTGTTTACCGCGTTATTAGTGTTGAAAATCAGAAAGGTGTTCTGGTTTTGCTGGAGGGTGTGAATAATTTCTTCCTCCTCTGAGATATTTTTCATTTGGAATGGTGAGTAAGTGAATTTCTTTCCTTCATGATTATGACTATTTTTAGCGATCTGCTGGGGATGCAATATGGCATTTGACATTAGATATATGTTGAGCATGGCAGAAATAATCGGTCGTAGTTTGACAGGGAGCTTATGGGCTGAGAGAATGGTTAGCCTGCTTGGAATCTTCAGATTAAAGAGATACTTGCCTCTGCATATTATAAACAGAGACTAACAAAGAGTCAACAAAAGTGATGGGCCTGGCTCTTCAAGGTGGAAATAGCTGACAGAAAGCCCATCCATTTCGCTAGAGGAGACTTACAAGAGTGGGCACAGCTCTTGAAGCTATTTTCAGTTGACAGGAAGCCTTCCTATTTGCTAGAGGAAACACTTTGGCTGTGTTTCAACCCAACATAGCTTGTTTTGCAATATAAATGGCGATTCGTAAGAAGGAAATGCAACATAGGTAGGGTTTTGTTTTTAAAAACCCCCAGGAGTCATCATTAAGGAGTTAAATTTGAACATCATGTATTCGTGTCCCCTCTCGGGTATCATCACTGAACATGCCCAGTTGTTTCTCCTAAATATAAAATACTGCAGATTATGATTAAAAAAAACGTGATCCCTTTTAGTTGAAATCAACTTCGTAGTACCAATAGGGGTAAGTTTGAGAAAATATAATGTTTCACGGTTTTGGTCTAATCTTTGTAGCACTGGGTTTAATTGTACTTTTTGGTTTGTACAGTGATTGAGAGCTGTTTGTGCCACAGGGCCTTGGGTTGCTCTCCAGGCAGTCTGGAAGATTCTTCTTAGGTGAGTATTGTTGAATCTATTGATTCACAGTTGAGGCCTACCCAGAAGACTGGGGTAGACCTCCAATGTTTTTGAACAAGAAGATTTAAGTTCCTCCCATTAACCCTTACACCACCGTATAATGTCCAGGCGGGGGCCTACTTAGAATAGTTTGATAGACCTTTGGATTTGTCCAAACGTGATTTGGTGATTTATGTTTTTTCTTTTTGTGGTCTCCTACAAATATTCTTGGTCCCGATGATGACCTGTTGCTAATTTGTTTGGTTCTGGGGTCGAATCTTTGACAGTATTCCACGTGGACTGTTTGCAATTACTTTGTTGAAGATCTGCGGCACACAAGATACGTGTCCCATGTGGAATTAAGAACAATTTTTGACAGCCACATGGTTATGTATGTATTAGTAAATATCACTGTTGCACTTTAAGTTCACTTATTCACATTCACTGTGCCATCACCTGATAGGAGCACCTTTACATTTTAGTTTTGATTGTTTTTAATCTTGCCTTTTTGATATGATACGTGATTGATAAATGACAAATCATTGACAAAGGAATTAATTGTGCATATGGAAAAAAGAAATAGTATCAAAATAAAGTCAGTTCATACTACCATAACCGAGGGAGAAGTTTTAATGTTGTCGTGTAAGTCAAAGCTTACACTTCCCCCTCTAATGGACCCATGGGCAGCATACATTAAAAAATACTTACAGAGTTAGGGTTTGGCCATTTCTGGAATAACCATGTCTGATGTGGTCAGACTAGTTAAAGAGGCATATTGGACACACGAGGAAGAGAGTTGGATCTAGTCATCAAAGTCTACATCTTTTAATAAAACAATTAACTGGGATCTGAATAGTACCTCAAATGTATTCAGCAGGAAGCATGTCACATTTTATATGTTAAATTTAGATGAGGTACCTTTTAACCTATAGCTTAGTTCTCAAAGTTCAACAGAGATTCTGTTAATGAGTTTTGTAACTGTGAACGGGCAGACGAGACACAATAATGCACTTTATGCACAGACAAGTGTTATTCACCATAAGTAGCTACCTCCTTTATTCAACTTATTTTGTATGACCCCACGCACTAAAAATTGACCCTCTGCTACACAACAGATAATTCTGCAATACTTATGCCTGTAGCAAGTGGCATATTCTACTCCGAGATGGCCGTGTTGTCTACTGTAACTATTGATGCTGTTTTATTTATAAGCATCGTGTATTATTAATCTTTGCTTCATGATGTTTCAGGAAGTGACTTCGTGGGTTTTCAGACTCATAGCTTGGAGCTAAATTACTTACGAAAATTTTGAAAGAAAATAAAGGAAATAAATGCATGGGTCAACTCAAAATTAGTAAACAGAATAAATAAAAACAGACTTTTAATAATTGGAGGTTTTTTGAAAATGAAACAAAAAACGTATCTGTCCACCAAACAGACCGTTTCATACTTTCACTCACTAAATTGAGAATTGGTATACTGCAGTTGCAGTGCCCAATATATTTATGCCAGCCCATTTATACCAAAATAAGGTTATGGTGAGAACAGCATTCAAAGACGATAGAGAGGTTTATAATTTGTAAGAGATGAAGCCCTTGATATAATATGTATGCCGGGAGATGTTGGTTGGCTGATTACTTTTGTCCCTCAATTTCAGTGCTGGTCCCAAAAAGCCAAGATATACAATTAGGCAAAAAATAACTTTTAGGATGGAATAGCGGAGGTTCTTTTTATTCACAATGGCCAAATTAAGAATTTAAATCTCTTCTCTTTTTTGGTTTTAATTATTACTGTGTACAATCCCCACTTTCAGAACTCTCATTATAGCCTTACAGCCCGCTGTAGTGGGCCATCCTGGCCATTAAAGGCCTGCTCCATCGTTAAAGGCCCGGGCCCAAGGTGAGGGCCTTTAACAAGGAAGCACAAACTTAATGCTGGTATGGCTCTGCTAAGGAGGGCTGTAAGGCTATTAGAACTTTCTGCCACTAGAGGGCAGAATGTTCTAATAAATAAAACAAAAGTCTCATGGAGCCTGAGGGGACTGAAATCCCCTCGGTTCAGTGAGGCCTTTGTTCACACCATCAATTGTGAACAAAATCATTGGAATGTTGGAACTCCGGGTTTCTACTGGCCATTGGAAGCCTGGGCACTCCATGGTTTTCAATGGAGCTCCCAACATTGCAATGTACTAATAATTATCAAATCACCTTGGGTTTGAGGGACAAATTAATCCTCGGGGTTATCTTGGTGTTCATGAAAATAGTGAATGCAGAGGGGTGAGGTGGGGATGATGGGGATTCTCTGAACCTCACTGCTGTGTTGGCTAACAAGAAGACTATCCAAAGAGTTAAATAGGTCCTCGAGTAGGAACACAGTGACAACCGAGAACACTTTGAGCACTGTCAGTAATGCAAGGAGATCTCTGGGTGGGACCACCAAAGGAAACCCCGGCATCTTTCTCAGCAGTCCCTTTAGTACTATAATCATGGCATGTTGCTTAAAGAGAATACTGAGCAGGTGTTAAATATCCCATTGCCATCCTGATGTTGATCTTCTTCTTTGTAAGCCAGACAACAAACTGAGCTCTCTACTCACTCTACAGCTATTGTAATAAGCCACCTTCATTGAGGATATCCTAGCCTCAAAGGGGTATTTAGGACATCTGGTGGCAGAGACATCCTAATCAAACTGAAGCTTTGATACGGAGTGAGCATGCTGGGTGTAGGAACTTTTGGGACAGCAGGTCCTCCTTATGAGGAAGAGGCCAAACAGTAAGTCTGGGTAAAAAGTGTTCTGGCCCAGTCTTGATAAAGGGAACCTGTTCCTTGGCTGCAAAATGGGGTTGTGCCGTTGCTGTAAAACTGGCAACTGTGGTTGACAAGATGGCTAGAACTTCTATCTAAACCTGAAGGCAGTGGGGGATGGTACTTGTGGTTCCAATGGGATTTACCCTCTAACTACTTGATCAGAATACTCAAAGGGAGATGGGACCTGCAGCAATCTCCAATTTGTTAGAAAAGGGTAGATTCTAAAACAAATGGACTCTTTTCTTTATTCACTTGTTTATTTATTAAAAAACATTCCGTTCAAGAGGTAATGGATAAGACAGTTTCCAGTCAATACTTATTTCACTTATGCAGGTTTGCATTTGCACTGGAGCTTTTTCATGGCAATGGCAATATAGTTGTAACAATGAAATGTTCACAGTACTGATACAAATTTATTATCTTGAAAAACCTCCAAGACAAATGCAACACAAAAAACAAATGCCGGCTGGCTCATTTCATATCCGTTACATCATGAGCAGCATTTTTCTTTCATGAATCAAACAATTCCACAGCCAAGTCCATCCCTCGTCACTTCCACTTGCTTTGAATTCATCCTTTGATAATCCTTTGAAGATTACAACAGATTATTTCAATTTCTGACATGTGCCAGAGGGATTGGTGGATAAATACAGTGATGATTGAATAACCACTCTAAACAGAACATATTGCCTGGTGATATTTACTGCTAAAATCATTAGCAAATGGATCTATGTCTGGATGGCTCTATTTCTCGACAATCAATTGTGTTACTTCTCGAAGCAGCTCCTATTCGTGGTTCATTGGTTTCTGCCTTCTCACCTGAAACGTTCTCACATTCAGAGTGGCTTCCAGGGAAGCCACTGATTAATTTCTTTGTCAGGGGCCCATTGGTGTAAGCCTTAATCCCTTGCACTCCTTTCCTAATTGATGTGTGAAATTGCCTTAGTGTTCATATAACAGATGTAAATTACGTATGTTCGTAAAGCACTTTCTAATGTGATAGATGGCTATTGTACAAACATACCATTGAACTGGATTAGCCAGAATATCTGTTTACCTGATTCTTGTTGGCGTTTTCATTGAACACACACTGCCTCATTATATAGGAGACCACAGCATTTCCTCCCAAAGCTGCAACATGAGCACGTACCATGGCAAATACCTCACAGATGAATGCGTGCAGGAAGCCACTGACTCCGCCCTCCTGAAATATTGAAATGAACACAAAAGAGGGTTTATTGACAAGGTTCATCTTACTTTTATTCACTCACAAGCACATGCACCTAACCTTGAATACATTAATGCTCGATCAAGAATATTACAGAATTACCATTAGCAACAATGTTGCATATCACCAACATATTTTTTGCACAGGTGGAACTGGAATGGTAGATGACCTTTTAAAACAATACTTTACATTACAGAGCAATTAGATCAACGAGATAAATCAAAGTCTAAAACACTACTGTCATCTGGCTTGTTTCAGTGCAGAGGGCTAAACAAGTGGGTACCTGTTCTAAGGTGCAGTAATAGAACGTAAGAACTGTTTCGGGAACCTAAGGGAGCTCAAATGAGTGTGACTGAGTCCGATTACATCTCGCTTCTTGGGGCTAACCTATTGGTGACCTTAAAATAGAGCACCAAAAACGTGAGCACCTAGAGACTAATAATACAACATTAAGCACAATAATGCTCAAACACCGATTGTCCTGTCCAATCAATACTCTTACTTATAAAGAAAAGGTATTTTATTAATACTACACAGATAATAGGGAATGCAGCACCGTTAGATCACAATATGCTACTCAATTTTGAGGGAGCAACACTAAATGGGAAACCTAGACAGGTGCAGATTCATCTGTGGTGCGATCAGCCTTCCAGCGACTCAGAGGTCAATCTCTCCTGTACTGTACTGATGCTGAAAACATGGTCTCTGGCAATGTACAGTCCACAATTGCTGATTACATGGGAGCTGTGTTAATGTCAGCTTGTGCAGTGACTTCAGTCATAAGCAGCCACAGCAATCAGAAGCCACAATGCAACCCCATCTCCTGCTTCAGTGGTTTGGGGGTAGTGTAGAAGGTTGTGGCAGGGGAGTGGCCGCAGATCTCAGCTTCCAGGCCTGCCAAAACCACCCGCCGAGTGATAGAGCATGGACCAGCCATAGCTTCTTGCAATAGGTTACAGTTGTCTGTTGCTGGATTAAAGGTTGTCCTAGAGCTCATGCTCTAAGAGCACCAGCACACTGGACAGTGGGGTCAGATGCCACATGCACACTTGCAAGATGCAGGCACAGCTCAGTCCTGAAATACAACTGCAGAATTCAGTTGAGCCTTGCTTTGGCACACCAAGTTTTGGGGACAAAAAAGTGTAGGTGATGGGAGGGACGCACACCGAAAGTCCCTTGCAGTTCATTCCAGCAATCCTGCCAATCACTCCTAGGCCAAGGGACGACTGGAGATGCAGACATATTGACAGGGGTGTAGGGCTTACCATGGACTCCAGGAGCTCCACTGCTCCCCATCAAGACAACAGAGGAGCAGAGCTCGTAAACCCTGTCATTGCTGGAAAGCTTGATTAGTCTACTTCCTTCTGGGCAGCTTGTTCACTAGTGCTACCGATGAGCTCTTCCTATGGGCACACTACTCTAGTAGGTACACATCCAGTACTCCTCTCTAAGCCACCAGGGTAAATCCTTATCCAAGGCAAGATATCCGTTTCTCCAAAATGGAGCAGCGACTTTTCAAGCGATGTAGACTGACCTGCGTGGGGAGTTGGTTTCTGGGACTCGAGCCAAGGTCCATAGGGATTTCCCCACTACCCAGTGGGGAAGGCCTGTGATGCTCAATGAGAGGTGCTAGAACGATGACTTTAAATTTCTGTCCTTCCTTTCTATTTAACATTTCTTAAGGCAATTGTGCATTCTTCATCTGCACTCTGGAATTGGATCAGGCCAGATCAGCCATTTTTTTATCCATCTCTGGTCAAAATAGACACGCTCTGTCTCCATGAGGCGGCAGGTGGCAGTGGTGCTGGAAGGTACTGCTTCCAGACACCCAAAACACACACACACACACACACACACACACAGAGGCAAGGACCAGTCATGGCACCTTACACCTAATGATCTTTTGGGAGAGACATCTTGAGGAGAACAATAGGTTAAATCCTGACACAAGACCAGACTGGTATTTCTAAAGAGATCGCTTCTTCTTCATGACGTCTGCCCCTCCTACAGTGACGCAGGTTATTTTTTGAAGGGGAAATAAAGAACCTTTGAACTTTTCGGGGGCAGAGCAGGTTAACTCATCATAGGTCTCTACCGCGAGTTAAAGGCCGGAGGCCCTGAGAGCGCTACCACTCCCACACCCACGAGCCACTGTGTTGACCCTTCAGAGGCTGACACAAGGAGCGAGGAAGAGGCGGGACACACCACGATGAGTAGGCGTGTTCCATGTGACGACACTGGCTGAGCGGCAGCTGAGTGGTCGTTCGCTGACAGTGCCTCCTTGCGCTCTGCCTTGGCTTGGGAAGGGGAGCGGAGTGATAGAAGCGCGTGCCGCCCGCCTGCATACTACAGCCGCCTCCCAGCGCTCGCTGGTCTTCGAGCCGCTGCCCTCCTGTGCGCGTGCTGCTTCTGAATGATGGGTGGCCGGTTTGATTTCGATGGCACGTACTGTGGCGGCTGGGAGGATGGCAAGGGGCAAGGGCACGGTATCTGCACGGGGCCCTGCGGCCAGGGCGAGTACGCGGGCTCATGGGCGCACGGCTTCGAGATGGCCGGCACCTACACCTGGCCCAGCGGCAACACTTACCAAGGCTACTGGGCACAGGGCAAACCCCATGGACAGGGCGTTGAGAGCAAGGGGCGCTGGCTGTACAGTGGGGAGTGGGCGCACGGCTTCAAGGGGCGTTACGGGGTCAGCCAGAGTATCGTTACCCCTGCACGCTACGAGGGCATTGGAGCAACGGCCTACAGGACGGCTATGGAGTGGAGACTTATGGGGACGGAGACACGCCCGACTAACTCAACGCCCTCAATCCCTGCCGCATCACAGCATGCTTCCAGTCCTCACCAAGGAACACCCACGGACCCTTCTCATGCCGCAGCTGCAGATTCATCTGAGACAGAACAACGAGACCTACAAAGACCGTAACAAACCACCTCCACTGCATACTCCTCAACACCCGCTCCGCACGCAAGCACGCCATCGAGCTCTGGGACCTGCTCGACTCCACCACCCCAGACGTAGCCTTCCTGACCGAAACCTGGTGGAACGACTCCTCGGCACCCGACATCGCAATAGCCATCCCGAACGGCTACAAGATCATCCGAAGGGACCGCACCAACGGAATCGGAGGAGGAATAGCCATTGCCCACAAATCCACCCTCAAGGTCTACACCCACACTGACGACACCCTCAAGACCGCCGAACACCTACACTTGCGCATCCACACCGACCCCAACACCACTTTCAGTGGAACGCTCATCTACAGACCTCCAGGACCGCGAGCACATTTCAGTATCCATCGTTGACCTCACCAGCACCCACGCACTCACCTCAACGGATTACATCCTCCTCGGGGACCTAAATTTCCACCTGGAGAACACCACCACCACCAACTCCACTACTCTGATCGACAACCTCACAAACCACGGCCTCAGACAACTTGTAAACACACCAACCCACATCGCCGGGCACACGCTTGATCCCATCTTCTCCTCAAGCGCCCATATCACCTTCAACCACACCACCGTACTCCACTGGACCGACCACCACTGCATCCACTTCACCTACAAGAAACATACCGAGCACCATTGCACCCAACAACCACCCCGCCGATACTGGAGCAAAGTTATGGAAGACCAGCTTACCAACACCCTCGCCCAGAACCCACCCTCCGACCCCACCGACCCAGACACCGCCGCCCACAACCTCACTCTGTGGATCAACGACTGGGCCAACATCCTCGCACCACTCAAGAAACCCACCAACAACCAAGCCAGAAGAAAAGCCGCCTGGTTCACCAACGAGCTCCTAAACTCCAAGCGCGACTGTCGAAAACTAAAAAAGGAATCGCTCCTCAAACGCACACCTGACAGCCTCACAGCCCACAAGGACGCGACCCGCAGACACCATCAACTCATCAAACAAGCCAAACGATCCCACTTCAAAGACTGCCTGGACAACAACGCACATGACAGCAAAGAGCTCTTCAGCATCGTAAAAGAACTCTCCAACCCCAGCGCCAACGTCAACGACATCCCTCAATCCCAAGAACTCTGCAACACACTGTCCACCTTCTTCCACTGAAAGATCACCAACATCCACAACAGCTTCAATGCCACTCCCACGCCAGACCCCACCCCCGAAAGCTCCACCTGTGCAAACCGCCTGACCTCCTGGACCAATGTCAACGACACAGAGACACGCAAGATCATGAACTCCATCCACTCAGGATCTCCGTTAGACCCCTGCCCCCACCACATATACAACAAGGCCGACTCCACCATCGCCCCCCAACTACGGAAGGTCATCAACATCTCCTTCGAAACAGCGACCTTTCCGGAAAGTTGGAAGCACGCCGAAATCCGCGCCCTCCTCAAGAAGCCCAAAGCAGACCCCAACGACCTCAAGAACTTCCGACCGATCTCCCTACTCCCCTTCCCAGCAAAGGTGATTGAAAAAATAGTCAACACGCAACTAACCAGCCACCTCGAACACAACAACATCCTGGCTCCCTCCCAATCCGGCTTCAGGCGAAACCACAGCACTGAGACCGCCCTTCTCGCCGCCACAGACGACATCAGGCGTCAAATGGACAACGGCGAAACATCAGCCCTCATCCTCCTGGACCTATCTGCCGCCTTCGACACAGTCCGCCACCGCACCCTGAAAACACGCCTCCACGAAACCGGAATCCAAAGAAAAGCCCTCAACTGGATCATCTAATTCCTCTCCGGCAGAACCCAGAGAGTCCGCCTCCCCCCCTTCTGCTCCGAAGCCACAAACATCATCTGCGGCGTCCCCCAAGGCTCATCCCTCAGCCCCACGCTGTTCAACATCTACATGGCCCCCCTCGCACAAGTAGCCCAACAACACAACCTCAACATTCTCACCTACGCCAACAACACCCAGCTCATCCTCTCGCTCACCAAAGACCCGCTCACAGCCAAAACTAACCTCCATGAGGGAATGGAATCCATCGCCGAATGGATGAAAAGCAGCCATCTGAAACTCAATTCGGACAAGACTGAGGTCCTCATCCTAGGACCCACCCCCTCAGCCTGGGACGACTCCTGGTGGCCTACCGCACTAGGAACCCCACCGACACCAACCAACCAACCACGCACGCAATCTGGGCTTCGTCCTCGACTCCTCCATCACCATGTCTAAACAGGTCAACGCAGTCTCCTCCTCCTGCTACAACACACTCTGCATGCTCCGTAGGATCTTCAAGTGGATCCCGACAGAAACAAGAAGAATGGTGACACAGGCCCTCGTCAGCAGCAGGCTAGACTACGGCAAAGCACTCTACACAGGCATCCCAGCAAAAGACCTACTACGCCTCCAATGCATCCAAAACGCCTCCGCCCGACTGATCCTCGACGTACCCCGCCGCAGCCACATCTCGCACCACCTGAGAAACCTTCACTGGCTCCCCGTGGACAAGAGGAACACTTTCAAGCTTCTTACCCACGCTCACAAAGCACTCCACAACACCCGGTCAACCTACCTGAACAACAGACTCAGCTTCTACACCCCCACCCGTCAGCTCTGCTCCGCAAATCTTGCCCTCGCCGTCGTCCCCCGCATCCAACGAAAAACCTCCGGTGGCAGATCCTTCTCATACCTTGCCACCAAAACCTGGAGCACGCTCCCTACCAACCTGCGACAGACCCAAGACCTACTCACCTTCAGAAGATTCCTCAAGATCTGGCTCTTCGATCAGTAACATCAGCACGCCCCACCCCCGCTCACGGGTACGTAGAGCGCTTTATAAATTCAATGACTGATTGATTGATTCTGGCTCCCCACACCAAATCTTCAGTTTGATTAGAATGTCTCTGCCACCAGATGTCCTAAATATCCTTCTGGCAGCTAGGAGATCCTCAATTAAGGCAGCATGTTACAATAGTTGTGGAGTAAGGAAAGAGCTCAGTTTGTTGTCTGGCTTACAAACAGGAAGATCAACATCAGGATGGCAATGGGAGATTTTACACCTGCTCCGTATGTTCTTTAAGAAACATGCCATGATTATAGTACTAAAGGGACTACCGAAGAAGATGCCTCCGGTTCCTTTGGTGGTTCTTTCCAGAGATGATCTTCCATTACTGACAGTGCTCAAAGTGTTCTCATTTGTCACTGTGTTCCATCTCGAGGACCTATTTAACTCTTTAGATTGTTTGCTTATCAGCAAACACAACAGTGAGGTTTAGAGAATTCCCCTCATCCCCACCTCACACCTCTGCATTCACTATTTTCACGAACACTAACATAACCCTGGTGGTTAATTTATCCCTCAAACCCAAGGTCATATAATGATTATTGGAATGTTGAAGCTCCATTAAAAACAATGGAGTGCTCAGGCTTCCAATGGCCGGTCAAAGCCCGGAGCTCCAACATTCCAATGTTTTTTATCACAGTTGATGCTGTGAACAGAGGCTTTGCAGAGTCTGAGGGGATTTTAATCCTCTCAGGCTCCATGAGGGCTTTGTTTGATATATTAGAACATTATGCCCTCTAGCTGTAAAAATTCATCCAACCATGTGCTATGGACTGACCTAAAGCCTACTATAAACACATGTTACAATTTGACAAACTGTCTGCAAGAAACTCCTACAGATATCTGTAACAAGACTGCAAAAAAGAATAACTATATAACAAAATATTAACACTAACAGTCCAGACATCCTATCCAACAACCATATAACACGTAAGGGCATTATATGCAGCAATGGCATTGCTGTGGAAATGCATGTTGCACAGTGTGATATTACGAAAGTTAAATTGTCAGGTGTAGAAAATGCTATGTATAAGACATGGGTACTCAAAAAGATTTTTCCTAGGGGCCTCGAGGGCCGCACTAATGCCAGTAGAGTGAGGGTTGGGTGGTGTGAGGTGGGCATAGGGGAACATCGAAGCATGCACAACAAATTGAGTCTTCACTTGGCTTTTGTCTGCAAACCCATGGTCTAATCTCATGTGCTAAGAATTAAACACAGAGCACCAACAGTTGATGTAAAATGTGACAGAGAATAAGATAATAATCTAGAGACTGAATTGCACACTTTAAAACCAGAAAACCTGGGATCAATCCTGGATTCCTCCCTTGAACATATTGTGTGATTTTAAGCAATTCTTGTATTTCACTTTGTCTCCTTTTTCTTCACTACAATATATGAGAGAACACCTTCAAATACATGAGTTCAGGATGTGTGCTGTACAAAAACGTTTCCTGCATTTAATACTACGATATTGTTTCAATTATAATAACAATTAGGCCACACAAAGGGTGCACTCGACAAATTACTTGCCCCTTGGTTCACTAATGGCATTGTCAAGAGAGGCGGCATCAATGTTTATACGTTCATCTTTAAATTACCACTTCTAATATAGGGCTCTCAATGCAGTGATTTAATCTGATGTACTAGGTGGAACACTTCTGCATTTATTGAAATACACTTTGAAATTTGAAGAGAGTTTCTCATATTTTTGCAAGATTAGTGCAAGGTGTCTTTAAAAGTTAAAGCATTCCTTAAGATAAGTTGTGCAGGACGCACTCCTTTACCCACTTTAGTTAAGGTGAAAATAAATGCTTGCTTGTTTAACAGCTTTCAACATTTGTGCTCTGCCAAGTAGCCAGCTGCCTGTTCATCAGGGAACCACATATAAATGTCAGGCGGTCCGCATGAGGCCTCCGGGCCATACTACATTTTAGGCAGCACTCAGTGACTGATGAGTTTTCGGGAGGAGAGCTTCATGAAGAACTTTATATTATCTGCATAGTAAGTAATAGATGGGAGAACCTACAGTAGTAGAACATAAGTATAAATCCATATGAGTACTTATGACAGCGCCTTCAGATACTGCACAGTGCAAGGGCAAGAGGGAGACCTGATGAACTGCTGACAGCCATCGGAAAGCAAGGATTAAAAAACACTTTTGGATCTTGCCCCTGCTGCCCATCTTGTTCAAAGAGTACATGCAAGAAAACCTCACAGTGGAGAACCTCAACTGTGGAAGGTACAACTGCTGGCACTGATGCAGCCTGTGGTTTTATCTCATGACTAAACCAAAGTAGTGAGTAAATTATTCTACCTCTCAACGTTTACAGAATTTATTTACAGATTGTAGAAAGCTGGCTCTGTATATACTATAAACAACTGAGATATAGTGTGCACAGAGTTTAGGGGTTCCCCAGAGGCTTAACAGAGGCAAAAGTAGATAATACTAATGCTCTCTTTTGTGGTAGTGTGGTTGAGCAGTTAGGATTATCAGAGGGTAGTGCAAAGCATTTGTTGTACACACACAGACAATAGAAGAAGCACACACTCAATGACTTAACTCCAGACCAATGGTTTTTATGTAGCAAAAATATATTTTCTTAATTTATTTTTAGAACCACAAGATTCAAGTTGCAGGTAAGTACTTCAATCGTTTTGTATATCACACATGTATCAATAGCACTTTGAAATTGATAAGTTATACAGTTTTTGAAATATTAGCAATTATCTGTTGTAAAAGTTGACAGTGCAATTTTCAGAAACAGTTCCTGGGGGGAAGAAAATTTAGATCGATTTGCAGGTAAGTACAAGACTTAAAGTTCCAGTCTCCATGGGTTAAGAAGTCCACAGGTTGGTGTTCAAGTTAACCCCAAACACCCACCACCAGCAACACAGGGCTGGCCGGGTGCAGAGGTCAAAGTGTAGGCAAAATTAACATGGGCTCCTATGAAGACTGGGGGCACTCGGTTTCAGATCTGCAGGCAGGTAAGTACCCGCATCTTCAGAGGGCAAACCTGGGGGGTTTAGAGGAGCATGGGGGGGCATAAGTAGGCACCAAACATACACACCCAGGGGCCGCTGGGACGACCGGGTGCAGGGTGCAAACAAAATGTCGGGTCTCCAATGATTCTCTATGAGGGGGCCCTTGGGGTCACTCAGAGGCTGCAGGTGAGGTTCAGGAGGTCGTCTCGGGCAAATCACAGGCTGGACAGGGAGGAGGGCAGCCTGCTAAACGTTGCTGTGCCGGAGGTCGGTTTCCCTAAGGCCTGGGGGCTGCGGGTGCAGTGTGTCTTTAGGTGTTGGATATCTGCTTTCGGAGCTATTGTGGTCAGGGGGGTCCTCTTGATTCCCGCTTCAGGTGTCGTCGTGGAGGGGTCAACCCAGGGTGGGCATTTGCTCAGAATCGCGTGGGGATCCATTCTAGCTGGTTGGGCCACCTGGACATAGGTCATGGGTGTTGGGTGCAGAGTGGTCAGGACTCACGCATTCAGAATGAAGCTGGAGTCCTTGGTTGTTCCTTCTTTGGACAGGGGCACTGTCCACGGGAGTTCTTGGGCCTTTTGGGTGCAGGGCAGTCCTCTGGAGGTTGGCAGAGGTTGCTGGTGCCGATGGATGCGTTGCTGTGCTTGTGCAGGTTCTTTGAAGCAGGAAACAGGCCGGTAGGGCTGAGGCCAAGTTAGCTGTCATCTTCCTTCTTCTCTGTTGGGGGTTTTAGCTTAGCAGTCCTTCCTCTTGTCGGGTCGCCAGAAATCTGGTGAGCTGGGTTCAGGAAGCACCTTAAATGTTAGATATAGGGGTCAAAGGGCAGTAGCCAATGGCTACCGTCCTTGAGGGTGGCTCACCCTCCTTGTGCCCACTCCCTTTGGGGAGGGGGGCACAAACCTAATCCTATGAGAACCTGTCCTTCAAACCAAGATGGACAATTGTGCAGGGAGGGGTCACCTCAGCTCTGGACACCTTAGGGGTGGGTCCTGGCTGGGGTGGCCACTCCTCCATGTTTTCCCTAATTTTCCAGCTGGACTTGCAGGCAAAAGTGGGGCTTTGTCCAGGGGGCGGGCAATTCCACTAGCTGGAGTACCCTGGGGCACTGTAACCTGAGGCTTGAGCCATTGAGGCTCACCGCCAGGTTACAGTTCCTGCAGGGGGAGGCGTGAAGCACCTCCACTCAGGACAGGCTTTGTTTCTGACCACTGAGAGCACAAAGGCTCTCACCCTATGTGCTCAGAAACTTGTCTGAAAGTAGCAGGCTGACACAGACTGGTCAGACCTGCACTAGCAGTTTGGCCAACATACAGGGGGCATCTCTAAGATGCCCTCTGGGTGTATTTTTCAATAAATCCCACACTGGCATCAGTGGGGGCTTATTGTGCTGAGAAATTTGATATCAAACTTTCCAGTATTTAGTGAAGCCATTATGGAGCTGTGGAGTGCGTAATGACAAACTCTCTGACCATATACTCAATATGGTTACACTGTACTTAGAATGTATAAGAATGGACTTAGACACTGTAGGGGCATATTGCTCATGCAGCTATGCCCTCACCTGTGGTATAGTGCACCCTGCCTTAGGGCTGCAAGGCCTGCTAAAGGGTGTCTTACCTATACCACAGGCAGTGCTTTGTGTGCATGGCACCCTGAGATGGGTGCCATGTTGACTTTGCCTTTTTCTCCCCACCAGCACACACAAGCTGCAAAGGCAGTGTAAAGGCGCTTGATAGGGGGTCCCCTAGGGTGGCATACTACATGCTGAAGCCCTTGAAGACCTTCCATGGCCACAGGGCACTTGGTACCATGGGTACCTTTTACAAGGGACTTAACTGTGCCAGGGCTGTGTCAATTGTGGGAACAAAGGTACAGTTTTAGGGAAAGAACACTGGGGCTGGGGCCGGGTTAGCAGGGTCCCAGCACATGTTCAATCAAAGTTGGCATCAACACTAGGCAAAAAGTGGGGGGGTAACCATGCCAACAGTGGCACTTTCCTACACAACCCTCCTCCCAAACGAAAGAGGATGAGACTAACCTTGCCCAAGAGAGGCTTCATTGTCTAAGTGGAAAAACCTGGAAAGTCCATCTGCATTGGCATGGGCAGTCCCATGTCTCTGATCCACTGTAAAGTCCATTCCCTGTAGGGAGATGGGCCTCCTTAAATGTTTAGGGTTCTCACCTTTCATTTGCATTAGCCACCTGAGAGGTGTAGGAAAGTACCCTATTTTTGGCATGGTTACTCCCACTTCTTTTTGCCTGCTGTCAGTGTGTTTTGACTGGGTTCACTGGGGGCTAACCCGGACCCCAGTGACTGTGCGCTCTCCCTCTAAATATGGTTGTTACTGACTTTGTACACTCCACAATTGGCATAATGGTGCCCCCATATAAGTCCCTAGTATATGGTACCTATGTACCCGGGGTATTGGGGCACCGGGGGATCCCCATGGGCTACAGCATATATTATGCAACCCATGGGGGCCCAGGTAAAACCTGCATGAAAAAGTGATTGCACCCTTTCACTTCAGGTCACCGCACCAGGTCACTGTAAGTCACCCCTATGGCAGACCCTCCTAGCCCTGAGGGCAGGGTGCAGGTAACTGTGTGCGAGGACACACGTGCATGAGCAGAGGTGCCCCTACAAAGTCCAGCTCCATTTTCCTGGACTTCGTAAATGCGGAGATGCCATTTTACGGTTGTACTAGACACAGGTGTACTGGACCTGTGTCCAGCTACATAATGGTAACTCCAAATCAGAGCAAACATGTCGGAATCATACCCCAATACTGTTGCTAGTATTGGTTGTATGATTCCATGCACTCTGGGGGCTCCTTTGAGGACCCCCAGCTTTGCTCCTAACCAGTTTGCAAGATTCTCCCGGGCAGCCCGCGCTGCTGCCATCCTACAGACTGGTTTCTGCTCTCCTGCTGCTTGACCAGCTCAAGACCTGGAAGACAGAAAAAAGGGCTTTCTTTGCAAGAGAGAGGCAACACCATCTCCCTTTGGAAATAGGTGTTACATGGGTGGGAGGGGGTAGCCTCCCCAAGCCACTGGTATTCTTCGAAGGGCACATTTGGTGCCCTCCTTGCATAACCAGTTTGCACCAGTCAAAAGACCCCCAGCTCCTGCTCTGGCACAAAACTGGAAAATGGAAAGGGAAGTAACAACTCTCTGTCCAACAACACCCCAGGGGTGGTGCCCAGAGCTCTTCAAATAGCCACTTGATTCTGCCATCTTGAATCCAAGGTGGTCAGAGGCCTCTGGGAGCATGAGTGGCTAGACCAGGCATGTGATGTCACAGCCCCTTCCTGATAGGTGGTCACCCTGCTAGGTGATCAATACCCGTTTTAGGGCTATTTAGCATCTTCCCTCTTGGGTTGGTCTCAGATCAGAAGTGCAATATTCCAGCAGGACTCCTCTGCAACGTTTACTTCGACTTCTGCAAGGGAGAGGTCGAGGAGGGTGAGTACGGCAGTGCCTCGGTGGTCCAGTATGATGCGTATGTAACCAGTGGCTGCTAAAAGTGCGGTTTGGGTGCTGTGGTTGCTTCTGAAACCACACTGGGAAAGTTCCAGGATACGGTATGTCATAAGGAACTCAGTGAGTTGCTGGTTGATGGTCTTCTCCGTTACCTTGGCCGGGAAAGGGAGCAAAGTACATGGTTTGGTCTCCCCCAGGGTCTCTATTATTTTCTGTTATTTCAATGTTTTCTATTGCTTTCTATGCCCATTTCCCATTACTGTGTATGTAATAGTGTGTTTACTCACCTGCTAGTAGAGAAGTGCTGTGAGAGTATAGTGATATAGCATAAGCTTTGCATGTCTCATAGATATGTCTAGGCTGCTCATTCACAGCTGCCTCTAGAGAGCCCTCGCTTCCTAGACACTGTCTACACCTCACTAATAGGGGATACCTGGGCCAGGTATAATGTGTTAACACCATAGGTGCTCACCAAACACCAGGCCAGCTCCCTACAAGAGGTCTGTGGTCAGTTTCAACAATGAAGTAAGTACCAAACACATATGGTTTCAACTTGTTGCCAGTATTGGTTGCATGATTACATGCACTTCAGGGGCTCCTTTGGGAACCCCCAGGATTGCTCCTACCAGTCTTCTGGGGATTTCCAAGCAGCCTGCGCTGCTACCGCCCAACAGGCAGGTTTCTGCCATTCTTCTGCTTGACCAGCTCAGGCAGGGGAGGCAGAACAAAGGATTTCAGGTGGGAGAGGGAGGCAACACCATCTTCCCTTGCAAAAAGGTGTTCTATGGCTTGGGATGGGTAGACTTTGAAGGGCACATTTGGTGTTCTCCTTGCATAATCCGGTTTGCACCAGTCCAGGGACCCCCAGTACTTGCTGTGGCACGAAACTGGACAAAGGAAAGGGGAGTGACCACTCTCTTGTCCATCACCTCCCCAAGGGTGGTGCCCAGAGCTCCTCCAGGTGGCCACTTGATTTCGCCATCTTGAATCCACGATAGGCAGAGGCCCCTGGGAGAATCTGAGTGGCCACGTCAGGTAGGTGACATCATAGCCCCCTTTTCATAGATGGTCACCCCGCTAGGTGACCAATCCCCCTTTTAGGGGTATTTAGGATGTCCCTCTTGGGTGGGTCTTCAGATTCGACATCCAAGATTACACCAGGACTCCTCTATATTGTTTACTTCATCTTTTGGCCACTGGAACCGCAACTGGACTCATAAGGAACTGACAATCTGTAACTTCAGCAATGATTCCGATTTGCAACATTGTTTCTCCGGCTCCTTCCAGCAACTGCAACATATCCCCCGCTGTGCAACCTCTGGTGTTGACAACCCTCCACCAAGAAGTAAGAAGCAATCTCCCTTAGAGTGAAGGAGTCACTTCCCTGTATCCCCGGGCACCAACTACAACGACGACCAGCTGCGCTGAGCTGCTCTTCTCCAGAACTGCATTGATCCTGCATCACAGGTGGTGGTCTGGAGTGGTCCCCTTGGTCCTCTTTGCCAGCTCTCCATCTTGGGAAATGGTAAGCCCTTGCTTCTCCTTGAAGGAGAGTACCCCTGTGCACCGTGACTCTAGCAGCTCCAAAGGCTTGTCCGCTCTTGCTCCAAGGGATCTTCAGGCTTTGTTTAGCCCCGGCCCTCAGCACTTCTTCCTGACAAGGACAGTCTCCTCTCTGCTGCTCCAGTGACGTGAGACTACTCTTCAGGTGTGCTGAGTGGGCATCACTGCGATTTGCTGTGCCTGTTGACAGTGGATTGCCTGTGGGGGCTGCCTCCTCTTCTGGTGACTCTCCCTACTGCTGAGGGTCACCCCGAACACCCCTCCTTGGGTCGACTTACCTGGGCCTTGCTGATCCTCTACAGTCTTGCAATTCGCCTTCTTCTTCTTTTGCATTTGCCGAGGCTTGTTGGTGGTCTTCCTGCACCACTGACATACTGCAACCCGATGTGTGACACTAACTGCACCACTTCAGGGACTCTTCTTCCGCTCCTGGGTTGCATAGGTGGTCTTCTTCGTCCCCGTCAACCTGGTCCTGCATCCACAGAAGGGTGGATAGTGGCTCCTGCCACGACTGGACACTCCATCATGAACTGAACTTGGTCCCTTTCCTTTGCAGGTTCTCTTCTGCCAGAATCCACCTTTGGGTTCTTCCAGCCTGGTCTGAGTCTTGCACAATCCTTTTCCAAAGTCCTCCTGTTGGGTTTGGGGAAAACCAGGTACTTACCTCTGCTCTGCTGGTCGCTGGATGCCACTCAGGTACTCAACTCTTGGGGTTCCTAGTTCCTCCAGCTCTCCTCTAACGATTCCACATCCTTGAGTGGGGGACTGTATTTAGCATTCCACTTATTTAGTATATGGTTTGGCCCTCCCCTATGGCCTACACTATTTTCAAATACTTTTGCCAATGCTTGTTGTTTTTATGCTCCTTCCTAATTGCTACTGTGTATATAATTAGTGTGTTTACTTACCTCCAGTTGGGGGACTGCCTATTGGTATTCTAGTATTTGTGTTACCATAATAAAGTATCTTAATTGTTGTAAAGCTGTGTGGTTCTTTCATGTGTGATAGTGTTGTGTGATAATAGTGGTATTGCATAAGCTTTTCATGTCTCCTAGAGAAGTCTCGGCTGCTCATCCACAGCTACCTCTAGGGAGCCCTGGCTTCCTAGACACTGCCTACACTTCACTAATATGGCATACCTGGACCTGGTATAAAGTATTAACACCATATGTGCTCACCATACACCAGGCCAGTTTCCTACACTGGTGGTACAGCAGTGGGATAAGAAACTTGCAATTGCCTTACCACTTTGTCAGTAGTCACTTTCCACAGATTACTAGTTGTTAGGTATACACTGCATTTAGTGACCAGGATATCTAGTCTCCTAGTTTGGGTAACTTAGGGGTCTAGCATAGCCTTTCTCCAAACTTTTTCAGGGAACCTAGTTGTTAGTCAGGTGCACCCACACCACTCTAGCAAGATGGCTTCAGTGGATCACACAGCTCAAGTCTCAGACTCTCACTATGAGAGCTGCACTCTTCCAAAGGTTGAGGGAGATGTGTGCTTCCAGTACGCTGAAGACAGGGAGAAATCCCAACAAGAATCTACTTCGTAGGTTACTACTCCAGGTTGACCAGGACAACTCAAGCAGCCAGGGGGGAGGTGGAAGTAGAGGCTAACCCTCCAGTCCTAGACAGGGTAGATTTAGGCTACACTGGGGAATGTCATGGGGACCCTGGGGAACACCACAGCCCTGTTAGGAGCACTGTAGGTAGTGAAAAGTAGGATCACTACAGCAGGCCCACGTTTACTCCTAGAGGGTTGGTACAAAGGGTCCTCAGGAGGAGGGATAGGTCCTCCTTTGTCAACAACCATGTCTCTTCAGTATTTGAGGGGACCCACTGCTCAAATACAAGGGAAGATTCCTTAGATAGAGAAGTAAGGAAACTGAGATTGGAGGAGGCCAGGCCGAGGCTGCAGCAGTTAGCCCTATATAGGGAGGCAATAGAAGTGGAGAGGGAGAGACAGGATTTGGGTTTAGCTCCCCATGGTGGCAGCAGTCTTAGCCCTAGAGATACCAGGGTCAGGGAGGACTCCTGTGATTCTAGAAACCCGAGCAAGGTGGTCCCACCTTACAAGGTGGGAGATGGTAGTCACAAAGGGTTCACTGCCTTGGAGAGGGCTTGTAAAGTACAAAGGGTCCCTCTTGTGTCTCTCCTTCTCGGACAAAGGCAGAGACAAACTCCTCACAGTCAGAGAAGAAGATGGAGATGATTTTACAGCACTCAAAAATGCACTCAGATGGATTTGGGCTAACCACTGAACAATATAGGAACACACTCAGGGAGACCAAAAAGGAGTCCTCCCAGGATTAGACGGATTTTGTGGACCTCTCAGTTAAAACTCTGGAAGGCTGGCTGCATGGGAACAAAGTAAGTGACTACCAGGACTTGTATAATCTGATTCTGAGAGAGCACATTTTGAATAACTGCATTTCTGATCAGCTGCATCAATACCTGGTGGACTCTGATCTGACCTCTCCCCAAGAATTGGGAAAGAAGGCAGACAAATGGGTCCGCACCGGGTGGGTAAAAAAACCTCACACAGGGGGTGACCACAAAAAGAAGGAAGCAGGTAAGCATCAGAATAAGGGTGGGGACAAACCAAAAGAAAAAGAGTCTTCATCAGGCCCACAAAACTCTTCTGGGGGTGGGCCTTAGTCCTCTTCCTCTTCTTATAAAGAAACCTTTGTTGTGTAGCCATTTTAGTTATAGCTTCATACACATTATTTTAGCGAACTAGGCCTGCCGCTGTGCACGTTAACCTAGATATATTTTATTCAGCTTCTTTTATTATTTTAACAATAGCCACATTTGTGGTCTTGTTTTATTTTCTATATCTAGCTGTTCTTTGCCTAGGCCAGCACTGCTTTCTTAAACAAGACATTTATTTTACTCTGTGCTTTTCTCAAGGCTGCAGTAAGATAGGTTGCCGGCAAATGTGGTAATGCTTTGCCTCTAGTGTTCATAGAAACATACACACTCTTATGTAGGGATCCTTTCTTGGAACATCAGCTGTTTTATTATACAAACACTACTTTGACCCTTGAACGTTAGAGGGAGATTCCAGCCAGATGACCATGACTGTATGCTGATTGCTGAGTGCTTCGCTGCAGCTGCTTAAGTAAATTACAGGCCTCTTGCTCAGGTATGAGGGATGATGTCTTCCCAGGGGAACCTGAAGGGCAGAACTAGAGCTTAACATGCTGTGCTCTAACAGCCTAGGTAAGAGATATTTTAATGATTGTATTGACAATATGATAGCGTTATTTTTATGTTTCACTCTCCTTGTCACAATTTTAATCCTGTCATGCTTCATCGTCCTAGATATTAAGCTATTAAGCAGTACATGCTTTATTATCTAAGATGCTGTTACTTCAATAAAACCTTATTGAAATATATTCTGCCTCGGATTGTCCTTGTATATGTGTGACTAATGTAACAAGGAGAAACGGATGAGATCTGCCTGACCACGATTTCCCTGAGGAGTCAACTGTGTCATGCGCTCGGTTGCCCAATTATCCCTGCTCTTGGGTGGAGATGAGGCACTGCTAGTTAGCCGGAACAAAATCCGGATTAGGCTGACATGTGTCAGACTCCGTCCCCCTACAGCGCAAGTGATTCTGCCACCCAAATCCAGTAGCCTCCTTAGGATAATGAGAGCCTACGCGACATAGCACCGCGAACGTTTGGTCAAGCTCTAATTTTCAGCTCCTCCTAAGTATCTCTGTCTCACTACATACAAAGACACCTCAGTTCTATATACGGAGACGTTTGTGGTATTGAGGATTTTCCTCCTCAGCTAAGTAGGGAGTACCTAACTAATGCTGTCGGTTGTTCAAGCTTGAACTCTAAAAGGATAGTCCCCATTTGGTGTGCATATCTCGGAATAAAATTACCATTCATCATGGCAAACCTGCAACAGGTAGCAAATGCAGTCAATATGCGAGCACCCCTTACTGCACATTTATTGCCACATAGCATAACAGCCCAGGGGGCTCCAGTTACATTTGCTGTTGAGGCTCATCCATCCTATAGAACAGACATTTTTTATTCTTGGGTAACATTTCCAGCAGCTGATGAGAACACAAATACATTTCATCACTATACACCCGCAAACGTACCTGCATAATACAGAGCATATGCCTATTTAGAAATACCTCTACCTTATCAAGAACATAATAATTGGCTTGATGGCACCCTACACCATACAATTCTACATGTTAGGTTAGGTCCTCTAAGTAATGATGGTCCTACCTGGCCTTTATTGCCCACATATACAACTCACCCTGCTGCAGCGAACCTAACGGCAACTGACATCAGTCGCTTATATGCTGAGCTTACGGCCATATACAGACGATTAGTACAGTTTGCAATGCAAGCATTAAATACAAACCCAGCATGTGCTGCGCTGCCGTAACCACATGCAGTAACACCAGGCATTAATACAGCGACTGTACATTCAATCATGGATAAAGTACCCGCCTAACGAGAAGAAATTCCATTTTGGTCAGCTTAAAAAATAATGAAAAATTAAAGCAGTATTCCCCCATACGGGACCTCAGGATAAGCATGGAATATTAACTATGTGCTTGCCATTTGGGATGGTTCCCACAGTAGATAACTACAATAATTGGGGCACGTTATTTGCCACGCTCTATACTACCGCACACAGTACTGATACATGCCAATCTCGTTCCTTTCAGGACTCACCGGGAAAACGCAGTGATAGAGGTGGGCGGTCAGAGCAAAGAACTGAGTACATGAAACCGAAACAGGAATCACAACGCTCTACAGATGTTTCTGCTAAAAAAGAAGAGAAACTTCACTTCCCCAACAAAAACCACAATTCAAAAAGAAAAAAGTGGCAGCAGCTGCAGTTCGTCATGCCACTCAAGAAGAGGGCTCTATTGAAGAACAAGAAGTGGGCATTAGCGCTATTAGAGTGCGGCAGAGGTCAAAATAGTTCGCCGGACTCTTCAAGAGCATCTGGAGGTGAAAGCAACTGATGACTTCTTACAAGTTGAAACTGCGGACATGCGTGTCTCCACACCTGATAGGGTGTACAAAGAAACGTTACAGTTAGGAGACATTGAACGCACAATCGCCACAATCTTTTGGGACCGCGTCGTAAATATATATGATATTCTACTGGCCGAAAGGGATTGATCACCTGAATTTTTCCGTACTTGCCCATATGGGGAAGTTGCTTCTTTCTCACCTCTTGTTCCCGATGAGCTCACAGAATCCTACAACATTGATTGGGCATTGGCGCAGGCACCCACATTATATCACAACCACGTAGGGTGAGATAAAGATTCCCCCATCAGGTAATTCCCCCCCCAAAAAAAAAACCTCAACCTCAATATCCAATAAAACATGATGCTAAAGCACCTGCGAGGGAAATCCTCACACAACTAGAGTACCAGGGCGTAATCGAACCCTGTGTCTCACCAATGAATAATCCTTTATTCCCAGAAGCTAAACGGACCATTCGTACAGAATAGACTTAGACTACAGACATTTAAACAGTCATACACACACATAAGCTATACAAAACTCACATAGCACAGCACTCATGAACATAGAGGGCACAAAATACCAAACACTGGATATTTCCAATGGTTTCTTCTGCCAAAATATAGCGCCTGAGAATAGAGACTTAAGTTTCAGCGCACTAGGCTCCCAGAAAAAAATCAGTTGTTTACCCCGGGGTACAAGAACAGTCCAGGACTGTTTGCAGCTTGTGTGACTTCAATATTGCACGCCATTGACCCTGAAGCATTGTCCTATGTAGATGATACTTATCTCACTGATGATGAATTACTGCAACATCTAAGACGGGTAGCCAGCATTGTTATAGGGTTTGGCAAATTTGGCAATACATTCAACTTTAAAAAAAAAAAAATAATAGCTTTCCTTAGTGTCCTGTTTCTGGTATACGAATTATCAAGTGAAGGAAAGAGCCTAGCGCCTCAGTTCATAGAAAAATGTGCGCAGTTACAACCGCCAAATACAATTAAAGAAAACTCAAATCCCTATTGGGTTTCCTAAATTTTGGCAGAACTTACATTCCACATTACGCATCACGCATAAAACCCTTATATGACTTAATACATCCTGATTTTTCCAGTAAAGTTTGGACAGCCAAACACGCATTCTCAGAGCTTTGCAAAATAACATGCTTGCAGCACAACACTTACACACAAGGGACATCAAAAAACATCTGGTCATCAGAGTAATTGCTGGTGCCGTTGATTTCACCTATGTAACATTCAATGAGGGTGAGACAGTCCCGATACATACAAAGCACATTTGTATTCAGCAGCAGAAGAACGCTTAGCTTCCAATGAGAAAATTCTCACTGCAGTTCAGATGGCTGTCATTAATGAAAGACAACTGGCCCAGAGGAAATCCATTATTGTCGTATCCTCAATCCCAGCCCTTGAGGCTGTTACTAAAGCCAGCGTTCCAAATGTTAAAGCATTACATCCACGTTGGATTCAATGGGCAACGTGTTTGAAAGCCACTCATGTTGACAATATCTTTGACCCAAAATTACAAACTCAGGAATTTTTGCAATATGAACTAGAATACCCAGTTCCAGCAAATACACTGCCTACTGATCAATATCAAAGAGTCATGTTCACCGATGGCTGACCACAACCTTCAATAGGCACAAAGCATCAATACTCCGTTGCTTGTGCAGTCGTAAGTGCTACATGGAGGATAATACATTTTGTCTCCAGCATGCATTCAAGCAAACCCTAGGGGATTGCACAGCACAACTAGCAGAGCTAAAGGCTCTGGTGAAGGCACTGGAACATACAGATCCTGCACAGCTAACACTGGTCGTCTGTGATTCGTACTATTGTGTCCAGTCCTTCAAGGAATACCTGCTTTACTGGTGCCAGAATGGGTTCAGAGATTCTAAAGGCAACACCATCAAACACAGACTACTGTAGGGGAAAGTAGCGGATCTGAAGGAAATGCTACCAAACGTCCATGTTATATACACACTTGGACACCAGCACGTTGGAATACACGTTGCTGGAAATACGCTGGCTGATGAAGCAGCCAAATCAGCAGTAGCTACGGCTTCCGTTGCTGCAGTAACTCGTTCTGGAACGAAACCGGACGATGACATATGGGCTGCCGTGAACACTACGGCTGAAGGCACGCCCTATCCAAAAGCATTTTGTGCTAAATATTCCTACCAAATGGGAGGCTTCCTTGACCCAGAAGTAAAAATACTAGGCATGGGAGATTGAGTAATTCCCAATAAAGACATAAGGCCAGAGTTCATTAAAGCAGCGCATGAGGGGGTTTCATCTTCCCATTCTGGTGTAGCAGCTTCAATTTCATTATTGCAAGCATATTTTTGGTGGCCAGGTCTATACAAACAGACCAAGCAGTATGTCCTTTGTTGTGACATCTGCCAACAAAGTCAGGGCTCCACCGCCAAACGCCCACCGCAGACACCCCCCCTGTTATAAAAGATTTGCAAGTCTTTATCGGACCAGGGCCCTGCTTTTGCCTCAAGGGCATTCAGGGACACCATGGCTTTGTTAGGGATCCAACTCCATTACTCGTCTCCATTTCATATCGAGGGAAATAGTGTCATGGAGCGACAAAACCGCGATTTAAAGCAGTGTTTAGCAGCCAGAGTATTAGGCACGGGTCGTAGTTGGCTTAATCACCTGTATGGAGTCCAGAGAGCACTTAATAATCTGAAAAGAAAGTCCCTGGGGGGACTTGACTTCAGACGATTGCCTGTTTGGAACTCAAATGTAAGTTTCAGACCTTGGCGGTCATGGCGTGGAGGCGGCAGAAGCGCCATTTGACATAAATGAACATGTCACTGTCTTGCAGGAATTACAACAGTTCAGTGACGACAACACTTCTGCTATTGTTTTCTCCGCAGGAATTAAGGATGTACCAATAACATCTACCAGCTGGATTCCAAAGGTTGGGGATCTAGTACGTGAAAAGGTTGCTGTGAAAAAGGAGGTTGGTCCTTCTTATCAAGCACCGGTCCCAGTCCTGGGAATACACAGTACCAGAACTGTCATTCTACCACTGTTGCCTGGGGCTAAAGAAAACCGCTTTGTATCGATCAACAATGTCAAGTTACATCATGTGGCCTATCCTGCACAGCAGACCAAGAGAAGCAGGCAGTAGTTCCCGAATCCCTATCACTACTGGTCAAGACGTACCTCTACAAGTTTTGAGCAGCAACGCTGACACCTCTCCAGGCTTTGGGAGGGTGAAAAATGATCTTACATTAGTTCTATTAACATCTGTTACAACAAATGATATAGAAATTACTGATTGATTTGACACAACTGCTACACAGATGGATGACATAATTTACTGTGAACCACCGCAGGACACCTCTACCAGTTCTCCTCCTACGAATACGGCTCCAGCTTTTGCATGAACTGCTAATGGATACTTTGCCGATATCAACAACACCTTCTCGGACTCATTTGCCTCTTCTACATCTGAACTACCAAAAACATGTAAGCTGATAAACTGGCTTAAAACAAATTACTTAATTCTCCCATGGAACTATCAGTGGCTTTCCTTGACTGTATTAGCTTTCCTCCTTTGGATTGCCTTTGTCACAGCATTCCTTCTATTAATACATGATCATTACCTTCCTGAAAGATCAACAGTTGAACTGGTGGATGACGTCCTAAAACCCAATTTTTCTTCTCACAGGGTCCGCAGAGACTTGTCTTTCATGAACATTTCCGCTATACCAATTCCTGATGGGACTGTTTGTGATAAAGTCACATTTGATATATATGGCCCCACGGAGGTCATATAAATACCATATGTATATAAACTTTCTACGAATTATGTAATAATACCCAGAGTTGTTTCTAATGACTGGGATGTAAAAACAGTTGATTCTATGAGGACTGAATTGCAGTATTTTACTGTCTTTGAAAGTGAGGACATTTATCAATCTAAAGAGAATTATGGTGACATGTTTTGCTATAATTATTATGGACACCATTTCATTCATAGAGCAAGTACCCCAAAAAATATTATTAATTACACACAATGGGAACATTGTCCAACTCCACAAGGGAGTTCTAAAACATATTCTGAAAAATTTGCATATTTTTCTGCGCACAATGTAAAAAATGCTGAGTGGTTAATACATGGGGGCAATAATTTGCCTATTTCAACACTTCCATTCACGTCCTGCTTAAAACACCTTCCAGTAGGTTGATATGAAAGGCTAGGAGATAGTTACATCCATGAGGTGTGGGAGCTACCCTTCTCGTACAAATGTCTCAGTGGCATGAAAGAGGTCTTTCTTAGTGGTAGTGAATGCAAGACTTCTGCCAGCCATTCAATGGTTTGTAAACAGCTGTCCTTGCACTAGGCGTGTAACTCTTTGGCAGCAAACTTGGCTTGTTATCTGAAGGGAGTCCCAGTCCCCTTAATTAGACCTTTGTTCCAGGTGCTCTCAAAGGGCAGCTATGTCCTCCTCAATAGTGAAAACTGTTGTGGGATGCAAGCCGGAATAGTCTATGCTGTTTCGGTCTCTAAGATTGTTACATGCTGCGGGAACGTACTTTCCCCCGCCCCCCACAAGACAGAGGGAAGTAGCTCAGATTTGAATGTGAAGTTTGACAAGTTGAGCAGACGCAAGGCTTTATTGTTTCAAAAACATGTGGCGATCACATCTGCACGCATGACCTATGCGCTTCAGGTTGGAAGGATGCAGCTCCTTTTAGGTACTAACTTTCCAAGACACTTTTGTGAGCTCGTGGGACAAATATTTAATGCGTCCGGTGCTACAGGAATCGCAAGTTTCTTTAAGGATGTTGGTTCTGGTTTCATTCACACCTCCCCCTCTATATTCGGCTTAATACCATCAGCCATCCACTCAATATTCTCCAGCATTTTTTGGGGATTTCCGATAACTGTGGCTAAAGTAGGCTATAGCATCTTGCTATTGCTACTTTTTCTGTACAATGGTTGTCCTGCCGCAAGAAGGAGGACTGAAAGCGCTCCCACCCGTGCAGCTGTGTCGTGAATGCATGATACAGTACTTTGGAGAATCAGTTCTAGAGCATTTGGAGTGTGACTGGTCCCTGTCATTCAGACCGGTTTTGCATTGTGTGCAGCCCGTGTTTCGGTGCCTCTGGTGCTCGTTCGAATACCGACTGAAAGTTTGTCTTTATATGCAGCGCTTGCTTTCACTGGACGCTGATCTGTTGATGTTCTCGTGAGGGCTCATTACCAGATATGTGCGTTGAGGGTGCGTTTACTATGGGAAGCTGCTTATGAGTTGCCCTTTGTGGATGATGCAGCTCTAAAAATATTGTTGGGCACACCATGGAATGCTGCTGCCTTGGCTGGAGCTCAGGCTCTGGAACATGAATGCTCCTTGGCTTTTATTGACGATGAACTTCCTACTCTACCACCTGCCGAAGTGGAAGATTTCCTGTCTTCAATTATCCCGGATTCGATGAACTTCCAAAATGACTAAGACTCTTGGAATTCAGCCTTTTTTATGCCAGAGTTACCATTTTAAATTGTCCTTTTTACACATGCTCAAGTGCCTCTTTAACTTGTCATTATTGACATTCTTATATATATGCCTTAAGTTGAGTTTTAGTAGCTTTTATACATAATTAGGCTTTGAACCACCTTTGAACCGGCAAGGGGAGGGTGTTGTGTAGCCATTTTAGTTATAGCTTCATACACGTTATTTCAGCGAACCAAGCCTGCCGCTGTGCATTTTAATCAAGATATGTTATTCAGCTTCGTTTATTTTTTTGACAATGGCCACATTTGCTGTCTTGTTTTATTTTCTCTACCAAGTTGTTCTTTCCCTAGGCCAGCCCCGCGTTCTTGAACAGACATTTTTCACTCTGTGCTTTTCTCAAGGCTGCAGTAAGGGATCCTTTGGAACATCAGCTCTTTTATTATTAAAAAAACTACTCTGACCCATGAACGTTAGAGGGAGATTCCAGCCAGATGACCACGACTGTATGCTGATTGTTGAGTGCTTCGCTGCAGCTGCTTAAGTAGACTACAAGCCTCTTGCTCGGGTATGAGGGATGATGTCTTCCCAGGGGAACCTGAAGGGCAGAACTAGAGCTTAACATGCTGTGCTCTAACATAGCCTAGCTAAAAGTTATTTTAATGATCGTAGTGACAATATGATAACGTTATTTTTATGGTTCACTCTTCTTGTCACAATTTTAATCATGTCATGCTTCATCGTCCTAGTTATTGCAGTACATGCTTTATTATCTAAGATGCAGTTACTTCAATAAAACCTTATTGAAATATATTCTGCCTCTGATTGTCCTTGTATATGCAGGACTAATGTAACAGGGAAACGGATGAGATCGGAGTGACCACGATTTTCCTCAGGAGTCAATTGTGTCATGTGATCGGTTGGCCAATCATCCCTGCCCTAGGATGGAGATGAGACAATGCTAGTTAGCCGGAACAAAACCCGGATTAGGCCGACAGGTGTCACCTGTAGTGGGTTGAGACTCAGTCCCCCACAGTGCAAGTGATTCTGCCGCCCAAATCCAGTAGTCTCATTAGGATAATGAGAGCCTATGCAACACCTTGATGCTACTTCAAGCAATTTATTGTGCAGACAGATGCTTCTGAGGTAGGGATGGGGGCAGTACGGTCTCAACTGAATTAAGAGGGCCAGAACCAACCTGTATTTTTCATAAGCAGAAGGTTGACCCCCAGGGAAAAGCATTGGTCAGCCATAGAGGGAGGCCTTTGCTGTGGTCTGTGGTTTGAAGAAGCTGAGGCCATACGTGTTTGGCACTCACTTCCTTGTTGAAACTGAACACAAGCCCCTCCTATGGTTAAAATAGATAAAGGGTGAAAATCCCAAACTTTTGAGGTGGTCCACATCCCTACAGTGAATGGACTATGCAGTAGAACAGAGAACGGAGAGTAACCACTCCAATGTAGAAGGACTCTCCAGACACTTCCACTTAGACAATGAAGACTCAACTGGGCAAGGTTTGTCTTATTGTCCTTTGTTTAGGGGGAGGTTATGTACGAAAGTACCCTCTTTTTGGCATGGTTACCCCCAATCTTTGCCTGCTGTCAGTGTGTTTTGACTGGGATCTTGCTAACCAGGACTCTAGAGATTGTGCTCTCTACCTCTAAATTTGGTTGCTTAGGACTTTGCACACCTCACATTTGGCATACTGGTACCACCATATAAGTCCCTAGTATGGGAAATAGGTACCCAGGGTCCTGGGGCACCAGGGGTTCCCCACGGTCTGCAGCATGTATTATGGCACCCATGGAAGCCCATGCAAAATGTGTCTGCAGGTCTGTCATTGCAGCATACATGAAAAGGTGCATGCACCCTTTCACTACAGGTCACTGCACTAGGTCACTGTAAGTCACCCCTACGGTAGGCCCTCCTGCCTACGCTACACTAATAGGGGGTACCATAGGTGCTCACCACACACCAGGCCAGCTTCCTACAGAGGCAACACCCTCTTCCCTTGGAAATAGGTGTTACAAGGCTTGGAAGGGGTAGCGTCCCCAAGCCACTAGTTTGCTTGGAAGGGCACATTTGGTGCCCTACTTACATAAACTGGTGTGCACCAGCCCTGGAACCCCAGGTCCCTGCTCTGGCATGAAACTGGACAAAGGAAAGGGGAGTGACCGCTCCCCTGTCAATCAACACCCCAGGGAAGGTGCCCAGAGCTCCTCCAGGTGGCCACTTGATTCTGCCATCTTGAAACCAAGATATGCAAAGCCCCTGGGAGCATCTCAGTGGCCTGGTCAGGCAGGTGACGTCATAGCCCCCTCCTGATAGGTGGTCAACTTACAAGGTGACTAAACCCCTTTTTAGGGCTATTTAGGGACTCCCTTAAGGATAGGTCTTCAGATTCGAAGTGCAAGATTCCACCAGGACTCCTCTGTATCGTTTACTTCGCCTTCTGGCCACTGGAACCGCAACTGGACTCTTCAGGAACTGACAATCGGCAGCTTCAGTGACGACTACGCGGGCAAAACATTGTTTCTCCGCCTCCTTCCAGCAGCGGCTACATTTCCCTGGCTGTGCATCCTCTGAAGTCAATGAGACTTCAGCCTGCACCAAGAAGGAAGAAGGAATCTCCCTTGGAGTGAAGGAGTCACTCCCCTGCATCTGCAGGAACAACTACAACGATGACCGGCGCATGGATCCGCTCTCCTTTAGATCTGCGTGGATCCTGCATCACAGTTGGTGGTCTGGAGTGGTCCCCTTGGTCCTCTCTGCACCCATCTGCAATCTTCACTCCAGCGTGGGACATCAGCTGCATCCATCAGAAACTCTTCTCCGGCTCCAGGACTGCAGTGCTGACCTGTTCTTCATCACCCTTGACCAACTCCTGCAAGTACAGCAGGGTGGGGAGTAGCTCCTACTCCTCCTGGACTACACTGTGACTCTTGGACTTGGGGCCAGATGTACAAAATTCCGAGTTTGTGACTCGAAATTTGCGAGCCGCAAACCCCGATGCAGGATGGTGTCCCTGACACCATCTGCGAATCGCAGACCTACCTCATTAATATTAATGAGGTGGGTCACAATTTGCAACCCCCTTGCGATTCGCAGCGCTCACAGGGATGGTGGCCTGCTGGAGACAGCAGACCACCATGTCTGTGACTGCTTTTAAATAAACCAGTTTTTTTTGTATTGCACCCCGTTTTCCTTAAAGGAAAACGAGTTGCAATATATTTTTTTTAAAATTAACGTTTTTGTTTCATTTTTTCAGGGCTATTCACAAAGGGGAAGTCACAAAGGCCTTTTCCCTTCTGCGAATGGGTTACTAGCAGTGAGTCTTGTCTGGGTGTCTTATTTGCTTTTTTTCCCTCCTTTTGGGTGGTTTGGGGAAAATCCAGTGTTTTATTCCTGGTCGCTGGGGGGTACTTACCTCTGTGGTTTTCTAGTACTCCCAGCTCCCATCTACACAGTTTACTTACCTAGTTGGGTCACTATTGGTTATTGCTATTTGCACTGTTTTCTAACCTTTTCTATGCCTATTTCTGATTACTAGTGTATATATTTAGTGTATTACTTACCTCCTAAGGGTGGATTACCTGTCTAGTAATTTGTGGTTATTTGTTCTAAAAATAAAGTACCTTTATTTTTGTGCAACTGACTACAGTGGTATTGCTGGAGCTTTGCATGTCTCGTAGATAAGACTTGGCTGCTCATCCACAGCTACCTCTAGCAAGCCTGCCTTATAGACACTGCCTACGCTTCACTAAGAGGGGATACCTGGACCTGGTATAAGGTGTAAGTACCTTAGGTACCCATCACACACCAGCCCAGCTTCCTACAGGCATCCAAGCCATAACCTCCTGGCGGTGGGCTGCAGACAGATCTCCTAGCACTAGAAAGTTCTGTAGGCTCAAACGGGCAAAGTGCCCGTCTCTACGGACCTGGTTGTCTAGGAAGTACTGTCTTGCGAACGTGTGGAACGACACCCACGTCGTTGCCTGACCGATATCCAGGACTGGAACACCTCATGCTAATGTAGTGGTAGCAGCCTTGCCCCCAGTGGAATGAGCCCTCAGGAGGGTGCTTCTTGGCCAGTGCGTAGCAGATCTTAATGCAGAGAACAAACCATCGCAAAATTGATTGCATCTCCATTGCCCGACCTTTCTTTGCTTCCAAGTACCCCACAAAGAGTTGGTCATCCACCCGGAAGTCTTTTGTGCGGTCAAGGTAGATTGACAACGCTCTTTTTGGGTTCAGTCGGTGGAGTCGCTCCTCTTCTTTAGAGGGATGCTGAGGAGCAGAGAAGGTGGGCAGGGTGACGTTCTGACCCAGGTGAAATGGGGGTCAGCACCTTGGGGAGGAATGAGGCACGAGTTCGAAGTACCACCTTGTCCGGGAACACTGTGAAATACGGCGTCTTAGATGACAGAGCCTACATCTCACTCACCCTCCTGTCAGATGTTATTGCCACTAAGTCGGCTGAATTGATGGTGAGCAGCTGGAGGAGACAGTTATGCAGTGGCTCAAAGGGAGCACACATAAGAAATGTGAGAACTGGAATCAAGTGCCACTGAGGCATAACAAAGGACGTAGGGGGAAACATATGTACAAGCCCTTTAAGAAATCTATGTACAATAGGTGAATTGAATAACGAAGGCTGATCAGGCAGACAAAGGAACGTTGGTAAGGCAGAAAGATAGCCTTTGAGAGCGTCCAAAGCAGAGCCCTGTTGGACAAGGGATAAGACAAAGAGAAGAATGTCAGATAGAGAAGCAGAAAGAGGCTCAATTGATATTTCTGTCCAATAATTTACAAAACGATTCCAACGGCAGACGTATACCGTCTTACTGGAGGGATGACTGGCTGCTGGAATAACTTTACAGACTTCGGGAGGAAGGTCAAAGGCTGTCAACTGTTGCCGCTCAATCTCCACACATGAAGGCATAAAGTTGACAGGTTCAGGTGGACAACCTTCCCCTGCAACAGAAGATCATCCTGAAAGGGAAGCCTGATCGGAGGATCGATGCTCATTTTCGCATGCTTGGGATACAAGACTCTCCTTGCCCAGTACGGAGCCACCAGGATTACTTGGGTCCGGTCATTTATGATCTTCTTAAGAACTCTGGGCAGAAGTGGTATGGATGGAAAGGCCTACAGGAGACCTGAGCTCCAATCGTGACACCTTGAAAACTACAACGCGCAATACTGCTGACAATTGCACGTTCTTTGCGGAGGCACACAGATTTAACCAAGGATCTCCCTACTGCTGAAAGAGTCCTTGTGCCACCTCTGGATGGAGACACCACTCATGATCGGCTAGGCATCGACAGCTGACTTTGTCTGCCCTTGCGTTCAGAGAACCTGCCAGGAATTGAACCACCAGGGTTATGCTGTGCCGTTCCAGCCATGTCCAGAGATGCAGTTTCTCTTGATAAAGGGTCAACGACCCCACAACGCCCTGCTTGTTGCAGTACCACGTTGTGGTGGTGTTGCCTGTAAATACCTGCACCATCTTCCCTTTTACAACAGGAAGAAGTGCTTCCAATGCCAGTAGGATCGCCCGGAGCTCGAGTAAGTTGACATGGAGTCTGGATTTCGCGGGAGACCAGAGGCCTCTGATCCCCCCCACTCTCCCAGATGGTCCAACCATCCCAGAATTGTCACATCTGTCACTACTGTAAACTCTGGTTGGGGAAGGGAGCGAAGTCTGCCTCTCACTGAATCGCAGTTCATTAACCACCACTACAAATCTTTTGCTGTTCCCTCAGAGATTCGAACTGTCTGTGAGGTTTCCCTGATGCTGTGCCCATTGCAACTTCAGGTCCCCCTGCAGAGCCCTAATAGGCCATCTGGCATGTTTGACTAACAGGATGCAAGAGGCCATGAGGCCCAATAGCCTCAGAGTCTGTCTCACTGAAATCCAGGATAGAGGCCAAAACATCTGTATCATAACTTGAATATCCTGGACTCACTGCTCAGGAGGATAGGCCCGAAATTGCACTGTGTCCAGAATAGCTCCCATGAAAGCGAACATCTGAGATGGAGCCAGGTGTTACTTCAGCAAATTTATAGTGAATCCCAGCGACTGCAGGAGGTTCATCGTAGTCTGAAGGTGGGTGATGACAACCTGGTGCGAAGGAGCCTTTCAACAGGCAATCGCCGAGGTAGGGGAAGAGTGAAACCCCTAACCTGCGCAGATGAGCTGCTACCACCGACATCAATTTGGTGAACACCTGAGGGACACTGGTGAGACCGACGGGGAGCATGGTAAATTGAAAGTACTCATGGCCCACCTTGAACCGCAGATAACGCCTGTGTGAAGGCCGGATGTGAATGTGGCAAGGACTGGGTGGAGGACGACTTCTGGCCAGAGCCTCTGGGTCTGAAGGCACCACAACCGGGTGCCCGGGCAAGATGTTGGCTTGGTAGAGGACGGTGGCTGGTCTGTGGGTGTCATGGTACCCCACCCTTTCCGAAGCCTCGAAAGAGATGATAGACTGTTGGCCGAGGGGTCGCTGATAAGCCCAAGGACTTGGCCGTAGCCCGGGAGTCCTTGAAGCTCTCCAGCATCAAGTCTGTCTTTTCGCCAAATAGGCGGGACCTATCAAAAGGCATGTCTCCCATCTTTGACTGCCTGTGAGAGAGTTGCACACATGTACTCCAGGACCTGAGGAAGCACCTGCATCACTGTATCACATAAAGTAAGGGAAAACGGCACTGTAGGCAGATCTTGGTCCAAGGCATCAGCTGCCCTACGCACCACCATTGCATAAGATGCTCCCTCCTCCACAGCCACCGTAGGTGAGAGCATGCCAGTATTTCAAGAGGTATCCAGTCCACTGGCCTCCTAACTCCTCATACCAGTCATCATCATCACACAAGCTTTATTCGGTCATATTTAACCATCAAAGCAAATAACATCATAGCAAGTAAAATTACAATAAATACATAATAGATACAAGAATAAAAAGAGATCGAATTAAAAGAAAACATATTTGCATACAATCCTTAATATACTTCCCCTGGATCCACCCCAGGCTATCTAGCCACTAATAATATGAGGGAGAATCATCTCTCTTTGTCTTCCGGATTTACAGCTGACAGAGTGTCACAGTAATCATAAAACTACTGTGTAAGATCAAAAATAAATATGTTAGGAACTATGTTCACCTAAGAACAAATCATTTTGACTTTTTAAGAGACGTGTACGTATATGCCATGCGGCTGCAAGGAACTTGCTGACCGCACAGATTAAAAGGGTAGAGGTGTCTCTCATCATCAACCTTAAAGCGTCTTTACAGTGTCTCATACCCATATTCCTACAAGCTGAACGAAGCCACTTCCGCCGGGCAGTCCCATAAGCAGGACAAATAAACATAAAGTGTACTATAGTTTCCGTAGTACCATTACAACTTGGACATAAGTCTGTTGACAAAGCGGGACGCCAGGTGTTAGTAAGTGTATTGCTACATACACTACGTGCATGTGGCAGCACTACGTGCAAGGTAAACAGTGGTGCAGAGTGTGGACCATTGGCCTCTGCTTTCATTGGCCTTCGCTTCCATTTTGGTTCACGACTCCATTTTGTCGAGTCTGGTTCGGTGCGTAAGGCACTGTTCTGTGTTTTTCCACAAGCTTCGGCAAGCTGAAGGGTGGGGTGTTTTCTGCTCAACTTCGCTCCATCTGCCTGGTACGAAGGGCGCTATTTACATTCCACGAGCTATCAGTTAGAACAACAGGGGGATGCGCCTGTACACAAGGAGGAATGCAAGCTTCACCTTGGAGTCCTCTCCTGGGAACTTGGCCCGTTCTGAGGAGACGTCTCGAAGGGTGAACAAGGTACCGCCGATTGCACAATTTGTAAAGGAGGGGGTCTTTTTCTAGAAAAGACTCCTGGGCGTTAGTAAATACTATAAAAGTTGGGGGCCTGGATGGGCTGGTTTAGGAACTCTCTTCTGGGTTGGACGCAACGCCAGGAGGACTGATTGTCCCGAACAGAGGCTCCCTGTGCTAGCTGATTTGGGTTCCCCAGCTTTGTGTACGGCGGAGGGATGCAGACGCTCTTTTCGGTGAAGCTTTTCAATTTATTAAGTGTATTGTGTGTGCGCGCGTAATATGTACTTATTCTTGCAGTCATTTTCATGCTATTGAGCATTGAAGTATATTGTGTGTGCGCGCGTAATATGCACTTATTCTTGCAGTCATTTTCATGCTATTGAGCATTGAGGTATATTGTGTGTGCTTGTATTATATGCACTTACTCTTGCAATTATTCACAGAGTGCTTATATCTTTATCATTATTCTCATGTTATTCTCCTGATGTATATATATATATATTAGTGCGGTTTAGTTTTGCTAGCTGAGAACTTGCCCCTTAAATAAACTTGATTATTCTACTTACGAAGGTGTTTGAGAGTGATTGCTTTACATTGTGCCTTAAAATATCCTGAAGTGCATAGTTTTGATATTCTGAAGAGTAAAGCAGCACAAATTGGCGTAGTCGTTTGCAGGATTCGAAAAAAAAAAAAAGGGAAAATGCTTAATAAGATCAAAGCGAGCTCAAAAGCAGGTTCTCAGGTAGCAAATCCAGACATAGAAATACCGGGATGGGAAACTGCCCCGTATAAACTTTTAGCTCAGGAATGGTCACGTTGTGCTGGTTTGTGTGAAAATTGGAATGCGTGTATGTTGAATGTGGAACCTGAAGATCTTCTTATATGTTTACGGAAAGTTTCAATTGACAAGGGAAGGGAGGTTTGTGCGTTGGGGAGGCGAGGCTGGATCTTGCTTTCTGCGTACCGAAAGTTGTATGAAAAATGTTTACAGTTACAAAAAGACCACGAGCAGCTGGGGAAGGAGTTAGTAGAAGCCCGAAATTCCTCTACCATGCTAGCTTGTCAAAATAAATTATTAAGTGATAAGTTGGAAATGTACCAACTGGTTGCAGAGAGAACGGCCGTAAGCGTAGCTAAATATAAACACAAGAAACGAAGAGGGAAAGTTAATAAAAAGAAGGTGCATTTAGCTATCTCTCAGGCAGGATTAGCCTTTGACCCTGAATTTTGGGATGGAAACATCTGGGATACATCTGATTTTTCAGATGGGTCCGGGGGCGATGACTGCCAAGATGTTAGACAGGAGAAGACAGAGCGCAGGAATGTTGTCCTTGCGCAGCCCATATATCGGCGAAAGTTACAGCATAGCCCAGCTAATCCTGGAGGGGTGATGTTGGATGCCCTGGAGGATTATACACAGCAAGAACTAAGTGATGTGATAGACAGATTTCGACAGAGGTCTGAGGAAACATTTCTTACGTGGTTGGTGCGGGTGCACGATATGGGGGGCCAGGGGGTCCAATTGGATCACGGCGACGCCCCGAGGCTTTGTATGTTAAGTACAGACCCGGTTATTCAAAATGAGTTTAGAACCTATCCAGGGAATGGTCCCATGACCAATTTGTTAGAGCTAGCTGCGCAAGGGTGTGCTCAGAAGTATCCGACAGAGTCAGACTGGCCGCCTAATGATAAACCTTGGTATACTTTGAGAGATGCAGTACAGAGATTGAAGGAAGAAGGGATGAAAACAGCTATCTTTATGGGTAATGCCCATGATTTGATGAATGGAATTTTAAGTGTGTCTGTGCGAAACCGGCTGATTAGGGCCGCTCCTCCTGCATATAAGCATGTCATCATGACTTTGTTAATTAATCAGACGGGTAACCCATTGTCTCAGGTGGTAGAAGCGGTGCGTGAGTTAAGTGATTTAGGAGAATGGGCTAAGCCAGAGAGGAATTCACGGTCTGAGAATCGTACTGATAACAACAGGGTGACAAGGCGAGACATGTTTCAGGCCTTGCTGCGAGATGGGGTGACCAGGAATGAAATTGATGGGATAAGCACCAAGGACATGTGGGAAATGTACGGCAAACGCGGTTTGGATAAAAAGGAGGGGAGCAGGAAAGGGAACAAGAAGGATAACAAAGTGGTGAACCAGAGAAAGGCAGGAGGGGAGGAGCGTGAGGGTGAAAAGGGAGAGAGAAGGAGAAAACCCCACAGTAGAGAGAGATCCCCAGAGGACGGAAATTGGGAGGAAGAGCACCGAAGCGCAGAGGGAACCCGGAGCAGGGAGAGAGACCGGGAACTGACAGGTTCTGGGAAAACTCGAGGAAGAGAGTGGGAGAGGGAGCTGGTAAGCTCAGAGAGGTTGCGAAGCAGAGACAGGGAGGAGGAGTTCCCTGAGAATTACCGCAAACTGTATCCAGATTTGACTTGGGCAGACTCTGAAGTGCGCAGAGTGAAAATAGATTAGGAAACAGGCCAAACTCTGGTGCAGGGATGGGCTCGCAAAGATAACAGACCTCATGTCAAAGTAGAAATTTATTGGAAACGTGGAAATGTTCAAAAAGTTCGAGCCCTCGTTGACACCGGAGCGGAGGCCACTTTGATTCATGGTAATCCAAGAAAATTCAGGGGACAGTACTTTACCATTACGGGATTGGGCGGAAAAGAAACCCCGGCAGTGCAGATAGTGGTTCCCATGAAAATAGGGGCACTTCCAAAGAGAGAATACACGGTCCTGATTGTGCCCATTCCCGAATACATTATTGGAATTGACATTTTGAAAGGGATGACCCTACATTTGGAAGATGGATGTTATCAATTTGGTTCCAAAAGATTTATATCAATAGCCGCCGCAAGGGTGGGGCTGTTGAAGATTCCTCCGGTAACACTTCCCCAAGCTACTAAGGTGATTCAAATGAAACAGTACAGAATACCGGGAGGACATGAGGAGATTAGCCAGACTATACATGATTTACTAGAGGCCGGGGTAATAGTTCCCATCACCACTGCGTGGAATAATGCCCTCTGGCCTGTTCGTAAAAGTGATAACAGTTGGAGGATTTGCATTGATTATCGCCAATTGAATAAACATACACCTCCTCTGACTGCAGCGGTCCCAGACACCATTACCTTGATTGAGAACATACAGAAACACAGTGGGACTTGGTATGCAACCATTGACATTGCCAATGCCTTCTTTACGATACCAATAGCTACTGAGAGCCAGCCTCAGCTGGCATTCCAGTGGGCGGGGCGTCAGTACACCTTCTGTAGATTACCCATGGGGTATTTACATAGCCCCACTATCTGCCACCGGCTGGTGGCAGAGCATTTGGATGAAGTACCAGTGGTTCCTGGAGTGCAAATTTCTCACTATATAGATGACGTGATGATGCAGGGAGAGACGCAAGAACAGGTGCAAATTCAGCTAGACAGGGTGGTGGAACATTTGCAGAATCAAGGGTGGGAGATTAACCCCGAGAAAGTGCAGGGACCGTCTCAGAGCGTGAAATTTTTGGGCATTCAGTGGAATCAGGGACACAGAGAAGTGTTGCCAAAAGTGAAACAAAAGATTAAGGAATTCGCAGTACCGCGAAATCGGAAGGAAGCCCAGAGTTTTAATGGACTATTCGGGTATTGGAGACAACATATACCCCATTTGTCTCAGATTTTGGCCCCATTGTACAAAGTTACACGAAAGAAAAATGCGTTTGAATGGGGAGAGCAGGAGCAGCGCGCGTTTGAATTGGCGAAAGACGCCATTCAGCATGCTTTGGATTTGTGGCCGATTCGAGAGGGAGACATTGAGTTGAATGTGACAGTCCAGGGGCAGTATGCCAATTGGAGTTTATGGCAAAAACAAGGAAGAAAGAGGGTGCCCCTGGGATTTTGGACAAAGAAGTTACCTGAGGCAGGAGAGCGTTATACTCCCTTTGAGAAGCAGCTGCTGGCCTGCTATTGGGCCCTGGTTGATACTGAGCAAATTACACTGGGACACAATGTGATTTTAAGGCCTGAAATTCCCATCATGCAGTGGGTGATGAGTTCCCCAAAAACTCATAGAATTGGACATGCGCAAGAAGCCAGCATTATAAAATGGAAATGGTATGTCCAGGACAGGGCACGAGCGGGTCCAAAAGGGACCGCCGTTTTGCATGAGCAGGTAGCGCAGGCTCCAGTGGAGAATTCCGAAATGTTGCATGATGTACCTTCAGTGTGTGAATCCCCAGTAGGGTGGGGCCAGCCGTTCGCAGACTTGTCTGCAGATGACAAAAAACATGTGTGGTTCACAGATGGTTCAGCAAAATATGTTGGAGCGAAAAGGCACTGGAAGGCAGTGTCCTATAATCCTGTTACCAAGAAGCTTTTGACAACTACAGGACAGGGAAAAAGTAGCCAGTATGCAGAGCTTTATGCTGTGTATCAGGCTTTAAAACAGGAGCTACCCGGAAAATGTCACATTTATACAGATTCCTGGTCTACCGCCAATGGGTTAGCTACTTGGCTTCCCACGTGGCATGCACATCAGTACAAAATCCATAACAAAGAGGTATGGGGGAAGGAGTTATGGCAGGAGATCTGGGAAATGTTACCTCAAAGCACCGTGACTGTCTATCATGTGGACGCTCACTGTCCAACTGATTCATTAGACCGATGGTTCAATTGTCTTGCAGACGATCGAGCCAAGATTCAAGAGGCTGAAGTGGAGGCGCAGAGTTCTGATTTGGTGGGAATGGCTAAATGGGCACACCAGAAATGCGGACATCTTGGAGAAAAGGCTACTCACAGGTGGGCTGAGATTAGAGGGATGCATCTTCCCCTAGATTTGATTAAAACAGCGATCATTGAATGTCCCATTTGTCAGCATGCACAGCACAGACCGGTCCCACAGGTGGTGAGAGGCCAGCTAGGTAGAGGTAAATTGCCAGGACAGATTTGGCAGATTGATTACATTGGACCAATGCCAGTGAGCAGAGGGTGTCAGTATGCCTGCACTGTGGTAGACACTTACTCTGGTTATCTCATAGCCTTTCCCTGCAAGCGCGCAACTCAGCAGAGCACCCTGAAAACACTAGATCTGTTGATTCTGTACTATGGGGTGCCACTCCAGATTCAAAGTGATAACGCCAGCCACTTCAAGGGCAGACTAGTGCAGGACTATTGTGCACAACGCAATATTGAGCGGATTTTTCACATACCTTACTACCCACAAGCAGCGGGACTGATTGAGAGAATGAATGGGTTGCCAAAAGAACAATTGCGTAAACTGAATGATGGGACACTGAAGGGGTGGAGGGATAATTTGTATGATGCTTTGCAAATTTTGAACAACCGACCCCTAACAAATGCCGAGACACCTCTCATGAGAATGCTGACACCTGCTTTACAGATTAATCCGTTTACAACGAGTAATACCATTATGTATTGGGAAACAGCTCCAGGAGCTTTGGCCCCATATCGAGCTACACCAGAATCTGCAGGACTTGACTTACATGCTTTACACATGCATCGATTGAAACCTAGAGACATCACTCTGATTGAAACTGGGGTGGGAATTCAGATTCCCCCTGAGCATTACGGTCTGATCGCCCCTCGATCTGGGCTTGCCTTGAGGGGCATTCAAGTTTTAGGAGGCGTGATAGATGCAGACTACCAAGGCGAGTTGAAAGTCATTCTCTTGAACAGTGGTGACACAGACCTAGTGGTGCAACCTGGTGATCGCGTTGCCCAAATTGTCATTATGCCGGTTTATGGAGGTGTTGTTAAGAAGGGGAGCGCCCCAGCTCTTCTCACTGTGAGAGGAAAAGGAGGGTTTGGATCTACTGACAAGAACCCAGGGGCCAAGGTGTGGATTGAATCCCCAAATAACCCTCCTCAACCCGCTGATGTCATCGCCACTGGACCAGACAATGTCCTGGTAGTTATGCGACCTGGTCAAGACAAATGGGAACATGTTCCCGCTGACAAATGCTATCTGCGAGAATGATAATACGTGTTTTGTCCTTTGTTCTTTTCAGATCATCCTGTGGAGTGCCTGTGCCATGAGTGTGGTGTATGGAGCCCGTTCGGGAGACTCCACCGGGGAGCGGGAGGGGCTCATAGCCCAAAAATTCAACCGTCAGCCGCAGATGCCAACGCTGCTGCATCAACCGAACAATGTTTGGATTCATCTAGCGCAGGAAGTGCTGAATATATCTCACTTCTGTATGAGTAACATGCAAAGCGTTCAAGATTTGATTACCACTTGTCTAGTGGCAGTGCCCACTCCTGCTGCTGTATTATTACACATCTTTAACAATACAAACCAGGATGGAATGGTGGATGTGAGTGACGTTCGCTCCCATCTGTCACTCTATGAATACTGCCGTCATTGCCCGGAGGTGGGCAGGCGGTTGTGGAGGAACATGACATCTATACTCACGTTTAACATCTCAAATGGGGATGTGTACTATTCATTGACCTGTGATCCTATGAAAATAGGTAAATGTGCTCAGCTCAAATTGGAGAAAAGAGACAAAAACTTAACTGCTGCACAACGGACGTTGTGCCACTCACGGACTGACCTAACCTGTTTGAATGTAAATAATTCGATGTTTTGCCAACATGTGGTGCCTGCTGCCAGCCACATTCAAAATGTTAAGTTGCCTAAAGGTTGGCTCTTTTCTTGTGGTAATCTTTCTTTTACTTATATTCCAGCCAATCTAACCGGAGGGCCTTGTGCCTGGTCACGCTTAGGCTTTCTCATGTTTCCTATGGATACTGCTCTACACCCTCGCTATACCAGAGACACTATTCAATTACCTACGGACTGTGATTCTGAAATTTCATTGCTGTCCAAAACAGAATATGTTAGTTTAGCTGGTTCTATCGTAGGGGTGCCAGGACTTGCAGTATATAATACCAGAGTTATTAATAAACTTGCATGTTTAGTAGTCAAGAATATTAACTATACATCAGCTGCCTTAGCTGAGCTGTTATTAGATGTACAGGGAATTAGAAGAGCTGCTTTGCAGAATCGCGCTGCTATTGATTATTTACTGCTTAAACACAACCATGGCTGCAGTGATTTTGAAGGATTATGTTGCTTCAATTTATCCGACCACTCCATATCAATCAACTCCCACATAGAGGCCCTGCATAAGTTGGTGAAGGGGGTGCAGCAGGATGTTGACAAGGGGTGGTGGGATTGGGCTTTTGGATGGCTGCCTAATTTAGGCCAACTGCGTTATATCTTTGGTGTAATCATTATCATAACCGTTATTTTAATTTCATTATGTTGTTGTATTCAGTGTGTGCCTAACCTTCTATCTCAGTTTCGCCCAAGAGCATTGCCATTTCAGCTTATAGGATATACTTAGTTGTAAGTTGGCCAAATGGTCCAAGGGTGGAAATGTATTGCTACATACACTACGTGCATGTGGCAGCACTACGTGCAAGGTAAACAGTGGTGCAGAGTGTGGACCATTGGCCTCTGCTTTCATTGGCCTTCGCTTCCATTTTGGTTCACGACTCCATTTTGTCGAGTCTGGTTCGGTGCGTAAGGCACTGTTCTGTGTTTTTCCACAAGCTTCGGCAAGCTGAAGGGTGGGGTGTTTTCTGCTCAACTTCGCTCCATCTGCCTGGTACGAAGGGCGCTATTTACATTCCACGAGCTATCAGTTAGAACAACAGGGGGATGCGCCTGTACACAAGGAGGAATGCAAGCTTCACCTTGGAGTCCTCTCCTGGGAACTTGGCCCGTTCTGAGGAGACGTCTCGAAGGGTGAACAAGGTACCGCCGATTGCACAATTTGTAAAGGAGGGGGTCTTTTTCTAGAAAAGACTCCTGGGCGTTAGTAAATACTATAAAAGTTGGGGGCCTGGATGGGCTGGTTTAGGAACTCTCTTCTGGGTTGGACGCAACGCCAGGAGGACTGATTGTCCCGAACAGAGGCTCCCTGTGCTAGCTGATTTGGGTTCCCCAGCTTTGTGTACGGCGGAGGGATGCAGACGCTCTTTTCGGTGAAGCTTTTCAATTTATTAAGTGTATTGTGTGTGCGCACGTAATATGTACTTATTCTTGCAGTCATTTTCATGCTATTGAGCATTGAAGTATATTGTGTGTGCGCGCGTAATATGCACTTATTCTTGCAGTCATTTTCATGCTATTGAGCATTGAGGTATATTGTGTGTGCTTGTATTATATGCACTTACTCTTGCAATTATTCACAGAGTGCTTATATCTTTATCATTATTCTCATGTTATTCTCCTGATGTATATATATATATATTAGTGCGGTTTAGTTTTGCTAGCTGAGAACTTGCCCCTTAAATAAACTTGATTATTCTACTTACGAAGGTGTTTGAGAGTGATTGCTTTACATTGTGCCTTAAAATATCCTGAAGTGCATAGTTTTGATATTCTGAAGAGTAAAGCAGCACAGTAAGGGACTTCAAAGGTAAGCATCTGTGCCTGAACAGGACATACAAGCTTTTGCTTAGTTGGTCAGGGATTAAATCAAGAAAGGGTTCAAAGTGGGGGTACCACTTGAAGTCAAGAAATTGGGAAGTCAGTCTACCGAGTGATGTACATGACAGACAGTTGTTCCTGACGTGGGACCAATAGACTGTTTTCAGATGTTGCTTCTCGATCCTCCTTAAGTTATACGGTTGGCTCCAGAAGTCACTGAGTCCCAAAATATGGAACCATCTCGAAATATGCTTGGGCCAGGGAGTTCATTGGGTCTGTCTAGGATGTCTTGTAAAGACTCCTTATATGCAACTAGTTCAGGGGTAGTCCAAATACGTACCCAAAAGATTAAGGGTCTTAATGCTATTACGTCAGAAATGCGGGAGAACCCAATATCTAAAAACACTGGAATCAATGGTGTATTACGAGGGCATGCCAGAGGAGATCTTACAAAGCTATTTTCCCCCACGGATATTTTACTAGTATTTGAAAAAACCCAAACCTCTGCACCATAGGCCGCAGCACCCTGGGCTTTCGCTAAAAAAATATTTATAGCTGGAGAGACAGCTTTCACAGTAGTGGATTTATAAAAACGCAAAATGGCCCCGGATCTATGTAATAGGAGAGCTGTGCTTTTAATCAACCTGGGCCTCCCATTGCATATTGTTGCTAATTCTTACCCCTAGGTAGTCAATGGACCTTACCTTGCTAAGAGGGGTCCCATTTAATAAGATGGTACATCTTTTAATGGGACCACAGCCAAAGGTCTACATTTGGTCTTACTAGAATTAAGCTCCAATCCATAATCTGCACAAAATACACTAAACCTGTACACTAAAACCTGAAGGCCCATTGGTGTTTTAGAAATCAAAAGAGTCGTCAGCAAATAGTAGAATCAGAGTTTTTTGATTGAGCATCATTTAGGCAATCGGATACAACTTGCACCACCTCGTTAATAAACAAGGAAAAAAGAGTAGGGACAAGGACACAGCCCTGGCGCACCCCCCCTTCTGATGTCTATTCGGTCAGTGAGTTCCCCCTGATTGCCCCATCTCACTTGTGCATAGGTATTCTCATGAAGCCTTTTAATTAAATGCACTAAAATCCCCGGAACACCAATTTTGTTCAAAACTTCCCATAGCTTATCTCTAGGGACAAGGTCAAAGTCAGATCTTAGATCCACAAAAGCAACATACAATTTTTGTTTGGCTAGAGTAACATATTTCCAGAATAACAAAGAGAGCCTAAAGACCTGGTCAATGGTGCTAGTTTTTGATCGAAAACCGGCCTGGAGAGGGGATAGTATCTGATTGTCTTGGACCCATTCCGTGACCCTGTCTAAAACTTGCTTGGCAAAGATCGTTTGCAAGTTGTCGATGAGACGGACTGGTCTAAAATTAATGGGCAAACCCACATCACCTTTTTTTATATATATGGATTATTTCCACCCGAGCCACGAGTCCGGGATTGGGCCACCTGCTGCTATGGTATTCGACAGTGTTTATGTACCACGACCAAATGACAGGTTCAGATTTAAACAGATCCCCCGGTATCTTGTCAGGACCAGGTGCTTTGGCTGGCCTCAAGGAATTGATGGCTGTAGTAGTTTCAGCTATTGTAAAAACGATGTCCTCTGCAGAGCCCTTGGGAGGGAAATCTGCAATTGTCGCCCCCGTAGCCCACAAGATCTTGTTGTGCAGGTGAAGTGTAAATCTCGGAAAAGTGGGCCACCCATCTTTCGGGTTGAATATGCATGCTGATGATGTCATTACCCCCTCTATGTCTACTGGCCATCAACCTCCAGAAGGAGCCATCGTCTCGATTCTTGACCGCATCCAGCTTCCTCTGCCAGATTTCATATTTCCAACTTTTTTCGCTAATTCCAAAACCTTGGTACACCTGAGTTTAGCATTTCTGATCTCCCCCTGTCAGTGCTTTTTGAGGGCCAATTTTAAATTGGACCTCGCATGGACACAATCCATTCCCTAGATTGAATGGTGTCAGTGGTATGCCTGGAATTAAATTTCCTTATAAAAAATCCCTTGTAAAATACCTGCCATTTCTGCATGGATGGTCACGATTGGGATAATATCAACCTCTTGCTCATCAAAGCTAGAAAAAAGTTTTAGAAACGCTGAGTAGATTTCCTTAATCAAGTATGGGTTTGATATTACTTTAGGCCAACTAACACGGGTTTGTCTATGGTTCAGGCAAGGAGTCGGGACATCAGTAATCTCTAAATGCTGGACTCTTCCAAATGCATGACTAGTTAGGGTGAGACACAGAGGGTTATGGTCGCTGTCATAGCGAGGTTCTACCTTCATATCTAGAGTACTTGACCAAAGCCGGATATCCACCAGGAGATAGTCAATGGTGCTAGAAGAAGGCCCTCGCTTAAAGGTGGGAACACGATTTAGATCGGATCTGGTGCGACCATTACATTCTCTTAATCCAAATCTTAGGCAGAGGGAAGCCATCTGCACGGCGACACAAGAGCCAATGCATGGGACATCCTCCTTTGATTGGGGGGATACCCCAAAGTTCATCTTCCTCTGTTGTCAAACTGCTAATAAGGTTCTTAGATAACAAAGGAACAGTTCATATCACCCACAACCACCAGATGGTCGGATGGATGCAGGAGCTCCATATGTTCGGCTAACTGAGCAAGTACCCTAGACTATATGCCTCGTGAGACGGACCTTGCATACACATTAACCATAATCACTGTGAGACCAGGTTGAAACGTTAGTTGAACACCCAAGTAAATCAAATGAGTTAAAACGCAATACTGAGTGCTCACATGTAAGTCTTTTGCTCAGCAAAATCATGAGCCCACCTACCGGTCTACCAAAACCCCCAGAGGCAGGTTGAGCAGTGGAGAAATAAGTTATGAACCAGTCTACATGGATCACCTCTTCAGCCCAAGTTTCCTGAATTAAGCATATATCTTGCTTATTAATGAAACTGGTCCCTTCAGGATCTCCCAGCTTATTATCTATTCCTGCAACATTCCAGGACATGATGGTAAGTTTGGGGGGCATGGATGTTTTAGTCCTAGTTCTCAAATATAGGACAGACTCTGAATTCCCAGGTCGTTCTTCTCTACTAGGCTTGATAGCTACATTGGGATTCCCTGCAGGAGGGGCACCATTTAGTTAGCCCAAATCTGATAGCGAGGGAGAACAATTCTCTGTCATAAGTAGTGAGCAGCTCTTGAGTAAAGCTTGAGCCCCTACTGTGTGATCATCGGATAAACTGCAACAACTGCACGTCTTGTCCCCAGGTGGATGCGTACAAAGACCAATTCCAGTTTCTCTACCAGCTCTTAAGGAGCCAGTCCGTATGTCAAAAGGCAATAAGATTGTCAACCAGGGTAATATCGGTAAAAAGAATGGAGATATAATCTGTTTCTGACCCAAGTTGGCCATGTCTGCACAACTCCAGGATGTCAGACCGGATGACAGAGAGGCATTTCCTCTGTATACGTATCCAGTAGATGACTTTATTAATAAGAGGGTCGTGCGTCTCTCTGTGGCTGGCTGGCATCCTGGGGACCTCTGTCATATAGATGTAGGCATCTTTCTTCCTCCGACCATATCTCCCTTTCGTGTCATGCACCTGTGTTGGTCTAGATTGACCAAAGGGTGGAACTCTAGAATCCTTCGAAGTGACAATTTGACGGGAAATACAATAGTCCCCTGAACTGAGTGTGTACTTGTTTATATTTATATTTGGGTCAAAGTCAGGTGTTCGCCCAGTGGTGGCAGGTACGGAAGGGCCGATTGCCGTTCCGTACTTCACCGTACTTCGCCCTGGGCTTTGGACGTGTGGGAAGAATGGCCACTTTATCTCCATTATCCGCTACAACTGACTCAGCCCCTCAATCTGCTCAGGATTATAATCAAACTCACTGGACAATTTACAGTTGCATACTGCCCTCTGTTCAGTTAGTCCAGAAATATTATTTAAAATTGTTACTACCAGGGACTTTAGATCATCTAGCTTCTGGGAAATGGTTGCCAGATCAGGTGCTCCATAGGGTTGCATCTTCCAGTCCTGTTTCCCCATATCGGACTCATCTGGGGCTGAAAGGTGGGGACGTCCTGGGCTTTCACTCCGTGGACACAGCTGAAAATCTGTTCGAACAGGGAATATCAGTATTGATTAGGGTCTTGTGTCTTGGAGGCAAAAGGTCCTTGGCTTGAGTGCGTTCAGCAGATTCCACATGCAGAGCATGTCTCTTCAATGGTGGAGAAATTACAACCTGGGTTTTAGGAGGGGAGTGAAGGTCCACCTCAACAACCGAATGGGGCTTCTGTGGTTTCTTTCTAAAGAGGTCGGGAATCTTCCTGTTCAAGGAGGTATCAGGGTTTTGGAGGGTAGAGATGGATGGGCTTCTTAGTATTGCCTCAACCTCCTTGAACAACAAATCAATAGCTTTAAATTGATTCATACTGATATTGGAACGACCATCCGCTTTCCCACTGAGTCGCTTCTTTTGTTTTTTTACACTGGAGTGAGGCGCAGGAATATCATCTGCCTTTCGCTTCCCCATTACTTGTGTGCAATACTCAAGATTCAATAAAGAGAAGGGAAGGAATAAAACAGATGTCAGGGACTTAATCGTGTGTCTCCTTATGTGGGACACTGTGTTCTGAGACCAAAGGGGGTGGCCAAGCCCAGGCTCGAGTAGGCGATTGACTGGTGTAGACGGGCCCGTCTTGGCCCGGTCTTCGTCCAGGCGCGTCCCGTGCCACGGTTTCACTACCCCCTGACAAGGGCCTGGAGGTGCCGGGAATGCTGGGTGGTGTGGTCCTCATTCCCCCAGCAGCACAGTAAGCGTCTGCCCCAAAGTGCGTCCCACGCTGCGGTGTTCACTGCCCCTGATAAGGGCCTGGAGGTACCGGGAATGCTGGGGGGGGGTGTGGTCCTCGTTCCCCCAGCAACACAGTAGGCGTCTTCCCAAAGTGCGTCCCGCCCCGCAGTGTTCAATGCCCCTGATAAGGGCCTGGAGATGCCGGGAATGCTGGGGGGTGTGGTCCTCCAACACAGTAAGCGTCTGCCCCAAAGCGCGTCCCACGCCTGCGTGTTCAATGCCCCTGATAAGGGCCTGGAGGTGCGGGGAATGCTGGGGGGTGTGGTCCTCATTCCCCCAGCAACACAGTAAGCGTCTGACCCAGAGTGCGTCCCTATACCAGTCCATTTGCTCCAATTGAGACTCCAGAGGGTTCTGAGACCCCTCCCATTCCTCACCAGTGCCTAGCTGACTGTAGAAAGGCTTAGGTAATGATCTGGCACCTGTCTGCGTGCGACACCAATCTGGCTCATCAGTTATTAGAATGGGGCTCACCCCACCGGTCGGCGCCGGGATAGTCGACGTCGGAAGCGACGCTGGAGGAGGCTGACTGTGGACTTGGTGTCGTTTCGGATATGATATCCACACTGAGGCTGGAGCAACCAGTGTGGAACCTGATTGGGGCCCCTGGCGACCCTTTGGGGCCCAAAGGTGCACCGGTACGGCCTGTCCGCTCAAATATGAGACACATGGCCTGGTAAAACTATACCAGCTGAGTGGGGGGGGGGGGGAGCGGAAGGGGGGGAGTGGAGGCGGGGTCGCTCCGGCTCCTAGATAAGGGAGGAGGCTCGGAGTCAGCCCTGGCAACGTCTCCTCAGAACCGTGCCTGGAGCGTCAACGTTCCCGACTCGCCTCCCCAGCCAACGGTCGAGGTGAAGTCAAAGTCCACTTGGACTTCTTCTTCCTGTGCCTCTTCACCGAGAGCCCGGAGGACCTTGAGTAGGATGAAGAGGACTTTAGGCTCTTGGAGCGGCCCACGACCGTGACCTCCAAGAAGACACACTTGATGAAGTTGACTACCGGGCCACCATTCGCTTCAAGGACCGCTACCTCAAAGCTTTCGGAGCCATGGCCCAGCAGCGGGAACACGACTTCAAGATGTGGTCTCAGTCTAAACACCAGAGACATACCTTTTGGAAGTCCGTCACAAACATGGCTGCGGAGGCAGGCGCTGCACAAACTGAACTCTGCCTTCCTAGATGTCATTCTCGCACACACAACAAAAAGTCTTCGACAAAAGGTCGAAATAAGGCCTGTCAAAAAAGACTCCAGATCTGTGCTTTAACCGGCGCGGAAGGAAAATAACTGATGTACGTGCGCCTAGGTTATGCTTTTATAGGTGACCGTGACGTCACAAACAGATCCAATGACGGCTCCAACGCCGCCGCCGCCACATGGATCCGAACGATGCCACCCAACTGTATTGCTCAGCAAAAGTTCCGGATTCCAAGCTGATGCCAGGACATTCTAAGGTAAAGAATCTGCAGCTAGAAGTCTCTATCAGATAGATCTTTTACCAATTTCCTCGTTCTCCCTCCTCCTGGGTTGGCTGTTACTTGAACCACTGTAATGGACCGATCTGCTCCCTGATACTTCCTCAGATGTGTCTGTGAAGCTGGATGTACCAGGTGATATGAGAATTCTTGATATGTCGGTGATTGTCTTAGTCTGATCTTTGGATGATAGGATGCTGCCTCACTCTTCTCTTCTATGTGTGTTTCCCTTCTTGCTTTTACTCAACTTATGAATTGAGGATATTGGCCTGCCCACAGGCTCTTGGCCTCTTGAGATTTTCTTTTAATGCAAGTGGTTTTATGAGGAGTTTGCATTCTATTGTTAATGACAGTCAACCATCAGTGATCTGCTGTCGAATGGCATCCTTGGTTATGAATGCATGAAAAACAATCACCCAGAAGCTGCAGTTTTTGTTTGTCCTCAAATTCTCCTGCGGCTTCCAGAAAGTTCTCCCTCAACTCTAGCCATGTTTTTGATCTTGGTCTTAAATGTAGTCTATCACCTTCGAAGACTGGGGTGGAACCTTGTAGTAAGCTGGCTCTGTATATACTATACCAAAATGAGGTATAGTGTGCACAGAGTCCATGGGTTCCCCAGAGGTTTGACAGGCTAAAGTAGACAATATGAATGTTCTCTTTTGTGGTAGAGTGGTGGAGCAGTTAGGTGTCATCAGACGGTATTGCAAAGCATTTTTTGTACACACAGAGTCCAGAAATGAGGCACACACACAATGACTATTTCCGGGCCAATTGTTTTTATGTAGCAAAGATATATTTTGTTACTTTATTAATAGAACCAGAAGGTCTTTGTTGCAGTTAAGTACAGTGGTAAATAGGTATCAAGCATATATCAAATGTACGTCATTTGGTTTTTGCAGGTAGGCAGTTTACAAGTAAGTAACACTTTTCAATTTCTAAAGTCGACACACTGCAATTTTTCATAGGAGTCAATAGAGTTCTGGGGGGGTGGGGGTACCTGAAGTGTTAGCCCAGTTAACAGGTAAGTACACAACTTACAATTCCAGTCTTTGGGGGTTAGGATGTCCACAGGTCAAAGTTTAGGCTGACCCCAAAGGTGCACCACCAGCAACCTGGGGCTGGCTGGGTGCAGAGGTGTCGGATTTTCTCTATCCTATGAGGACTGGGGGTGCTCGGTAGAGAGCAGATTGCAGTTAAGCACCCGCGGTTCCAGGACACAGGGCTCCGTGATTTAGGTCATATTTGGTGATTAAGGTTCAGGGGTGCCTCTAAATATTAGATTTAGGGGTGTTACAGGGGTCAGAGGGCAGTAGCTAATGGCTACCGTCCCAGAGGGTAGCTACACCCTTCCTGTGCCCACTCCCTTTGGGGAGAGGGGCACATTCCTATCCCTACTGGTCCCTCTCTCCCAAACCAAGATGGAGGATTCTGCAAGGGGGATGGGGGAGTGTCACTTGAGCTCTGGACACCTTAGGGTCATACCAGCTGAAGTGGTCACTCTTCCTTGTTTTTCCTAATTTCCCCCCAGACTTGCCACCAAAAGTGGGACTTGGTCTGGGGGGGGGGGCATCTCCACTAGCTGGAGTGCCCTGGGGAAATGTAACTGGAGGCCTGAGCCTTTGAGGCACACCACCAAGTGTTACAGTTCTTGCAGGGGGAGGTGTGAAGCACCTCCACCCAGAGCAGGCTTTGTTTTTGACCCCAGAGACCACAAAGGCTCTCACCCCATGGGGTCAGAAACTTCTCTGTTAGTGGTAGGCTAGTGATATCCCTTCACAAACCACCGATACTACTCAGTCAAGCCAAGGAATGCCCTGATTTAAGTCTGGGTTTTTGGAGCTTCCCAGTGCAGAATAGTCTCATGGGGAAATGTAACTGGAGGCCTGAGCCTTTGAGGCACACCACCAAGTGTTACAGTTCTTGCAGGGGGAGGTGTGAAGCACCTCCACCCAGAGCAGGCTTTGTTTTTGACCCCAGAGACCACAAAGGCTCTCACCCCATGGGGTCAGAAACTTCTCTGTTAGTGGTAGGCTAGCACAGACTGGTCAGCCTTACACTAAAAGGTTGGGTAAAATACAGGGGTCATCTCTAGGATGCATTTTGCAATAAATCCAACACTGGCATCACATTGGGTTTATTGCGCTAAGATGTTTGATATCAACCTTCTCAGTCTTCAGTGAAGCCATCATGGAACTGTGGCGTTCGTACTAAACAAACTCCCAGCACATGTTCTTAATATGGCCACAATGCAATTACAATGTCTAAGAATGGACTTAGACACTATTGCTCATGCAGCTATACCCTCAACTGTGGTATAGTGCACGCTGCCTTCGGGCTGTAAGGCCTGCTAGAGGGGGGACTTACCAATGCCATAAGCAGAGGTTTGTGGGCATGGAACTCTGGAAGGGGTGCCATGTCAACTTTGCCTTTTTCGCCCACCAACACACACAACCTGCAATGGCAGTGTGCATGTGTTTGGTGAGGAGTTTCTTAGGGTGGCATAATACATACTGCAGCCCTTAGGGACCCTCCCGGGTTACAGAGCCCTCAATAAAAACTGGTACCTTTTACAAGGGACTTAGCTGTGTGCTAGGGGTGTGCCAATTGTGGAACAAATTGCACAGTTTAGGGAAAGAACACAGTTGATGGGGCCTGGTTAGCAGGATACCAGGCAAAAAGATGTGGGGGAGGCTGACTGTGTAAGTGCTTTACTTACCTGCAAAAATTAACCAAACTTACCTCCCTCAGTAACTGTTGATTTTTGCACTGTGTCCACTTTTAAAACAGCTTATTGCCATTTTTACCTATACTGTGTGCACTACGGCTTTAATTCAAAGTTCCTTACTTACCTGTGTGGAGTACCTTACATTTGATGTATTTACTTCAAATCTTGAATCTTGTGGTTCTAAAATAGATTAAGAAAATATATTTTTCTACATAAAAAGTAATGGCCTGGAGTTAAGTCCTTGAGTGTGTGTTCCTCATTTATTTCCTGTGTGTGTACAACAAATGCTTAACACTACACTCAAATAAGCCTACTGCTCAACCACACTACCACAAATTAGAGCATTAGTATTATCTAATTTTGCCACTATCAACCTCTAAGGGGAACCCTTGGACTCTGTGCACACTATCTCTCACTTTGAGATAGTATATACAGAGCCAACTTCCTAAAGGAGTGCCATGTCGACTTAGTCATTTTCTCCCCACCAGCACACACAAGCTGTGAGGCAGTGTGCATGTGCTGAGGGAGGGGTCCCCAGGGTGGCATAAGACATGCTGCAGCCCTTAGAGACCTTCCCTAGCATCAGAGCCCTTGGTACCAGGGGTACCATTTACAAGGGACTTATCCTTGTGCCAGGGCTTTGCCAATTGTGGGAACAAAAGTACAGTTTAGGGAAAGAACACTGGTGCTGGGGCCTGGTTAGCAGGGGGTAATCATGCCAAGGAGGCATTTCCTTACACAAACAACCCCCCCCCCCCAAACGAAAAAGGATGAGACTAACCTTTCCCAAGAGAGTCTTCATTTTATTAGGTGGAAGAACCTGGAAAGGCCATCAGCATTAGCATGGGCAGTCCCAGGTCTGTGTTCCACTACAAAGTCCATTCCCTGTAGGGATATGGACCACCTCAAAGGTTTAGGGTTTTCTTCTTTCATTTGCATTAGCCATCTGAGAGGTCTGTGGTCAGTTTGAACTATGAAGTGAGTACCAAAAAGGTATGGTCGCAACTTCTTCAGGGACCAAACCACAGCAAAGGCCTCCCTCTCAATGGCACTCCAACGTTGCTCCCTGGGGAGTAACCTCCTGCTAATAAATGCAACAGGCTGGTCAAGGCCATCATCATTTATTTGGGACAGGACTGCTCCTATCCCATGCTCAGAGGCGTCTGTCTGCACAATGAACTGCTTAGAGTAATCTGGAGCTTTCAAAACTGGTGCTGTACACATAGCTTGCATCAGGGTGTCAAATGCCTTTTGACAGTCCACAGTCCAGTTCACTTTATTGGGCATTTTCTTGGAGGTCAGTTCTGTGAAGGGTGTCACTATTGATCCATATCCCTTCACAAACCACCGATACTACTCAGTCAAGCCAAGGAATGCCCTGATTTAAGTCTGGGTTTTTGGAGCTTCCCAGTGCAGAATAGTCTGGATCTTAGGTTGGAGCAGCTGCGCTTGGCCTCCACCTACAAGGTGTCCCAAGTAAACCACAGTACCCTGCCCTATCTGACATTCAGATGCATTGATAGAGAGGCCTGCTGCTTGCAGGGCCTGCAAAACCTTCTTCAGGTGGACTAGGTGATCCTGCCAGTTGGAGCTAAAGAAAGCAATATCATCAAGATAAGCTGCACTAAAGGACTTCAAGCCAGCAAGGACTTGATTCACAAACCTTTGGAAGGTGGCAGGGGCATTCTTTAAGCCAAAGGGCATCACAGTAAACTGGTAGTGCCCATCAGGTGTACAGAATGCAGTTTTTTCTTTTGCTCCAGGTGCCATTTCTATTTGCCAGTACCCTGCTGTCAAGTCGAAGGTACTTAAGTATTTGGCAGCGCCTAATTTATCTATTAGCTCATCTGCCCTTGGGATGGGGTGAACATCTGTCTTGGTGACAGAGTTGTGCCCTCAGTAGTCCACACAAAACCTCATCTCTCTCTTGCCATCTTTTGTGTGAGGTTTGGGGACCAAGACCACTGGGCTAGCCCAGGGACTGTCAGAGTGCTCAATCACTCCCAACTCCAGCATCTGGTGGACTTCTACTTTGATGCTTTCCTTGACTTGGTCAGACTGTCTGAATATTTTATTCTTGACAGGCATACTGTCTCCTGTGTCCACATCATGGGTACACAGGTGTGGCTGACCAGGGGGTCAAAGAGCTCAGCAAACTGCTGGAGGACTTACCTGCAGTCAGTCTGCTGTTGGTCAGAGAGGGTGTCTGAATAGATCACTCCATCTACTGAGCCATCTTTAGGGTCAGTGGAGAGGAGATCAGGGAGAGGTTCACTCTGTGCTTCCTGGTCCTCATCTGTAACCATTAACATGTTTATATCTGCCCTATCATGAAAGAGTTTGAGGCGGTTCACATGGATCACCCTTTTGGGGGCTCTGCTAGTGCCTAGGTCTACCAGGTAGGTGACCTGACTTTTTCTCAAGTATTGGGTAAGGGCCACTCCATCTGCCCTGAAGTGTCCTGGGAGCCACAGGCTCCACAAACCAAACTTTCTGCCCTGGCTGAAACTCAACCATAGCAGCCTTTTGGTCATACCACAACTTCTGGAGTTGTTGGCTGGCCTCAAGGTTTTTGCTAGCCTTTTCCATGCACTCTGCCATCCTTGAACGTAGGCCTAGTACATTGTCCACCACATCCTGTTTAGGCTCATGGAGAGGTCTCTCCCAGCCTTTTTTTTACAAGTGCCAGTGGTCCCCTAACAGGATTGCCAAACAGAAGCTCAAAGGGTGAAACCCCTTCTCCCTTCCGTGGCACCTCTCTGTAGGCGAAAAGCAGACATGGCAACAGGACATCCCGTCTCTTTTTGAGTTTTTCAGGGAGCACCATGGTCATGCCCTTCAATGTCTTTGTAAATCTTTCAACAAGACCATTGGTTTGTGGATGGTATGGTGTGGTGAATTTGTAAGTCACCCACACTCATTCCACATGTGCTTTAGGTAAGCTGACATGAAGTTGGTAACTCTGTCAGAACCCACCTCCTTAGGAAATCCCACTCTGGTAAAGATACTAATTAGTGCTTTTGCTACTGCAGGAGCAGTAGTGGACCTAAGGGGAATTGCTTCAGGGTACCTAGTAGCATGATCCACTACTACTAGGATATACTGGTTCCTTGATGCTGTGGGAGTTTCCAGTGGACCCACTATGTCCACTCCCACTCTTTCAAAGGGGGCCCCCCACCACTGGAAGTGGAATGAGGGGGGCCTTTGGATGGCCACCTGTCTTACTACCGGCTTGACAGGTGACACAGGAGGTGCAAAACTCCTTTACCTGCTGGGACATGTTGGGCCAGTAGAAATGGTTGACTAATCTCTCCCATGTCTTGGTTTGGAAGAAGGTGGCAAGGGAGTTGCACAGGTTTTGTGATGGTGGGATGCCGTTTGTGCTGGAGCTGGGGTTGGAGAGTTCCTTCACGATGTTGAAGAGCTCCTTGCTGTTGTGTGCGTTGTTGTCAAGGCGGTCTTTGAAGGAGGTTTTCTTGGCAGATCTGATGAGGTGATGGTGTTTGCAGATGGCTTTCTTGAAGGCCGCATAGTTGTCCTGTGTCTGTTCGAGGAACCACTCTCCGGTTTCCGGCAGGTTTGCTTGGAGGCTCGAAGGTCTGAGGTGAACCAGCTGGCTCTCTTGTTGGTGCCTCTGTTGGAAGGTTTATTGAGCGGGGCGGGTTCGGTGGGTGATTTATGGGCGAGGCTGGTGTTCAGCTGGTCTTGGCTGACTTTGCTCCAGTTGTGGCGGGGATCTGTTGGGTGCAGTGGTGCACAGTGGTTTTCCGGAAGGTGAAGTGGATGCAGCGGTGGTCGGTCCATGGGAGTTCGGTGGTGTGGCTGAAGGGGCAGGTGGGAGCAGGTCAGTGAATGGGTGAGTGGAGGGCGGGCCGCAGAGACGCAGCGGTGGGAAGGGGAAATCGGGGAAGAGGGAGGGAGGTGGGGCCACAGGGACACAGCGGCGGAGATAACGAGGAAAATAAAAAAGAGGAAGCCTGGAAAATGAAAAAGAGGAAGCCTGGAGCAGCAGCAACCAGCACAACCTGCAGGGGAGCAACCTGCCTGAAAGCACTAGTTCAGGGATACCCAGCATGGCTACATGGGTCCTGAGCTCTACCTCAGCCCATGCTGAGGACTCCAGATCATTCCCTAGCAGACATTCTACTGGAATTGCAGTGGAGACTACCACCTGTTTCAGGTCAGTGACCCCTCCCTATTCTAAAGTTACCATTGCCATGGGATGGACTTTAGTTTGATTGTCAGCATTAGTGACTGGATATATCTGTCCAGCCAGGTACTGTCCTGGGGAATCCAGTTTGTCTGTCACCATGGTGACACTGGCACCTGTATCCCTCAGGGCTTCTACTCCAGACCCATTGATTAAGAGCTGCTGCCTGTATTTTTTAATGTTAGGCGGCCAGGCAGCAAGTGTGCCCAAATCCACCCCACTCTTAGAGACCAATGTAGCTTCAGTGTGAACTCTGATTTCCTCTGGGCACACTGTTGATCCCACCTGGAGAATGGCTATTCCAGTGTTAACTGGAGCAGTAGCTGTTGTGGGACTTTTCTTGGGACAGGCCTTGTCTCCAGTTTGGTGTCCATGCTGAGTACAGATTGGACACTAGGCCTTCTAGAGCTCAAAGTGTTTACCCTTATACCCATCTGAGGACTGTGAAGAGGCTCGGGCCCACCTTCCTGAGCAGGTTTTTAGGGCCCTGTAGAAGACTCTTTACTTTTTCTCTTGGATGTCTCAACACTCTTCCCCTGGGGAGGCTTTGTGACCCCTGTGGAAGTCTTGGTCACCCTAGTCTTGACCCAATGGTCTGCCTTCTTTCCCAATTCTTGGGGAGAAATTGGACCTAGGTCTACCAGATGTTGATGCAGTTTGTCATTGAAACAATTACTTAACAGATCTTTTTTAAACAAGTTATACAGCCCATCATAGTCATTTACACCACTGCCAGTTATTTAACCATCTAGTGTTTTGACTGAGATGTCAACAGAATCAACCCAGGTCTGGCTCGAGGATTTTTGAGCCCCCCCTGAACCTAATCCTGTAATCTAAAGCCCTCAATCAGGGTAGCCTTCATGAGTTCATAGGATTCTGCGTCTTTACCAGTGAGTGTGAGGAGCCTATCCCTACACTTTCCAGTGAACATCTCCCAAAGGAGAGCACCCCAGTGATATTTGTTTACTTTTCTGGTTGCACAAGCCCTTTCAAAAGCTGTGAATCATTTGGTGATATCATCACCATCTTCATATTTTGTTACAATTCCTTTGGGGATTTTTAGGATGTCAGTATTCTCTCTGACCCTATTTATGTTGCTGCCACCACTGATGGGAGCTAAACCCATCTCATCTCATTTCTTTACCTTTCTATAGCTAGGAGCAGTCTCTCCAACGCCAATCTTTTGGCCATCCTGGCTAACAGGAGGTCATCTTCATTGAGGCTGCCCTCAATGCTTTCCGAGGTACTGGTCTCTCCTGTGGAAGAACCAGTCTCTCTGACTATGGTTTGTGGAGTCAGGGTTTGAGAAACCCTGGTCTCCCTGGTTAGGACAGGAGGGGGAAATCATCCCCCTGTTCACTAACGTCCCCATCTGTAGGATTATCCTCAGAGGGGTGGTTCTTTGTAAACTCTGCCAAAAGCTCATGGAGCCTTAGTTTGGTAGGGTTGGACCCAGTTTTTACCTTTTTAATTTTACAGAGAGACCCTAACTCTGACATCCCTAGATGTAGGTAAGGGGTGAGGTTGCGTTCCACCACCATCTCATCTATATTAGACATTATCGCTCTAAAAGTTGGGATGACTTTTTAAGAATCTAAAAACGACTTAAATCCAAACTTTTAAACTCTAAAAGAAAGGCTAACAGGGACTTCACAAGGCCCTAGCAGGACTTTTAAACAGTTAGATAAATAGTTTAAACTGCAAAAATCAGTTTATAATGAAAATATTTGGAATTTAGTTGTGTGATCATGTATTGGCTGAGTACTCCAGCAAATGCAAAGTCTTAAACCCCACCGCTGATCAACCAATGTAGGAAGGTGGCTCTGTAAATACTATCTCAAAATGAGAGATAGTGTGCACTGAGTCCAAGAGTTCCCCTAAGGGGCTGATATTGGCAAAATAAGATAATACTAATGGTCTAATATGTGGTAGTGTAGTCGAGCAGTAGGCTTATCAGGTAGTGTTAAGCATTTGTTGTACACACACAGGCAACAAATGAGGAACACACAGTCAAAGACTTGACTCCAGGCCAATAGTTTTTACAGAAAAATATATTTTCTTAATTTATTTTAGAACCACAAGATTCAAGATTTGAAGTAAATACATAAAATGCAAGGTACTCCACACGGGTAAGTAAGGAACTTTGAATTGAAGCAGTAGTACACACAGTATAGGTAAAAATGGCAATAAGCTATTTTAAAAGTGGACACTGCAAAAATCAACAATTCCTGGGGGAGGTAAGTTTGGTTAGTTTTTGCAGGTAAGTAAGGCACTTACACAGTCAGCCTCCTGGGCATAGGCAGCTCACCGTTGGGGGTTCAAGGCAACCCCACAGTCACCGCACCAGCAACACAGGGCCGGTCAGTTGCAGAGGTCAAAAGGGGGCCCAAAACACATAGGCGCCTATGGAGAACAGGGGTGCTCTGGTTCCGGTCTGCTGGCAGGTAAGTACCTGCATCCTCGGGAAGCAGACCTGGGGGGGGTTTTGTAGAGCACTGTGGGGGGACACAAACAGGCACAGAAAACACACCCTCAGCGGCACAGGGGCGGCCGGGTGCAGTGTGCAAAGTTGGCTTCGGGTTTGCTATTGAAAGCAATGGAGGGACCCGGGGGTCACTTAGGGGATGCAGGCAGGGCATGGGGGGCTTCTCAGGCCAGCCACCGATTGGGCTAGGAAGAGGGCCGTCTGCTGGTCACTCCTGCCCTGAAGGTTGGTTCCTTTCGGTCCTGGGGGCTGCAGGTGCACTGCTTGGTCCAGGCGTTGGTTTCTTTGGTACCAGGCAGTCGCAGTCAGGGGGAGCCTCTGGATCCTCTCTGCAGGCTTCGCTGTGAAGTGCAGGGGGATCGACTCAGGTTACTCACGAAGTTGCAGTCGTCTGGGAGTCCTCTCTGCGGTGTTAGTTCTCTAGAGCCCGAGCCGGGGGCGTCGGGTACATAGTGTGAAGTCTTGCGCTTCCGGTGGGAAGACTGAGTTCTTCAAAAGCTGTTTCAAATTTGCAAAAATTTTGCTGTTAGTGAACATTGTCGCTATTCTCAGGAGTTTCTTGGTCCTTCAGTTCAGGGCAGTCCTCTGAGTTCTCAGAGGTCGCTGGTCCCTGTCAGATGTGTCGCTGTGCAGGTTCTTTGAGTCTGGAGACAGGCTGTTAGGGCTGGGGCCAAGTCAGTTGTTGTCTCCGTTGTCTCTGCAGGGCTTTCAGGTCAGCAGTCCTTCTTCTTTGTGCAGGTTGCAGAAATCTGATTTCCTGGGTTCTGGGTCACCCCTAAATACTGAATTCTGGGGTGTGTTTAGGTCAGGAGGGCAGCAGCCAATGGCTACTGTCATGGAGGGTGGCTAAAACAGGGTGGCTACACCCTCTTTGTGCCTCCTCCCTGAGGGGAGGGGGGCACATCCCTAATCCTACTGGGGTAATCCTCCAAACTCAAGATGGAGGATTTCTAAAGGCAGGGGTCACCTCAGCTCAGGACCCCTTAGGGGATGTCCTGACTGGTGGGTGACTCCTCCTTGTTTTTCTCATTATCCTCTCCTGCCTTGCCACCAAAAGTGGGGGCAGTGGCCGGAGGGGCGGACATCTCCACTAGCTGGGATGGCCTGGGGTGCTGTAACAAATGGCATGAGCCTTTGAGGCTTACCACCAGGAATTACAGTTCCTGCAGGTGGAGGTGAGAAGCACCTCCACCCAGACCAGGCTTTGTTCCTGGCCACAGAGTGACAAAGGCGCTCACCCCATGTGGCCAGAAACTCGTCTGTTTGTGGCAGGCTGGCAGACACTGGTCTGCCTAGCACTAGGAGTCGGACTGGTATTCAGGGGGCATCTCTAAGATGCCCTTTGGGTGCATTTTACAATAAATCCCACACTGGCATCAGTGTACATTTATTGTGCTGAGACGTTTGATACCAAACTTCCAAGATTTCAGTGTAGCCATTATGGAACTGTGGAGTTCGTGTATGACAAACTCCCAGACCATATACTCTTATGGCTATCCTGCACTTACAATGTCTAAGGCTTTGTTTAGACACTATAGGGGCATAGTGCTCATGCACATATGCCCTCACCTGTGGTATAGTACACCCTGCTTTAGGGCTGTAAGGCCTGCTAGAGGCGGGCATGGCACTCTGAGGGGAGTGCCATGTCGACTTAGTCATTTTCTCCCCACCAGCACACACAAGCTGTGAGGCAGTGTGCAAGTGCTGAGTGAGGGGTCCCCAGGGTGACATCGGATCTTCCCTGGCATCAGGGCCCTTTACAAGGCACTTATCTGTGTGCCAGGGCTGTACCAATTGTGGGAACAAAGGTACAGTTTAGGGAAAGAACACTGGTGCTGGGGCCTGGTTAGCAGGGTCCCAGCACACTTTCAATCATAACTGGCATCAACAAAAGGCAAAAAGTCAGGGGGTAATCATGCCAAGGAGGCATTTCCTTACAGCTCCCCTCAGAGTGCTATGCCCACAAGCCACTGCCTCTAGCAGGACTTACAGCCCTAAGGCAGGGTGCACTATACCACAGGTGAGGGCATAGCTTCATGAGCACTATGCCCCTACAGTGTCTAAGCCAATTCTTAGACATTGTAAGTGCAGGGTAGCCATAAAGAGTATATGGTCTGGGAGTTTGTCAAACACAAACTCCACAGTTCCATAATGACTACACTGAATACTGGGAAGTTTGGCATCAAACCTCTCAGCACGATAAATCCACACTGATGCCAGTGTGGGATTTATTGAGAAATTCCCACAGAGGGCATCTTAGAGATGCCCCCTGTATACCAGCCCAACTACTAGTGCTAGGCTGACCAGTTTCTGCCAGCCTGCGACATCCAGACGGGCTTCTGGCCACATGGGGTGAGTTCCTTTGTGCACTCTGTGACCAGGAAAAAAGCCTGTACTGGGTGGAGGAGCTTCACACCTCCCCTGCAGGAACTGTAACACATGGAGGTGAGCCTCAAAGGCTTAAGCCTGGTGTTACAGCGAGCCAGGGCACTCCCAGTTTGTGGAGATGCCCGCCGCCCCCAGACACAGCCCCCACTTTTGGGGGAAAGTCCGGAGGAGATAATGAGAAAAACAAGGAGGAGTCCCCCTCCAGCCAGGACAGCCCCTATGGAGGATGTTCCCCAATAAGATTAAGGATGTGCTCCCCTCTCCACAGGGAGGAGGCACAAGGAAGGTGTAGCCACCCTCAGGGTTAGTAGACATTGGCTACTGCCCTCCAGCACTAAACAAACCCCTAAAATTAGTATTTAGGGGTGACCCTGAACCCAGAAAACAGATTCCTGACGACCTGAAACAAGAAGGACTACTGTCCTGAAAGCCCTGCAGAGATGACGGAGACAACAACTGACTTGGCCACAGCCCTACCGGCCTGTTTCCAGACTCAAAGAACCTGCAACAACGATCCTTTCAGCTGTACCAGCGACCTCTGCCGACTCAGAGGACTGCCCTGCAACCCAAAGGACCAAGAAGCTCCTGAGGACAGCGGCTCTGTCTAAACATCCAAGAAGAAACCATCTGTAAAGGGACTCCAGCCTCACTCCGGAATCGTGAGTCCCCAACACTCTGCACCCGATGCCCCCTGCTAGTGTCCAGAGAAACCAACACTGCAGCGAGGACCCCAAGGCGACTCCCACGATGTGGACACCCTGAGATGACCTCCCTGCACCTCCACGGCGACGCCTGCAGAGAGAAACCAGAAGCTCCCCCTGACCCTGACTGCCCGGTAGCAAAGAACCGACACCTGGAAGAAGCACTGCACCTGCAGCCCCCAGGCCCGAGAGAAGCCAACTACCGGTGCAGGAGTGACCAGCAGGCGGCCCTCATCGTTGCCCAGTCGGTGGCTGGCCCGCGAAGCCCCCCTGTGCCCTGCCAGCATTGCCAGAGCGATCCCAGAGTCTCTCCATTGATTTCTTTCTAAAACTCGACACCTACTTTGCACATTGCACCCAGCTGCCCCTGTGTCTCTGAGGGTGTATTTTGTGTGCCTGTTTGTGACCACCCACAGTGCTCTACAAAACCCCCCTAGTCTGCTCCCCGAGGACGCAGGTACTTACCTGCTAGCAGACGGGAACCAGAGCACCCTTAGTCTCCATAGGCGCCTATGTTATTTGGGCCCTACTTTGACCTCTGCAACTGACTGCCCCTGTGTTGCTGGAGCTAGGTGTTTGGGGTTGACTTGAACACCCAACGGTGGCTGCCTATGCCCCGGAGACTGAACTTATAAGTGCTTTACTTACCTGCTAAACTAACTTGTACTTACACCCACCCCCAGATTTTTGCAGCGTCCACTCTTAAAATAGCTTATTGCCATTTTTTGCGAAACTGTGTAGCTTACTGTTTTACTTTACAGTTCCATACTTTCCTATACCAAGTACCTTACAATTTATGTATTTACTTGAATTCTGAATCTTGTGGTTCTAAAATAAATTAAGAAAATAATATTTTTCTATATAAAAACCCATTGGCCTGGAGTTAAGTCTTTGCGTGTGTGTTCTCATTCATTGCCTGTGTGTGTACAACAAATGCTTAACACTACCCTCTGATAAGCCTACTGCTCGACCAGACTCCCACAAATAGAGCATTAGTATTATCTATTATTGCCACTATCAACCTCTAAGGTGAACTGAATGAAGTTGCCTCTGTATATACTATTTCAAAGTAAGGAATAGTGTGCACAGAGTCCAAGGGTTCCCCTTAGAGGCAAGATAGTGGCAAAATTAGATCATTTTAATGTTCTATTTTGTGGTATTGTGGTTGAGCAGTAGGCTTATAAGAGGGCAGTGTTAAGAATCTGTTGTACACACACAGGCAATAAATGAGGAACACACACTCAAAGACTTACTCCATGCCAATAGGTTTTTATATAGAAAAATACCTTTTCTTAGTTTATTTTAAGAACCACAGGTTCAAGATTTGAAGTAAACACATAAAATGCAAGGTACTTCACACAGGTAAGTTAGGAACCTTGAATAAAAGCAATATAATATTTGTTAAAATGGCAATAAGCTATTTTAAAAATGGACACTGCAAAAATCAACAGTTCCTGGGGGAGGTAAGTAAAGGTTAGATTGTGAGGTAAGTAAGACACTTACAAGTCTTAGTTTCTGGGCATAGGCAGCCCACCGTTGGGGGTTCAAGGCAACCCCAAAGTTGCCACACCAGCAGCTCAGGGCCGGTCAGGTGCAGAGGTCAAAGAGGTGCCCAAAGCACACAGGCACCTATGGAGAACAGGGGTGTTCCGGTTCCAGTCTGCCAGCAGGTAAGTATCCACGTCCTCGGGGGGGCAAACCAGGGGGGTTTCGTAGAGCACTGGGGGGGACACAAGTGGGCACACAAAACACACCCTCAGCGGCACAGGGGCGACCAGATGCAGTGTGCAAAGAAGACGCTGGGTTTTGTATAGGTTTCAATTGGGGGGTCACTCTAGCGGTGCAGGCAGGCACGGGGGGCTTCTTGGGACAGCCACCACCTGGGCTATGCAAGTGGTCACCTGGGGGTCACTCCTGCACTGAGGTTTGGTTCCTTCCGGTCCTGGGGGCTGTGGGTGCTTTGCTGGTTCCAGGCATCGGGTCCCTTGTTACAGGCAGTCGCGGTCAGGGGGAGCCTCTGGATCCTCTCTGCAGGCGTCGCTGTGGGGGAACAGGGTGGTTGTCTTGGGCTACTCACGGGATCGCAGTCGCCAGGGAGTCCTCCCTGTGGTGTTTGTTCTCTGGATCTCAAGCTGGGGGAGTCGGGTGCAGAGTGTGAAGTCTCACGCTTCCGGCGGGAAACGTGAAGTCTTTAAAAGTTGCTTCTTTGTTGCAAAGAAGTTGCTGTTGTTCAGCAGAGCCGCTGCTCACTGGAGTTTCTTGGTCCTTTAGTCCAGGACAGTCCTCTGAGGCTTCAGAGGTCGCTGGTCCCTGTCGGATGCGTCGCTGGGTGCAGGTTTTCGAGTCAGGAGACAGGCTGGTAGGGCTCGCGCCAAAGCAGTTGTTGTCTTCCGTCTTCTCTGCAGACTTGTAGGTCAGCACTCCTTGTTTCTTCAGGTTGCAGGAATCTGATTTCCTGGGATCTTGGGTGCCACTAAATAATAGATTTAGGGGTGTGTTTAGGTCAGGAGGGCAGTAGCCAATGGATACTGTCCTGGAGGGTGGCTACACCCTCTCTGTGCCTCCTCTCCATAGGGAGAGGGAGGCATGTATGGAGAGGGGGGCACATCCCTAATCCTATTGGGGGAATCTTCCAAAACTAAGATGGAGGATTTCTAAAGGCAGGGGTCACCTCAGCTCAGGACACCTTAGGGGCTGTCCTGACTGGTAGGTGACTCCTCTTTGCTTTTTTCATTATCTCCTTTGGCCTTGTCGCCAAAAGTGGAGGCAGTGGCCAGAGGGGCGGGCATCTCCACTAGCTGGGATGCACAGGGACGCTGTAACAAAAGGGGTGAGCCTTTGAGGCTCACCGCCAGGTGTTACAGTTCCTGCAGGGGGAGGTGTGAAGCACCTCTACCCAGTACAGGCTTTGTTCCTGGCCACAGAGTGACAAAGGCACTCTCCCCATGTGGCCAGCAACTTGTCTGGTTTGTGGCAGGTTGGCAGGAACTGGTCAGCCTACACTAGAAGTCGGATTGGTATTCAGGGGGCATCTCTAAGATACCCTCTGGGTGCATGTTACAATAAATCCCACACTGGCATCAGTGTGCATTTATTGTGCTGAGAAGTTTGGTACCAAACTTCCCAGGTTTCAGTGTAGCCATTATGGAACTGTGGAGTTCGTGTTTGACAAACTCCCAGACCATATACTCTTATGGCTATATGGTATAGTGCACACTGCCTTAAGGCTATAAGGCCTGCTAGCGGGGTGACTTACCTATGCCACAGGCAGTGTGAGGTTGGCATGGCACTCTGAGGGGAGGGCCATGTCGACATAGTCATTTTCTCCCCACCAGCACACACTAGGTGTGAGGCAGTGTGCATGCGCTGAGTGAGGGGTCCCCAGGGTGGCATAAGACATGCTGCAGCCCTTAGAGACCTTCCCTGGCATCAGGGCCCTTGGTACCAGGGGTACCAGTTACAAGGGACTTATCTGAGTGCCAGGGCTGTGCCAATTGTGGAAGCAAAGGTACAGTTTAGGGAAAGAACACTGGTGCTGGGGCATGGTTAGCAGGGTCCCAGCACACTTTCAATCAAAACTTAGCATCAGCAAAGGCAAAAAGTCAGGGGGTAACCATGCCAAGGAGGCATTGCCTTACAGGAACCCTTAGACTCTGTGCACACTATCTCTCTCTTTAAGATAGTATATACAGAGCCAACTTCCTACAACGCCTGGCTGCCAAGATAATATTGCAGACTTCGCGTGGAAGATAAAGAGTCATCAACTGTCGCCGCTCAATCTCCACGCATGAAGGCAGAGGTCGGAGAGGTTTGGATAAAGAACTGTCCCATGTTGCTGCGACAGAAGATCCCTGCGAAGAGGCAGTCTGAGTGGAGGATCAATGGACATGCTCTATAGCTCTGGATACCAGACTCTCCGTGCCCAGTCCGGAGCCACCAAGATGACTTGGGCCTGGCTGTTCCTGATCTTCTTGAGAACTCTGGGCAGAAGTGGTATAGGCGTAAAGGAGGCCAGAATTCCACTTGAGACGAAAAGTGTCTCTGAGCGAGTGCCGCCTTGGAAACTCCAACGGGCAAAATAGCTGACATTGTGCGTTCCCTGTGGAGGCGAACAGATCTAACCAAAGTTCTCCCCACTGCTGAAAGAGACCTTGCGCCACCTCCACATGGAGACGACATTTGTGATCGGCTGTGCATCAACGGCGGAGTTACTCCGCTCTGGCATTGAGAGAACCTGCCAGATGTTGAACCACCAAGGTAATGCCCTGATAGTCCAGCCATGTCCAGAGGCGTAGTGCCTCCTGACAAGGGGTCCAGGACCCTACTCCGCCCTGTTTGTTGCAGTACCAAATGGCAGTAGTATTGTCCGTGAACACCTGCACTACTTTCCCTTTGAAAGAGGGAAGAAATGCTTTCAACGCAAGCCTGATTGCCCGGAGCTCCAGAAGATTGATATGGAGCCAAGACTTCGCCAAAGACCAGAGGTCTCTGATCTCCGCCTCTCCCATGTGACCGCCCCAAACCAGAAGTGACACATCTGTCACTGTAGATAGATCTGGAAGGGGAAGGGAGAAGGATCTGCTGTGGACCCAACGTGGATTCCAAAGCCACCACTGCAGTTCTTTCGCAGTCCCCTCTGAGATCTGGATCATGTCGGAGAGATTCCCCTCATGCTGCGCCCACTGGAACTTCAAGTCCAACTGCAGAACCTGCATATGCCATCTGGCATTTGTTACTAGCAGGATGCAAGAGGCCATGAGGCCCAGCAGCCTCATAGTCAGTCTCACCGAAACCCAAGACCGAGGTCGAAAGATCGGAATCATAACCTGAAGGTCTTGGACTCGCTTTTCGGGAGGATAAGCCTGAAATGGACTGTGTCCAGAACAGCTCCAATGAAGGGGAGCGTCTGAGAGGGAGTCAGGTGTGACTTCGGCACGTTTATAGTGAATCCCAGCGTGTGCAGGAGGTTTGCCATAGGCTGAAGGTGGGAGACGACCTTCTGGGGTGAGTCCGCCTTCAACAGCCTGTCGTCGAGGTAGGGGAAGACTGACAACCCCTAACCTGCGCAGATGAGCTGCAACCACTGCCATCACTTTCGTGTACACCCGAGCGGCGCTGGTAAGGACGAAGAGGAGCACAGTAAACAAAGTGCTCTTGACCTAACACGAATTGTAGGTAACGTCTGTGGGCAGGCAGGATGGGGATATGGAAATAAGCATCCTGCAAGTCCAACGCTACCATCCAGTCTCCTGGGTCCAAGACAGACAGAACCTGAGCCAGGGTAGGCATTTTGAATTTCTCCTTCTCTAGGAAGTAGTTCAGGTCCTGAAGGTCTAGAATAGGACGTAATCCCTTGTCCTTTGTCAGCACCAGAAAGTAGAAGGAATAACAACCATGACCTACTTTGGGCACAGGGACCTTCTCTATAGCTCCCTTGGCCAAGAGAACTGAGACTTCCTAGAAGAGAAGTGCCAAATGATCTTCTGGAAGGTGACTGAAGAATGAAGGCAGGGCTGGTGGAGCAGATTCGAAAGGGAGGGAGTAGCCCTTTTGAATGATCTGCAAAACCCACCTGTCCGTAGTGATGAATTCCCAGCGGGGCAGGTGATGGCAAATCCTGCCGCCAACTGGATGGTAATGAGGGGACGGACTAGGAGGGTCTGGAGGCTGCAGCGGGTGCAGAGGTGGACTGGGCAGACCTTTGATTCCTTGTCCCATGCCCACGTGGGATTCCGCGTCCCCAGCCACGCAGAGGCTGGACAGCATGGGTGGCACTGTGGAGGACGTGACAGGGAGCCCCTTCTGTGGACAAGAAACGGGCAAAAAGCAGACTGCAGGGGGCAAGGGGCAGAGGAAAGACCAAGGGACCGAGCCGTAGCCCGGGAATCCTTGAATCTCTCCAAGGCCGAGTTCCCTTTGTCTTCGAAGAGACGCGAGCCATCAAAGGGCATGTCCACGAGGGACCGTTGGACATCGCAAAAAAAATACAGAAGTACACAACCAGGTGTGGCGTCTCAAGGCCACAGTCATAGCAACCGATCTGCCCAGAGAGTCGGTCGTGTCCAGCCCACAACAGATCGTGAACTTTGCTGCATCTCTCCAATCGTTCAGCTTGAGAGATGATAACACGGGCCTCCTCCGGTATCTGCGCCAGGACTTGTGCAACCGTATCCCACAAAGAGTGGGTATAGTGGCCCAAAAGGCATGCAGTGTTCACGGACTGCAGCGCAAGACTGGAGGAAGAAAACAGCTTCTTACGAAACTGTTCCAGCCTTTTTGATTCTCTGTCTGGGGGTGCGGAAGGCAATGCGCCTGAAGAAAAGGAAGCCTGGATGTCAAGACTCTCAGGCGTGGGGTGTTGGGACAGGAATTTAGGGTCGTTCAGAGCGGGCCGATGGCGGCGTGCAATAGTCGTATTCACAGGAGTCCCTATGTTGGGTTTGGACCAAGTATCCAAAAGGACATCAGTAAGGGCTACATTGAATGGCAAAAGGGTTTCTAATGTGGAAGCCCCAGGCTGAAGCACCTCAGTCAGGAGATTGGACCTGATCTCTACAGTAGGAAGCTCAAGGCCAAGGATCTTAGCTGCCCTACTGACCACCATACCATACGTTGCTCCCTCCGCTGTAGCGATGGTAGGAGGAGACAGCATGCCAGCGTCTGGAGAAGTATCCAGACCACTGGTGTCGCCCAATTCTTGAGCCCAGTCCAAAGATGGGTCATCCTGGTATTCATATGAGTTCAAGGACCTCTCCAATCCCTCCCTGAATTTGTATGTACCCATAGGAAAAAGGGTCCGAATCTGACCTGGGGTGGACAGGCCCCATCGAAGACAAAGGCTGCGTCGGCCGACACCGCTCCGACTTGGAGTCGTTGGGGATAAGAAGTCGACGTCAATAGTGGGCACTAACGACATTGGGAGCGTCAACAACAGGCGCCCAAGGTCTCAAGGGTGCAACCAGCACGGATTCGCAAAAGGATCCGGAGGGGACCTCGGTGGCTGGAGCCGAATCCGCCAGTGCGGAACCCGAAGGCCCCTCAACCGAACCCCTTGCGCCCAAAGGCGCTGTATCGAGGTTGGTCCGCCCAAAAATGAGGCGCATGGTCTCACAGAACTCTTTAAGTTGGGCGGGGGTCACTCCGGTAAACTCAGGGGAGCACGGAGTGGACCCAGACGCAGGCTCCGAGGACGAGGCCTTGAGCGTCGACGCTCTTCCCACGTCAAGTCAAGCCAAGCGATGGGGCAAAGTTGGAGAGCTATGGGACCTCTTCGACTTCTTACCTGCACCCGAAGATTTAGAAGAAGACAAGTGGTGATGGCTCCGCGAACGGTCTCGAGACCTTCCTCTCGATCGAGACTGGGACCTACCTGGAATCGAGTGCCAGGCCGCCATGAGCTTTAGGGACCGCTCCCTCAAAGCCATTGGGTGCATGGCCCGGCACTCGGAGCACGACTTCTGGTCGTGGTCACGCTCGAGACACTACAGACAAACCCGATGCGGATCAGTCACCGACATCGTGCAGTGACAGTCCTTGCACGGCTTGAAACTAGTCTTCAGGGACATCCTAAACGCACCAAAATTCTCACAAAAGCTCGACAAAATAATTGAATTTGGTCAAAAACAGACCAGGGTAGCTATTCTCTGGATCAGCGTGTGGCGTGGAAAGAAAAGAACTGACGTCACTGTGCGAAGGCGGCGTCTATATACTACTGCCCATGTCATCACGGTGACTATGCCGACAACGGAGTTGACCAATGCCACCTACTGACGTGCAAGGGTATTGCTCGAAGAAAAATCTCTGGATCAAGTCAGACGCCTGGGGGGAATTCTAAGGTAAGGAATCTACAACTAGATGTCTCTATCAGATCACCCCTTTATGTCAGTTCTTCTTCTGCTCAGGGTAATGAAGAAGATCAAAGAGACAAGATCTAAGTCATCCTAGTGTTTCTGGGCTGGCAAGAAGAGTGTGGTACCTGGAATTTCTGGCCATGAGCAAATTTCCTCCGGTACAGCTGCTCCTTTGGGAGGATCTCCTGTTGCAGCAGCAGGCAGGGCCAAGACTTGCACTGAGCCTGGACAGCTGCTAGCTTTTGATCTTGTTCTCAAAGTGGCTGGTGTCATCTTTGTAAATATCCAAATATAATAAGGATCTAGCCCACATACAGGGTACACATGATCCCTGACTTGCCTTTTAGTTTACTAATAGCAATGTCATCAGGGCAGGAACAGTAGTGTTTCTCAGTTCATGTATAAACACTTGTAATAAATACATTACTTAAGCACACACTGTCATTTACACACAGTAAATTTCCCATTAAAATGGCCAAAAACATTACCACATACTTGCAAGCTTTAATGATAAAACTATATAGCGTATTAAAAATAATCTGTGAAAATTAGGTTTCAGAAAACATTTATCATTTGCAGATAACCAAGTAAAGTGTTCCGATTTGTTTCATCCTATTAAAATATTTTTTCATCCCAAAGAAGTACAAAAATGCCCTTTCACAACTACAGAAATATACTTTTAAATGTTTGTACAGTTGACTGATTAGCTGTTTAAATGTTGTGTGTTAGGAATAATCTGACAACCTGCAGCCTTTCAATTCACACTCCCTGTACAGCAAGTCAGACATTTCACTTTACAAAGCCAGGGAACTCTGCAGTCAGAGAAGTAAACTGACTTCTGACCTCTTTCTCTGAACAGGGAGCACATGTGACAAGAAAAGAAGATTTTTAAAGGTAATGTATTGCTCCTTCACTTTCTAAGTGATCAGAAGGCCTGTTCTTTGTCATCTTGCCAGAACGGGCAAGTAGGTTGTCAATTTAGCTCAACCTTGTAAAATGTGACTCGCCCTAGCAAATGGGGGAGTAGATTTCTCAAGGTCTGGCCTGGATAACCTGGTTAAGTGGTAGAAGCACTTCACAAGTTGAGTCCTGCAGGATTTCCTGGTCTGAACCATACCACAGACCCACCACTAGAGGATGCACACTGCTTTGGTATCTATTAACAAGGTGAGGAATCTGCAGTTTGAAGTCTCTATCAGAACAATAAATTACCAACTTTGGTAACCACAGATTCCTCAACGACCCACCTACCTCCCCATTCTGCAGAATGGACCCAAGCTATCCTTTAATAAGATGCCAAATCTAAACATCAGCACATGGCACTATTTGATTTGCATAGAGTTGCATTAGACAGAGAGGTCAGAGAGCAGAAAGAAACTGATGTCATTGCTCTGAGGTGCTGTGTATGTGAAGGTCCCAATGCCTTATCCAGAGTGGATTTATCTGTCATGGACTAGCACAATGCCACCTATCGACGGGTGAGAGAATTGCTGAAAAGTTTCGAGATCTAGCCTGGCACCTGGGGAAAATTCACTAGGTGAGAAATGTATGTTTAGACAGGCTATACAAGTAAAGGCAATACCAACAGTTAAGTAACTTGTTCCTTGTATCTGAACAACTACATTGATGATTCACTAGTCACAAAACACAAATTATATTAAGGATGGTACATTTTATAAAGAACAAGTACCCCATCTGCCACACAGGTCAGCTCCACTCCTCCCATAACTTGCCTTAGGCCCTGTCAACAACCAGTGCTTAGTTTGTAAAATAAATAAATAAATACATAAAAACAATACAAATGCATGTGTATATATATGGAAAATGTCACTTACCCAGTGTACATCTGTTCGTGGCATGTTCCGCTGCAGATTCACATGCTGTGCATTATACTTCTGCCATCTAGTGTTGGGCTTGGAGTGTTACAAGTTGTTTTTCTTCAAAGAAGTGTTTTCAAGTCACGGGATACAGTGACTCCTCCTTTTCGGTTCCATTGCGCATGGGCATCGGCTCCATGTTAGATTGTTTACCCGCAGAGGGTAAGGTAGGAGTGATAGAGTATATAGGTGAAAACGAACAGAGATGTCCATGCTAATGCAAATCTATTGCATATATATATATATTTATTTATATATAAATATATGTACAAGTGTTGTTAACTTAAACGACTACAGGCTGCCTGTGGGGTGGGAGGGTGCATGTGAATCTGCAGCGGAACATGCCACGAACAGATGTACACTGGGTGACATTTTCCGTTCATTGGCATGTGTAGCTGCAGATACACATGCTGTGCATAGACTAAAAAGCAGTTTATCCTCCCATAAAAGCAGTGGTTTGCCTGTAGGAGTTGAAGTTGTTTGAAAAAATGTTCTGAGTACAGCTTGACCTACTGCGGCTTGCTGTGTTGCTAAAACATCTACACAGTAGTATTTAGTGAATGTATGTGGTGTTGACCAAGTAGCTGCTTTACATATTTCAGCCATTTGTATATTTCCTAAAAAAAAGCCATTGTAGCACCTTTTTACCTTGTAGAATGTGCATTCGGAGTAACTAAGAGTTGTCTTTTGGCTTTAGTGTAGCATGTTTGGATGCATCTTACAATCCATCTTGCTAATCCTTGTTTTGAAATGGGGTTACCTGTATGAGGTTTTTGAAAAGCTACAAACAGTTGTTTAGTTTTTCTGAATGGTTCTGTTCTGTCTATATAATACATTAGTGCTCTTTTAATGTCTAATGTATGTAGAGCTCTTTCTGCCATAGAATCTGGCTGTGGGAAGAAGACTGGTAGTTCCACTGTTTGATTTATATGAAAAGGTGATACTACCTTTGGAAGAAATTTGGGGTTTGTTCATAGTACAACTTTATGTTTGTGTACTTGTATGAACGGTTCTTCAATAGTGAAGGCTTGAATTTCACTGACTCTCCGCAAGGATGTAATTGCGACTAAGAAGGCAACTTTCCACGGTGGTCCCCTAAGTCGCGTAAGCACTATGTTTGAATTCCAAGAGGGAACTGGAGGTGTCCTGGGTGGAATGATGCGTTTTAAGCCTTCCATGAAAGCTTTAATAACAGGAACTCTAAATAAAGAGCTGTGCTGTATATTTTGTAAGTATGCTGAAATTGCAGTAAAATATATTTTTATGGAAGAAAATTATAAATTTGACTTTTGTAAATGAAGTAAATAGCATACAATATCTTGTATTGATGCTGTAATAGGGGCTATCTGTTTAGATTGACAGTAATATACAAATATTTTCCATTTGTTAGCATAGCATTGTCTAGTAGTGGGTTTTCTTGCTTGCTTAATCATGTCCATACATTCTGATGGTAGTTGTAAACATCCAATCTCTATGACTTCAGGAGCCAAATTGCTAGAATGAGTGCCTTGGGATTTGGGTGCATGACTTGCCCTTTGTTTTGTGTCAACAGGTCTGGTCTGTTTGGAGTGTGGTACTACTGACAGGTTGTGTACCACGGTTGATGGGCCCACATTGGTGCTATTAGTATCATATTGAGTGTGTTTCGACGCAATTTGTTGACTACAAACCGAATGAGTGGGAGAGGGGGAAAAGCGTAAGCAAATATCCCTGACCAATTGATCCATAGAGCATTGCCCTTGAATAGGGGATTTGGGTGTCTGGAAGCGAAGCTTCGGCATTTTGCTTTTTCTCTTGTGGCGAACAGATCTATTTGGTGTTCCCCACTGTTGAAAGTATTTTTGAAGTACTTGAGGGTGAATCTCCCACTCGTGTGTTTGATGATGATTTCTGCTGAGAACATCTGCCAATTGGTTGTGTATCCCTGGAATGTATTGTGCTACCAGGTGAATTTGTTGTGTATTGCCCATTTCCCAATTATTTGGGCTACAAGGGAGAGTTGGGACGAATGTGTCCCTCCTTGTTTGTTTAGGTAATACATGGTTGTCATGTTGTCTGTTTTGATAAGGACATTCTTGTGAGTGAGAAGAGGCTGAAAAGCTTTGAGTGCTAGGAAGACAGCTAACAACTCTAAGTGATTTATGTGTAGCTGTTTGTGTTTGGCATCCCATTGTCCTTGAATGTTGTGATTGTTGAGGTGAGCTCCCCAACCAATCATTGATGCATCTGTTGTAATTATGGTCTGAGGCACAGGGTCTTGAAATGGCCGCCTCTTGATTAGATTTGTGGAATTTCACCACTGAAGGAACATGCATGTCTGGAGGTCTATCAACACTAGATCTTGAAGTTGACCATGTGCCTGTGACCATTGTTGTGCAAGGCACTGTTGTAAGGGCCGCATGTTTAGTCTTGTGTGTGGAACAATTGTAATACATGATGACATCATCCCTAAAATCTTCATTACATATCTGACAGCATACTGTTGATTTGTCTGTATCTGTGTGATTATGTTTTGGAATGCTTGTATTCTTTGTGTATTTGGACATGCTAGTGCTTTTTGAGTATTTAGTACTGCACCGAGATACTATTGTATTTGTGCAGGTTGTAGATGTGACTTTTGGTAATTTATTGAGAACCCTAGCGTTTGCAGGGTTTGTATTACGTAATGCGTATGTTTTTGACACTGTGTATGACTGTTTAATTTTATTAGCCAATCGTCTAGATATGCAAAGACATGTATATGTTGTCTTCTTAGGTAGGCTGCGACTACCGCTAGGCACTTTGTGAATACCCTTCGAGCTGTTGTTATTCCGAAGGGTAACATTTTGAACTGAATGACAAACCTGAGATATTTTCTGTGCACAGGATGGATGGGTATATGAAAATATGCATCCTTGAGGTCTAATGTTGCCATGATATCGTGTTTTTGGAGTAGTGGGATAGCATCTTGAAGAGTTACCATGTGAAAGTGTTCTGACAGGATGTAAAGGTTGAGGGTCCTGAGATCTCATATTGGTCCTAGGGTGCCATCTTTTTTGGGAACTAGGAAATATAGTGAATAAACTCCAGTCCCTACTTGATCTTGTGGCACGGGTTCTATTGCTTGTTTGAGTAATAGAGATTTGACTTCTTCCTGTAACAGATTGATGTGTTCTGTGGATAGTTTGTGTGATTTTGGTGGTATGATTGGGGGAGTTTGTATCAATTCTAGGCAATAACCATTGTGGATAATTGATAGTACCCCATTGTCTGTGGTAATGTTTTGCCAATTAGTGTGGAATTGTTGTAGTCTTCCCCCCACAGGAGAGGTGTGGAGTGGAAGGGGATGAGACAAGTCACTGCTTAGGGTGCTGTGAAGTTTGTTTAGAGGTTTGAAATTTCCCTCTATTTCTGGGATACTGTCCCCTATATGTGGTTGTTACTTTGTTGGTATTGTGGTTGGTAGGTTGGTTTTGCCTGCGATGTGGATCCCTTTGCTGTTTGTGTTCGAAATCCACCTCTAAACTGAGGTTTCCGAAAGGATCCCCTGTATGGTGTGGAGTAGAGTGCACCCATTGCTTTTGCGGTGTCTGAGTCTTTGCGCAATTTCTCAATGGCTGTGTCAACCACTGGGCCAAAAAGTTGCTTTTTATTAAATGGCATATTTAACACCGCTTGCTGAATTTCGGTTTTAAAGCCCAGGGACCTGAGCCATGCATGCCTCCTTATTGTTACTGCAGTGTTGACACTTCTGGCAGCGGTATCTGCTGCGTCTAGGGTAGAATGAATTTCATTATTCGCGATGGCTTTCCCTTCCCTCCACCACTTGCTGTGCCTTCTTCTGATGTTCTTTGGGGAGATGCTGAATTATGTCTTGCATCTCATCCTAATGGGCCCTGTCACATCTATCTAACAGTGCTTGTGAGTTGGCTATCCTCCACTGATTTGCTTCTTGGGATACAACTCTTTTCCCTGCCGCGTCAAACTTTCGGATTTATTTGTGTGCGCTGACTACAACTGAATCTGGAGGAACTTGTTGTGTTATATAATCAGGATCAGAGGGAGGTGGTTTGTACTTTTTCTCTATCCTGGGCATAATTATACGTGCTTTAACTGGCTCGTTAAATATTTGATCGGTGTGTTTTAACATGCCTGGGAGCATAGGGAGGCACTGATATTTTGAATGTGTGGAAGAGAGGGTATTAAACAAAAAATCCTCTTCTAACTGTTCAGTGTGCATGGTGACCCCATGGTAAGCTGCAGCCCTAGCTATAACCTGATTATACATAGTGCTATCCTCAGGTGGTAAAGGTTTAGAGGGATAGCTGCCTGGGTCATTGCTCGAAATGGGGTCTGGATCATAAAGATCCCATGGATCTACATTGTCCTGGTGTGTGTCAAAAGAGTGTGATGGTGACTGCACTGGTGTAGGACTGGTAGGAGAAGAGACATGCAGGTGTGGAGAGTGAGGAGGAGATTGAGGAGGAGAGAACTGAGGAGGTGGTGGTTTCTCCTTTGGCTTTGGCACTTTAGCTGGTGGCTGCATAGTGTCAAATTCCTCCTGAAAGGCTAGCTTTCTTTTAGGTTTTAGAGCAGGTGCTGTTAGGATTCTTCCTGTTTCTTTGTGGATATGAATCCTGGCTTGCCTTTCGTCTATTACTTCAAGTATTGGCTGTACTTGAGACTCCTCTTCAGAGGTTTTGTGGCTTTCTTTCAGTCTCTTTGAAAGTCCATGCACCCCTGTGTAACCTGCTCTTTTCGGCTCCGAAGCTGGCTTTTTCGGTATCGAAAAAGATGGTGTAGTGGATGTACTCGGCTCCAAAAGGGATTTCCGAATTTTCGACTCCGAAAAGGGGTGTTTGCTCGAGTCAGACATGGAGCCTTTTATTGCCTCTGATTGTTTCGGAGGAGTGGCCTTTTTTGGTGCCGAACTAGCAGTTTGGTCACCGGATGTCTTTTTTTGCCATGGCCTTCCGGCAGTGACGTACCCAAGGCCTTATGTTTCGGTCTTTGTGGTGGTACAGGGGCAGGCGTACTCACATGTTGTCCCGCCGTGAATGGTCTGTCCTCCTCGGATTCCTGTTCCGAGTCGGAACCTCGAATGGAGACTGCTATGTGCATGATCTGTTCCTCTTTGACGTCGAGATGTTGTGAGCTTCTGGACGCCATCTTGAGTCTTTGTGCCCTTCTGTCTCGAAGAGTCTTTTTGGAATGGAAGGATCGACAAGCCTCACAATTTTCTTACCGATGATCTGGGGAAAGGCAAAGATTACATACGAGATGCTGGTCTGTAAAAGGATATTTTGCGTAGCACCAAGGACAGAATCGGAATGTAGTCCGATCCATGAGGCTTCCACGCGGTCGGCCCGACTAGGCCCAAGTTGGGCGCGTGCGCCCCAAAGGGCGAGTAGAGTTGTCTTTTCTAACGGTACCGATGTGATAATGGAAGATGTAAACACGATCGATACAATACCGACGAAAATAAAGCGTTTTCAAAGTTTTCCGAATCAAACTATCGGAGCGAAAGGAAATAGCTCCGAACCCGATGGCGGAAAGAAAACAATCTAACATGGAGTCAATGCCCATGCGCAATGGAACCGAAGAGGAGTCGTCACTCAATCCCGTGACTCGAAAACACTTCTTTGAAGAAAAACAGCTTATAACACTCCGAGCCCAACACTAGATGGCAGAAGTACAACGCACAGCAGGTGAATCTGAAGCTACACATGCCACCGAACATATATGTATGTATGTGTGTAGATGTATACACACACACACACACACATATATTAAATATAATATATAATTGTATTAGAGAAAATGAGGGAGCGTTCATGAACAGAGTATACTTACTTCTAGTAGGTTTATGGATAATTATTGCCCCATCTGGGATTCCCTATTGTAGGGGTCTCCATAATTAAATAGTTTAAGGATTCCCGTTGTTCCTTTGGGATGTGTGCCTTAGGAATAGACAATTCCACGGAACTGTTATCCTGGCTGTGGTTGAATGGCATTATTTCATCACGGGGATGATTTCTGTTATACAGTTTCTGGTTGCGTTTTTCCTTTGGGTACTTGCGCTTTGGGAATATACAGCTCCACACAATTGTTATCCTGACTGTGGTTAGCTTACATAAATTCATCTTATGATTTATATACTGATATCCACTGGCTGGTTACTCTAATGTGACATGCAGGGTCATACTTGGACAGAGCACTGACCAGGGCACCAAAATTAAAGCAGATCCCAATAGTGAATTAGATAGCTAATTAGATAGCTAAAAAAGTGTCTCATGTTTGGAAACTAAGGAGCTTTTGAACTTGTAAAGACATTGAGTCTTGTGAAGAATGGAAGAATGCATGGATTTGAGCTCCTTACAAGCAATATTTGTTTTAATATAAGGGATAGTTAAAACTGGCCCAACAGACCATAATACAGGCCTTCAAACAGCCAAAACAACAGCCCACACAGCGTCCTATCAAACCAGCCCATCAGGCACTGCCTGCTTGCCTATAGGCCAGTCAAACCCTGGTGCTACCATGACCTCAACCCCCTGCCCTCCTGGTAGATGCAGTACCCCATTTAATTAATTATGGTGGAAACAGTTCAATGAATACCTGGAATAAAATCACTTACTCAATGCCTCCCAATCAGAATTCGGTGCCAACCACAGCTGATTGTGGCAACATACAACTTCAGAACCCTCATCGACTGCGGGGAGATGGTGGCCCGGATCCTCTTCGACTCCTATGTTGCTTTTGACACCATTTCCCACCACTGCCTCACCAACAGACTCTATACCATTGGCATTCCCCAAAACACCCTCAAATGGATTGCCTCCTTCCTCAACAGAGCATCCGTTTCCCTCCGAACCAAAGGACTTCCTTTGTGGCATACCCAAGGGTCATCCCTCAGCCCCACCTTGTTCAAAACCTACAAGACCCCCCTCATAGACATCATGAGATCCCACAGCCATAGCATCATTTCTTATGCAGATGACACTCATCTCATCATCTCGCTCATCGAAAACCCCTCTACCACCAGAATCAACTTCTGCAACACTGTGACTAACGTAGCCAAGTGGATGAGAGACAACTGCCTCAAACTCAACTCAGACAAGACAGAAGTTCTGCTCTTTGGGAAGAACAACTCTATTTAGGACCACAGCTGGTGGCCAGCAGAACTCAGACAACCACCCACAGACCATGCATGCAACCTATGCATCATCCTCAACAGTAAACTGACCATGAAACGACAAATCAATGCAGTGACCTCCTCCTGCTTCTATACCCTCGCAGGCTCTGCAGAATCTTCAAATAGATCCCAGTTAACTCCAGAAAGACTGTCACTCAGGTCCTTGCACTTGGCGCCTCGACTAGGGCAACACTCTCCACCCAGCTCCTCAAAAGACTCTCTACCATACAGAAAGCTGCAGCCAGACTCATCCTAAACCTCCTCAAATTGACTCACATCACCTTTCACCTCAGAAACCTCCACTGGCTCCTCATCCAGAAAAGATGGAGGTCCAAGATCCTCATGCACGCACACGAAGCTTTGCATGGTCAAGGACCGGCCTACATCAATCATCGACTGAACTTCCACTGAACGCAAGACACCTACGCTCCGCCTCAGTAGCCCATGCACCCGCTGCATCCATCACACCCACAGCTGGGGTCGCTCCTTCTTCTACATCACCGCCAAAACCTGGAACAACCTACCCCCTCCATCTTCATACAGCAGGTATGTTTTTCATGTTTATGGTTGCTTTATTTGTTTCTATAGGTGGCTGGGCTACAAGGGCTTCTGTGAAGCCGAAACAAGTTGTGTTCTTTTATCACAATAAAACAGCATAACAGGAAGAGAATGCAGATTTTTTCCCCATGAACAGTTGCGGGACATGCAAGACAGGTCTCACTGGCCGCTGTGGGCACTAGTAATTGACGTCGCGTCTATGAATATTCTTTTGTCTGAGAATGATGGGATCTGCACTGAAAAGTATTTACATATTTACTGAGTTGGTTTCTGGTGGGCCAATGTGCAGGTTGAGCACTGTGCTGGTGAGCGACAAAGGTCGCACACATGTGGAATTGTTTTAAGTTTAGATTTGTGATATGCATTTTAACACATGATTCTGCATAAACAGACTGAATATTGGTGCAATAGAAACTAATTTGATATGATTTATAGAAGCTAAGTTATCAATGTGTTTAGTTAGGCCACGTCTGAAAAAATCTCCATTATGAACAAGATGGATGCCATCTCTATCACTCACTTCTGCTTCACTTCTTTCACACATCCACTCGTCACAAGCTTTGTAGCACACAGTAAGCTGATGACGTAATGGTTTATTTCCACTGCAGTAGTTGCCTTAATGGTGTTGAACTTGCTATGGAGGGAATGTAAGATTGCAACAATTATCTATCTCGTTTGGTCTCTTTACTGGGTCCATTCACTAGAAGAAAGTCTTACGACCGCCACACTCGCAGTGGCAGTCTGGCGGTGGCGGAGATCCTAATCCGCATGCAGCGCTGCCCTGCGGATTATGACCTCGTTCTCTGCCAGCCTTTTCATGGGGGTGATACCGCCATGAAAAGGCTAGCGGAGAACAGGTGCAGGGGGCACCCCCTGCCCAGCACTCATCCGCTTTGCAGACAGTGAATACTGCGAAGGTCCTGGTGCACCCTTGCTGGCTACAGCATTGCCAGAGGTGGAGATTACAGGCACTTCAAGCATAAGGAAAATGTTACTTACCAGAAGACATCTGTTTGTGGCATGTAGTGCTGTAGATTAACGTGCTGTGTGTATAAGCGCGCCATCTAATGTTGGGTTCGGAGTAGTACAACTTGTTTTCGTTTGAAGAAAGTTTTCGAGTCACAGGATCGAGTGGCTCCTCCTCTCGGTAATACTGCGCATGGGCATCGAGTCTTTTGTTAGATTGTTTGTCCGCAGGCGGGAGTGAAGTAGTGAAAAGAGTATATAGTAGGACATAAAAGATGTTCATGCAATGTATTTACCTATGTACCTATACATACATATATCTATAAAAATTAAATTGCAATCTGTACACACTGCCGGGGAGGAGGGAGGGTGCATGTGAATCTACAGCACTACATGCCACGAACAGATGTCTACTGATAAGTAACATTTTCGGTTTGATGGTATGTGTAGCTGTAGATACACATACTGTGCATAGACTGTAAGGCAGTCCCTCCCTAAAGTGGTGGCTAGTGTGTAGGGGTTGCAATTGTTTGAAAAAGTGCTTTAAGTACAGCTTGTCCAACATTTGCCTGTTGTCCGGCAAAGACGTCTACACAATAATGCTTAGTAAACGTGTGTGGTGTAGACCATGTTGCTGCCTTACATATGACTGCCATAGCTATGTTACCTAAAAAGGCCATAGATGCACCCTTTTTCCTAGTGGAATGTGCTCTAGGTGGTGCAAGTAATTGTCTCTTAGCTTTAGTACAGCATGATTGTCTATATAGTACATAAGAGCTCTTTTGACATCTAGGGTATGTAGGGCTCTTTCTGCCACTGATTCTGGTTTTGGGAAGAACATGTTAATTCTATTGTTTGATGAATATGAAATTGTGAAACAACCTTTGGAAGAAATTTTGGATTTGTTCTTAATACAATCTTTTCTTTATGAACCTGAAAGACGGGTTCTTCTAAAGTTAGTGCCTGAAGCTCACTGACACGCCTGAGGGAGGTGATAGCAATTAAGAATGCTATTTTCCATGAAAGGTATTATAATGGACAGGAGTGGAGTGGTTCAAATGGTGGAGCCATGAGTCTTGGGAGAACAGTGTTTATATTCCAAGATGGAGCTGGAGGAATCCTTGGTGGAATTATTCTTTTTAGTCCTTCCATAAATGTTTTGATAACTTGAATTCTAAACAAGGAAATATGTTGTCTTTTTTGCAGATGCTACCGCTGCTAAATGTAAGTGAATAGATGTGTAGGCTAAATTTACCTTTTCTAAACATAATAAATATTATACAGTGTCCTGTAGTGTTTTTTGTTTAAGAATAACAAACAAAACGTTTCCATTTTGCTGCATAGCACTGCCCAGTAGTAGGTGTGCATGCTTGTTTTAAGATATCCATACATTATTGTGGTAAATGTAAATATCCAAATTCTATGACTTCAGGAGCCATATCACTAGGATGAGTGATTTAGGATTTGGATGTCTTATTTGCCCTGTTGTTGTGTCAGGAGATCTGGTCTGTTGGGAAGCTTTTGATGAGGAACAACTGAGAGTTCCAAAAGTGTTGTGTACCATGGTTTACGTACCCATGTAGGGGCCACTAAGATCATGCGGAGGGAAGATTGTTTTATCTTCGGTGCAGGGGAAAAGCGTAAGCAAATATTCCTGACCAACTCACCCATAGAGCATTGCCCTTGGACGGAGGGTGTGGGTACCTATAGGCAAAGTTTTGGCATGTTTTGTTGCGAACAGATCTATTTGAGGTGTTCCTCATTTTGTGAAGTATTGTTGAAGGACTTGTGGGTGGAGTTCCCACTCGTGTGTTTGATGCATCCTGCTTAGCAGGGCTTCTAAATGGTTGTCTGTCCCCAGGAGATATTGTGCCACTATGTGAATATGGTGACGAATCACCCATTTCCATACTGATTGTGCTAGTTGGTGCAGTTGAGATTGTGCGCCCCCCACCCCTCGTTTTTGGAGATATTATATGGCAGTCATATTGTCCCTACATATCAACACTGTTTTGTGTTACAATTATTGTAGGAATGCTTTCATTGCCAAGAATAGTGCTTGCAGTTTGAGGTAACTGGTATGAAGGGACCAATGAATATTGTCCCATATTTCCTGAACTGTTAGGTTGAGGAGAAGAGCTGTTGTGAGAGTAATCTGAGGCACAGGGTCTACAATGGGCCGCCCCTTCATAAGGTTTGTGGTATTCCATCAATGTAGAGGGAGATAAGTTTGGCGGTCCAACAACACTAGATCTTCCATTTGACCCTGTGCGTGAGACCACTTGAGGACTCATATGAAGTCTGGCATGAGATATTATGGCAATATAAAATGCCATCATTCCTAACAGTTTCATAACATTTCTTACTGTGTGTGTTTGGTTCTGTATTAATGTTGCAATTAATGTTTGAAAAGCTTGGATCCAGTTTTAGTTGGGCAATGCTACTCTTAATTGTGTAGCTCCTAGGTATGGTTGTGTTTGTAAAGGTTGAAGATGGGGTTTGACGTAGTTTATGGTGAATCCTAGAGAATGTTGGAGGCGTATTATAGCTTGAGTATCTTTTTCACACTGAGGGAATGAATTGGCTTTGATGAGCCAATCGTCCAGATAAGGGAAAACATGAATTCGTTTTCTTCTGAGATATGCTGCCACCACAGCGTGGCATTTTGGTAATACTCTGGAAGCAGTTGTGACTCCGAAGGATAACATTTTGAATTGGTAATGTTTTCCTGCTGCAACGAATCTTAGGTATTTTTGGTGTGCAGGATGAATAGGAGTTTGAAAGTAAGTGCCCTTTAGATCTAGGGCTGTCATGAAGTCTCCTATTTGTAATAGAGGAATACCATCCTGAAAAGTGACCATGTGAAAATGTTCTGATAGGATGTACTGATTTAAGGGTCTGAGATCAAATATTGGTCTGAGATCAAATATTGGTCTGAGAGACACATCTTTTTTGGGAATTAGAAAAAGCAGGGAGTAAACTCCTGTTTCTTGGTATTACAGTGGTACTGGTTCTATAGCTCCTTTTAGAAGAAGGGAATCTACTTCCTCTTTGAGAAGAGTTAGATAATCTTGTGAGAGTTTATGTGTACTTGGGAGTATATTTGGTGTAGTGGAAATGGGCTCCAGACAATAACCATTTTGAATAATTTGAAGTACCCATTGATCTGTGGTAATCTGAGTACACTGGGGGTAAAATAGTTGTAATCTTCCCCCTACAGGAGTGATGTGGTTAAGTGTTGTATTTGCTGAGTCATTGTTTAGTGACTGATGAGGAACCTCTAGATGTAGATGGTTTTCTTCTTCCTTTGTTATTGTTTCCTCTATATGATCCTCTGAAATAACATCTGGTGTATTGAGAGGTGGGTTTAGTTTGATTTGTGGCTTGTACTTGGAATGATTATCTAAATTCTCTAGTAAACCCTGCACGACGAAAATTACTTCTATGTATGCTGGCTTCCAAAGCTACCATGGCTCTGTCAGTTTGATTGTCCTTATTTAATTTTTCAAGTGTGGTATCCACTTGTGGACCAAATAAATGCTCCTTATCGAAGGGCATATTTAGAACAGCCTTTTGTACTTCTTATTTGAAGTCTGAACATCTAAGCCATGCATGACGTCTTATGATGACACTTGAATTAATACTACATGTTGCTGTATCAGTAGCATCAAATGCACATCTAATGAGTTGTTGGATATTGTTTATCCCTCATTTACAATTTCTACACTTTTTTATGATGTTCTTCTGGTACGTATTATAAAGGTTCCTCCATAGCTTCCCAGGGAGCTCTGTCATATGTGGAAAGTAAAGCTTGAGCATTAACGATTCACCAATGATTGGCTGCTTGAGCTGCTACTCTTTTCCCTGCAGCATCTAATTTTTTACTTCCTTGTCAGGAAGTGTGTCTCCTGTTGACTGGCTATTAGTACTTTTTCTTGCAGTAGATCCCACAATAGAATCTGGAGGAATGTGTGCTTTAATATACATAGAGGATCAGTGGGTGCAGCTTTGTACTTTTTATAAACTCTAGGAGTGATAATCCTCGCTCTAACAGGCTCTTTAAATATTTCTTCTGCCTGTCTGATCATTCCTGGGAGCATTGGAAGAAATAGGCCTTCTTTATGTGTTGCGCCAAGGGTGTCAAATAAGAAATCCTCCTTTATCGGGTCAGTGATATGCCTCTGCTCTTGCTACCCCTTGTTGGTATGATGTAGAATCCTCAGGAGGTGAGGGTCTAGCTGGCTAAAGATCTGGATCATTTGATGTAATGGGATCCCGGTCGTACTCATCCTATGGGTCTTGCTCTTCTAGTGCATCCCCTATATCCTGTGACCCACTAGGTGGTGAACTAGGTGGTGTGAACCCTATGTGAGTGGGAGATGCTGGTGGAGTATGTTGTGGAGAAGTAGGCAAAGTTGGAGATATAGAAGTATGAGAAGAAGTCTTTTCTTTGGCAGTCTTCTTCAGAGGTGCAGAGGAATCAAGACTTTCTTCAAAAGTTAATTTCCTCTTTAGAGGAAAAGTTATAATCCGCCCTGTTCCTTGCTGAATTTGAAGTCGGCGCTGTTTAACATCCATAACTTCCCAAATTTGTTCCACCTGTGGTGTAGGGGATGTTAAAGACTGTCCAGAGTCACTGAGAGTCTTTTGGTGTTTTTTCGGTTCCACTGCTTTTTTCTGAAGGAAAACTTTAGGTGCCAAAATTGTAGCAGTTTGGAGTTTCTTTTTCAGTGTCGAAGCAGTCGGTACCGAAATAAAGTAAATTTTTATTTTGTCAGTGCTGAAATGGTACTACTGGAGGTCGATGCCAAAGGCTTGTCTTTGGCTTTTTTTGGTGCCGAGCTGGGATGCGGGGCATCCGAATAAGTTTCTCAGCTCCGACCATGGCTGGAATGCAGTGGCGGACCAGTGACCTCTTTTGTCTTACCCGATCCGATGGGAAAGGGGACTTTTTACTTACAGTTTGTGCTGGTTGTAAAGGTTGGATCTCGATGTCCGACTGCAAATCAGAGTCCGAATCTTAAACAGAGTAGACCCCTTCTTGTTTCACATCGTCTTGCGCGTGCTCGTCTCAGAAGATGTTCAGTGTATCTTCTGTCTGTCGAGATGCCATTTCCATCAGACAAGCCCTCCGGTCTCTAAGCGACTTCTTCAACTGAAAAGAACGGCACGCTTCGCAGGTCTGATCGTTGCGGTCTGGTGAAAGACACAAATTACACACCTGATGTTGATTGGTGTATGGAAACTTTGAATGGCATCGAGGGCAAAACTGAAATAGAGTACGTTCCATCAGGACTGCATTGTTCGATTGTATGATACCACGTGGAAGAAGTAGGCCCAAGGAGGGCCCGACTGGGCCTTTGTGCCCCGAAAGGTCCAAAAAATGTGTTTTCGAGTGTAGAAAAACGAACCGAAAGTCTAATATTAAAGAATACATGTTCGGAAACAATACCGACGACGATAGAAAGATGGAAAGAATCCCGATTTAAACTGTTTGGAGCCAGGAACTCGGAGCAAGAGGAACACACGTCCGGACCAGGCGGTGGAGAAAAACAACCTAACAAAGGACTTGATGCCCATGCGCAGTGTTACCAAGAAGAGGAGTCACTCGATCCCGTGACTTAAAAACTTTCTTCAAACAAAAACAAGTTGTACTACTCAGAACCCAACACTAGATGGCGAGCTTATGCACACAGCATATGTATCTACAGCTATACATGCCATCGAACATACAGTTTACCAAGATTGGTTTATAAAACAAAAACTATTTTTATTACAAAATTGTGCAAAATGAGAATCTGAATAAGTAGTGGAAGGCAACATCTCAACAGAATTAAAATGAGGTATAGTGTGTACCAAGGGACCTTCAATTCTTTATTGTTCCCATCTATAAAAATCCACATCCTGAACTTGAGGAATGGTCCAACTTCATGGCCAAGATATGCTAAAGCATGCTTGAAATTCTGGTAAAATATGCAGAAAGGGATATGGAACTTACCAAGAAGGAGTTATTGAAACTAAGGGAAGAATCTGAAAAAACATAAGGATGCAACCTCAACAAAAGAATTTATAAAAGCACTAGCGATCTGACTAACAAAATATGAGGATGAAATTAAATTAAAAGTAAGATAGACACTCCCCCGGATCAAGTAAGACTATATAGAAGCATGCAAATTAACCTTTGCCAAAAATACAGCTTACCTACAAATGAGTTAAGCACCATTCAAGCTCACAGAAAACAGGAATTGCTGGTCACAAATGGTGATGTCAGTTCAGTGTAACTAGTGGTGAATCAAGAAAATAATATACTTTTTTGTAATAAGGAGTTGAGACTCCTTAAACAGAAACAAAACCACCCATAAGAGGCAAACCAAAAGAAAAGGCAGAGGAGGTAAAAAATAAATTGGCAAGATGAGAAGAGGGGGAGAGGGCAAAGAACAGCACGCCCCTGCATTCCAAGAGAAAAGAATGAATCCAAAAACAATGGATGAGAATAACAAGAATAACGCCTATCTTTCCAAAGATGTATTAATTTCTACTGAATCATGTGTATTATGCATGGGCTTATCATTTTGCCCTGCCATTGATTCTGACTATCCTAAATCTAGAATTGACTTACCTTTGTACACTTGTAAAACTGAATTGTTGACAATGTATAAAATCTGGAACACAGGGAGAGAGCTGGGACCTAGATGCACCTCCATGTGATTCTAGCATTAGGGACGCAAATGCACTAACATTTCTTTATAATTTAGATCTAGCTCGAAGAGTCGCCCCCATGCAGGACACATGTTCTTCTAAATATCTGTTTTCAATTGGATTTTTCCTCTTGGAGTGGTTTCCAAATGAAGTCTAAACTTTATCCCAACACACCACATGATTATGTAATGACCACTAGTGACTTGAAAGGGCAAAGGAAATGGAGGAGCAACATGAATAAAAAAATCTCACTAGGGAACATTGAACAGACCTTCATACTCCAATGAATGATCCCAATTTTATCATTAAACCCTCAGATAAAGGAGGAATGCTGTCTTTATGGATACTTACCAGTATAGGTCAGAGTCGGCTAGACTACTGTCCTCCCTTTTACGAGGACATCAGAATTAATGACTATGGGAAGCCCATTAGTGAATATCATAAACATATTTGGGAATAGAGAGATAAGAGATTCATTGATTTTAATGGGTATATCTTTTTAAAACCTGACAACAAAGAGATCTATGCTTATATCTTCTTCCATAGATTAATTAACATGTCATCAACATCTGGGAAAACCCATTGCTTCCTCTAATGGTGAGCTTCTAGAAAATCCGGTTTTATAGGTTATTCACCTTTTACCTGCACATCACTGCTCTCCCATGGTATTGCAGGGACTTTTCTGACAAAAAGCATGGGACACCACATGGCAATCTATTTAAATCATGATTACATTAGACGTGAATTCCCAATACACATGTAGAAAATATAAACTGGGAGCCCATATGTGTATATAAGGAAAATGTCACTTACCCAGTGTACATCTGTTCTTGGCATGTTGTGCTGCAGATTCACATACTATGCATATAAATTTCGACATCTAGTGTTGGGCTCGGAGTGTTACAAGTTGTTTTTCTTTGAAGAAGTCTTTTAGAGTCATGGGATCGAGTGACTCCTCCTCTCGGTTCCATTGCGCATGGTCATCGACTCCATTGTTAGATTGTTTTCCCGCAGAGGGTGAAGAAAGGAGTGATAAAGTACATAAGCAAAAAAAGAGATGTCCATGCAAATGTAAATGTATTAACAAATGTACAAATGTTTCAACGTAAACGACTACAAGATTCCGGGGAGGAGGGAGGGTGCATGTGAATCTGCAGCACAACATGCCACGAACAGTGGTACACTGGTTAAGTGACATTTTCTGTTCAATGGCATGTGTAGCTGCAGATACACATGCTATGCATAGACTACACAGCAGTTTGTCCTCCCAAAATAGTGGTGGCTAGCCTGTAGGAGTTGAAATTGGTTGAAATAATTTTCTCAGGACAGCTTGTCCTACTGTGGCTGTTTGTTGTGAGAAAACATCCACACAGCAGTGTTTAGTAAATGTATGAGGTGTTGACATTGTAGCTGCTTTACATGTATTAGCCATTGGTATGTTTTCTAAAAAAAGCCATTGTTGCACCTTTCTTTCTTGTAGAATGTGATTTAGGAGTGATTACAAGTTGTCTTTTTGCTTTGATATAGCTGTTTGTATACAACTAACAATCCATCTTTCTAAACCTTGTTATGATATAGGATTGTCTGTATGTGGTTGTTGGAAAGCTAAAAAAAATTGTTTTGTTTCCCTGAATTGTTTAGTTCTGTCTATGTAGTACATTAGAGCTCTTTTGAGATCTAATGTATGTAGAGCTCTTTCTGTCACAGAATCTGGCTGTTGGAAGAAGACTTGCAGTTCCACTGTTTGATTGATGTGAAATGGTGAGACTACTTTAGGAATTTTGGATTTGTTCTTAGTACAACTTTGTGTTTGTGTACTTGGAAAAAAGGTTCTTCAAGAGTAAAAGCTTGTGTTTCACTTACTCTTCTTGAAGAAGTAATTGCCACAAGAGAGGCAACTTTCCATGTCAAAAACTGAATTTGGCAAGAGTGCATGGGTTCAAAAGGTGGTCCCATAAGTCTGGTAAGCACTATATTTAAATTCCAAGATAGAACTGGTGGTGTTCTTGGTGGAATGATGTGTTTTAAGCCTTCCATGAAAGCTTTAACTCAAAATAAAGAGCTATGCTGAACAGTTTGTAAATATGCAGATATTGCAGTAAGGTGTATTTTTATTGAGGAAAAAGCTCAATTTGATTTTTGCAAATGAAGTAAATAACATACAATGTCTTGTATTGATGCTGATAGAGTATCTATGGCTTTAGATTGATAATAATAAACAACTCTTTTCCATTTGTTTGCGCAGCACTGTCTAGTAGTGGGTTTACGCCCTTGTTTAATAACTTCCATACACTCTGATAGGACTTTTAAATATCAAATTCTATTACTTCAGGAGCCAAATCGCTAGATTGAGAGCACTTGGGTCTGGATGTCTGATTTGACCTTTGTTTTGTGTTAACAAATCTGGTCTGCATGGGAGTTTGGAGTGAGGTACTACAGATAGATCTAGTAGTGTTGTGTACCATGGCTGAGGTGCCCATGTTGGTGCTATGAGTTTCATGTTGAGTGAAGTTTGACGCAACTTGTAGACCAGAAATGGAATGAGTGGGAGAGGGGGGAAAGCGTACGCAAAAAACCCTGACCAACTGATCCATAGAGCATTGACCATGGACAGTGGATATGGGTATCTAGATGCCAAGTTTTGGCATTTTGTATTTTCGCTTGTTGCAAATAGATCTATGTTTGGTGTCCCCCACTTTTGAAAGTACTTTTGAAGTACTGGAGGGTGAATCTCCCATTCGTGTGTTTGTTGGTGATTTCTGCTGAGGACATCTGCCAACTGATTGTCTATCCATGGAATGTACTATGCTAATAGATGAATTTGATTGTGAATTTCCCATTTCTAAATTGTTTGGGCTAGAAGGGACAGTTGAGATGAATGTGTCCCTTCCTGCTTGTTGAGATAATACGTGTTGTCTGTTTTTATAAGAACATTCTTCTGTTTGAGAAGAGATTGAAAAGATTTGAGGGCAAGGAACACAGCTAATAACTATAAATGGTTTATGTGTAGCTGTTTCTGTTTGACATCCCATTGCCCTTGAACGCTGTGATTGTTTAGGTGAGCTCCCCAACCGATCATTTACGCATCTGTTTTAATTATGGTCTGAGGCCCAGGGTCTTGAAATTACTGCCCCTTGATTAAGTTGCTGCGATTCCACCCCTGGAGGGACATATGTGTTTGGCGGTCTACCAACACTAGATCTTGAAGTTGACCGTGTGCTTGTGACCATTGCTGTGCAAGGCACTGTTGTAAGGGCCTCATCTTTAATCTTGCATGTGGGACTATTACAATGCAAGACGCCATCATTCCTAGTATTTTCATGACAAATCTTACAGTGTATTGTTGACTTGGTTGTATAAATGGAATTATATTTTGAAAAGCATGTATCCTTTGTGTATTTGGATATGCGAGAGCTAGTTAAGTATTTATGATAGCACCTAAATACGGTTGTATTTGTGCTGGCTGATTGTGTGACTATTGTAGTTTATAGAAAACCTCAGGGTGTGCAGAGTTTCTATCACGTACCGTGAATGATTTTAGCTTTGTGCACGATTGCTTGATTTTATTCCAATCATCTAGATAAGGAAATACATGGATATGTTGTCTTCTTAAGTAAGCTGCTACTACTGCTAAGCACTTTGTGAATACCCTTGAGCTGTTGTTATGCTGAAAAGTAACACTTTGAATTGGTAGTGTTTTCCTTTTATAACAAACCTGAGGTATTTTCTATGGGCTGGATGGATGGGTACGTGGAAATACGCATCTTTGAAGTCTAGGGCTGTCATAAAGTCTTGTTTTTGTAGCAGTGGGATAACATCTTGCAGAGTTACCATGTGGAAATATTCTGATAGGTATAGAGATTTAGGGGGTCATTACAACACTGGCGGTAAAAGGCACTTACCGCCGTGCAGAAGACCGCCAATACACCGCGGCGGCGGCAGTAGACCACCACAGCTATTATGACCCACATCTCGGAATCCGCCGAAATACAGACACCCACACAACTCCGCCACACCAAAGGTCAGTGTTAAACTGGCGAAAACAAAACCTCCACCTCCACGCCAACAGAAACATGCCCATGCTATTACGACCCACGAATCCACGCGGTGGTCTTTCAACCGCGGTAGTCCATTGGCGGTACACACCGCTGCGCTCAAAATACACACACATCTCCAAAACACCGCCACATTGGACAATTCGAAATACACACACCTGATACACATACACACACCACTCCCACACACCAAACACAATATAAAACACACACCCACATCACCCACAATCCCCTAAGACCAAAAAATAGAGACGAAGGCCAGAGAGAGAGCACAGAATAGACAACCCCACCACACAGAGGCACACAACACCATCACCCACACAACATCCACGCACAAAACACCACACACCACTACACATCACCACACACATCAACACTCACACCGCCCCACACATCACCTACACCACCCCATGTCACGCCAAAGACACCCCCGCTTCTCCGAGGAGGAGCTCAGGGTCATGGTGGAGGAAATCATCCGGGTAGAGCCACAGCTATTTGGCTCACAGGTACAGCACGCCTCCATAGCCAGGAAGATGGAGCTATGGCGAAGAATCGTGGACAGGGTCAACGCTGTGGGACAGCATCCAAGAAATAGGGAGGACATCAGGAAGAGGTGGAACGACCTACGGGGAAAGGTGCGTTCAGCGGTCTCCAGGCACAATATAGCAGTTCAGCGGAATGGCGGCGGATCCCCACCTCCTCCCCCACAACTAACAACATGGGAGGAGCAAGTCTTGACCATCATGCATCCAGAGGGCCTCGGAGGAGTCGGTGGAGGATGGGACACTGGTAAGTCAAATCTTAACTATCATAGCCCCCACCCTACCTGCATGCTATCACACACCCCCACCCTCATCCCCTCCCCTATCACCCAAAATCCTCACTAATGTACTAAGAACACAAACCACACATCCCAACACCAAGCCCTGCATGACACAACTAAGCATGGACACCCAGCACTAAAGCATGCCCACTGCACATACCCAGAACAACCCCATCAACCATCATCACACAAGCCCCCACACAGGAATGCTAGCACTGGGGTACACCCACCCATTGCACACCATGACACACACAAATGCATTAATCATGCTCTTATGCCCCTGCAGGAACCCGAAGGACCGTCACCACACCAGAGGGTCCAGACAACACCACTCCACCCCCAGAATATGCCCACACTGACGATAGCAGCTCTGCCCTACTGTATCCTGATGACCAGCCTGGACCATCGTGGGCCTCGGAACAGTCGGTTCCCCTTGCACAGATACAGCCCAACACTGACCTTCCACCCTCTGGTAACACCAGCACAACACCCACCCAGCGGGCCCAAACCTCCGTACCCAGGACAGGTCAATCAGCGGTGTGTCCACCACTACAGGGAACCCAGGATAACCCACCACCCCAACAACAACAGGGACCTGGGGGCAGTGGTAGTGGGCACACGGTCCGGGGGACGGAGGCACAGGAACATAGGGGAACTGGGAGGGCTGCTGTGCGACAGGGGGCGGACAGGCCAAGGGAACCCACTCTCCACGAGGTCCTCACCTCCATCATGGGAGCATACCACCACTCCCAGGAGACGATGGCGACGGTCCTGGTAAAGTTTCAGGAGACCCAGCGCCTGCAGGAGGAACAGTATTTGGGGTTCAGGGAGGAGCTCAGGACCATCAGCTCCGCCCTGGGTACCATTGTAGGGGCTCTGAAAGACATATAGCAGACCCTGAGGGACACCGTGGCACTCCATGGGGCCCCTGACACTAGCCAGGACGATGAACTGCCCACCACCTCCGCCGGCGCTAGTGGACAGGACGCCCCGCCACAGGACCACCACACCAGCACCCCACCCCCTGCAGACGGACAACCACCACGCAAGCGGGCCCTGAGATCCAGGAACAGGACAGGGCAAGATGGCAAGACCCCGCCAGGAAATGAGACCACCCTGATTGTCCCCCCAACGACCCACTTTGTTACCCTGTCCATACTTGAACTGCCCCTGCTCCACTTCCTATGCCCAGATGGGCAGTGCACCTGTGAGACTAATAGACTGGACTCTGCCATGGACATTCCTCCGCCATCACCCATCACCATTTTACAACCCCCTCCCATTTCTGAGCACTTCAATAAACAACCTTGAAACACAAAACAATCTGGAGTCAGTCTGTGATATTGTAAATATGTATTATCAATGACAGAGTCATAATGCGTTTCCCATTGTAAAGCCAACATACCTATGTCACACATCACATGTCCTTGAAGGATGGTTGAAATCGACAGGATAGAGGTAGACGTGTGAAAGTTAATGTAATGGTAACAATGAAAATGTTCTCACCTGTGTGTCACTGGAAATATTGCTGTATGACTGACTCCCTATTGTCGTTGTCTTCTTCCTCAGCTTCCTCCTCATCACTGTCCACAGGCTCCACAGCTGCCAAACACCGTCATCTGGACCATCCTCCTGCAGAAAAGGCACCTGGCGTCGCAATGCCAAATTATGAAGCATCGAGCAGGCGATGATGATCTCGCACACCTTCTTCGGTGAGTAGAATAGGGAACCACCTGTCATATGAAGGTACCTGAACCTGGCCTTCAGGAGGCCGAAGGTGCGTTCGATCACCCTCCTAGTCCGCCCATGGGCCTCAATGTAGCGTTCCTCTGCCCTGGTCCTGGGATTCCTCACTGGGGTCAGTAGCCAAGACAGGTTGGGGTAACCAGAGTCCCCCAATAGCCATACACGGTGCCTCTGGTGTTGATCCATCATATCAGGGATGCAGCTATTCCGCAGGATGTAGGCATCATGCACTGAGCCAGGGAACATAGCATTTACCTGCGAGATGTACTGGTCTGCCAAACATACCATCTGAACATTCATGGAATGATAACTCTTCCTGTTTCTGTACACCTGTTCACTCCTGTGGGGGGGGGGGTGCAGAGCTACATGGGTCCCATCAATGGCACCTATGACGTTGGGGATATGTCCAAGGGCATAGAAGTCACCTTTCACTGTAGGCAAATCTTCCACCTCAGGGAAAATGATGTATCTCCTTACGTGTTTCAGCAGGGCTGACAACACTCTGGACAAAACGTTGGAAAACATAGGCTGGGACATCCCTGATGCTATGGCCACTGTTGTCTGGAATAACCCACTTGCAAGGAAATGGAGCCCTGACAGCACCTGCACGTCAGGGGGGATTCCAGTCGAATGGCGGATTGGTGACATCAGGTTGTGCTCCAACTGGGTACATAGTTCCTGGATTGTGGCACGGTCAAAACTGTGGGTGACGATTACATGTCGCTCTTCCATTGTCAACAGGTCCACCAGCGGTTGGTACACCGGAGGATTCCGCCATCTTCTCACATGTCCCAGCTGACGGTGCCTACGAAGGACAACAGCGACGAATCAGTCAATTTTTCATCCAGGTATTTACCCACAGTTACACACAAGACTGCACCAATCACAAAACCCTTCCTGTATGTGTGTTGAGTGTAGGCCTAGCTATGTGTGACGCAGAGGTAAATGAAGCCATGTGGGCCCCTGAAATGGCGGCTGCCTGACCTCTAAACTGGGACAATGGGATTGTGGGGTAACAGCGCTGGCGTTGCACACCGTCGCGGTAGGCGGTCGTAGACCGCGGCGCTATGCTTCATTGGTTAACATTGGACCCTATGGGTCCCAGGAGCCAATGAACAGGTGCGCCGGCGGTGATGATGCGCACCGCCGCGGACGTCACCGCCATTTTCTATCTGTTCAATCACTAGATACATGACCTTCGACAGGAGAGGACCTACACTGCAAGTGCTGCTGTGACCTCGGTCTGGAAGCGAAGATGGCTGCTGCGTCTGGGGAAAGGGCCCCTGCCTTCACTGCTCAGGAGTTGGAGAAACTGGTAGACGGGGTCCTCCCCTAGTACACGCTACTCTACGGTCCTCCAGACCAACAGGTTAGTACACAGGGAGCACGTTGTATGGGCTAGGCCTGGGTGGAGAGGGCTGGTTGGAAGAGGGAAGGGGACACAGTTCATAGAACATTAATGCATGTGAATGAATGGGCCACATGGCCAGAGTAGGGAGGGGTTCACTCACATCGACGGTGCAGTTGGTAATGACTCTTCCTCTTCCCTTGTGCATGTCCTGTAGGTCAGCGCCCACCAGAAGAGGGACATTTGGCGTGCCATCGCCAAGGAGGTCCAGACCCTGGGGGTCCACCAGAGACGGGGCACCCACTGCCGGAAAAGATGGGAGGACATTCGCCGCTGCAGCAAGAAGACGGCGGAGGCTCAGCTGGGGATGGCCTCCCAACATGGGAGGGGTGCCCGTCGCACCATGACCCCCCTGATGTTCAGGATCCTGGCGGTGGCCTACCCGGAGTTGGATGGGCGCTTGAGGGCATCACAGCAGACACAAGGGGGTGAGTACTCTCTCAATCTGCTGAATTTGCGCGCAGTAGAGGGGTCTGGGTGGGGGAGGAGGCCTGTGGGTGTACCTAGGCCAGCCAGAAACACGAAGACTAGGCCCCTCTGTAATGCAGCCCCTGTGGCACTCTACCCCACCTCAGTAGAGTGCCAAGTCGAGGTATAGTTGCCCCTGTGGCATCCATGTGTGCAGATTTCCACCATTGCCATGTTGCCATATCCCAGAAATTGCATATGCGGAGGGCAGGAGCACGGCGTAATGCAGGGGGCTGCTGTGTCTGTCTTGTCCGCCAACGGTAGCGGTATGCCATGCACTCAACCTGTCTTTCATCTGTTCTCCCCCCCCCTTTTTGTGCTCTCTCTGTTCTTTTGTACATCAGCATCATCAGGCTGAGGTAAAGTGGCATCGGAGCACGAGGGAGCTGCATTCCACATGGCCATGGAGGGCCACACCACGGACTCTGAATGCACCAGTGGGACGGAGGGCGAGGGGAGCTTCACGTCGGCCACCGGATCACCAACCAGCGACATGGACTCGTACGCCGATGGGGGCTCCCTTGTGGTGGCGGCACCATCTGTGCGCCCCAGTTCTACAGGTACAGCCACCACCTCCCCTACCAGCACCGCCCTCCCAGCAGCCCCTCAGCGTTCGCCCCGTGCCCGCTCACCCAGGAGGGTGGGCATCACCTTCGCCCCAGGCACCTCAGGCCCTGCCCCAGTCACCCCTGCTGCCCTCAGTGAGGAGGCCATTGTGTCACTCACTGTTGGGCAGTCTACCATTGTGAATGCCATCCAGGGTGTAGAACGAGAGTTGCAACACGGTAATGCATTCCTGGAGGGCATTCATTCTGGTCAGGCTGTCCTTCAGCGAACCCTGCAATCTCCGGACTCAGCACTGATGGCAGCCATTGTCCCTGTGTCTAGCCTCCCCCCTCCAACCTCCTCCACCCAGACCCAATCCCCTGTACCCCAGCCCATCCCAAGCACACCTACAGAACAGCATGCACACAAGACAGCACACACAAGCAGCTCAAGCAAACATAGGCACCACAAAACCCATAGGCCCTCACGCAAGCCTCACCCACATACAGACACAGCAACATCCACTTCCTCCACTGTGTCCCCCTCCTCCTCTTCTCCCTCCTCCCTCCCAGTCACGTCTACACACACACACCTGCATGCACCACATCTACAGGCACCCTGAATCGCACAAGGACACCCAGCACCCCAAGCCGCTCACCTGCACTCACCACCTCCACTCCTATTTACACTTCCCATGTGTCCTCTCCCAGTGTGTCTGTGACGCCCCCTCCCAAAGTACACAAACGCCGGCAATCACACACCCAACATCCATCCACCTCACAACAGCCTCCATTACCTGCACCCAAAACACCTAAAGTGACACCTCCTACAACCACCTCCTCTTCCTCCACTCCCAGACCCCCTCCAACTACCCACCCCAGTGTTCGTCAGAAACTGTCCCTCTGTAAAATTGACCTTTTTACCCCCACCCCCCTCCAATTCATCTGTCCCGTCGTAGCGCCTCAGCCAAAAAGCCACCAATACCAGTGGTGCCTGTTCAAGGTATGTGGAGTGCACCGGCCACCAGGGCAGGCAGTGTGACCCGGAGCCAAGGCACTGGCAGCCCACCCCCTGTAAAGCCTCTGAAATTGGAGAGTGGACGACGGGACCGTGTGAAGACTCCTGGTGGGAAGACAACTCACATGGGTTCCAAGGGGATTGGAGAGTCAGCTGGGACTCCACCAAAGGTGGGGAAGGGCCAGAGGAAGTCTGCCCAGCCTGTTGTGAGTATCACTGTGGAGAAGGGCGGCATCATTCCCGGCGGCCGAGACCCAACCGCCAGCAACGTCGTCACTGGTCAGGAGACCCCCGCCACCGCCGGAGTCAGTGCCCAGGAGGGCCCAAGTATCGTCACTGGTCAGAAGACCACCGCCGGAGTCTGTGCCCAGGAGGGCCCAAGTATTGTCACTGGTCAGGAGACCACCGCCACCACCGGAGTCAGTGCCCAAGAGGGCCCAAGTATCGTCACTGGTCAGGAGACCACCGCCGGAGTCAGTGCCCAGGAGAGCCCAAGTATCGTCACTGGTCAGGAGACCACCGCCGGAGTCATTGCCCAGGAGGGCCCAAGTATCGTCACTGGTCAGGACACCACCGCCGGAGTCTGTGCCCAGGAGGGCCCAAGTATCGTCACTGGTCAGGAGACCACCGCCACCGCTGGAGTCAGTGCCCAGGATGGCCCAAGTATCGTCACTGGTCAGGAGACCACCGCCGGAGTCATTGCCCAGGAGGGCCCAAGTATCGTCACTGGTCAGGAGACCACCGCCGGAGTCTGTGCCCAGGAGGGCCCAAGTATCGTCACTGGTCAAGAGACCACCGCCGGAGTCAGTGCCGAGGAGGGCCCCGGCTGCCACAGTCCAGGTGGGCTATGAGGGAACGTCATGCCACACACCAATGCCCAGTCTAGGGAACGTCATGCGGCACACCAATGTCCATACCAGAACCGCCATGGCAAAGCACTGCTGAACAGTCCGGAACCGCCATGGCAAAGCACCACTGAACAGGGCAAGCACTGCCATGGCAAAGCACCGCTGAACAGGGCAAGCACCACCATGGCAAAGCACCGCTGAACCGCAACTTGCAATGCAATTCAAATGGAATCGCAGTTACCATCCATTTGAAGTGGATGGTAACCCAGTCGCAAACGGGAAGGGGTCCCCGTGGGACCCCTTCCCCTTTGTGACTGGAAAAAAAATAAAAAATTCAGAACAGGCAATGATCCAATGGACCACTAACTGCCCTGAAAAAATCCGAAACTAAAAGGTTTAGTTTTTTTTTTTCAAAGTGCAGCTCGTTTTCCTTTAAGGAAAACGGGCTGCACTTAGAAAAAAAAAACTGCTTTATTAAAAAGCAGTCACGGACATGGTGGTCTGCTGTCTCCAGCAGGCCACCATCCCCGTGAGTGCCCATACTCGCTATGGGGTCGCAAACTGCGACCCCCCTTATTAATATTAATGAGGTGGGTCTTTGCGACCCCATTGCGAGTTGCACAAGGTGTCTGAGACAACTTTCTGCATACCAAATTGCGACTTGCAATTTGCGAGTCGCAGGGACTCGCAAATTGCAAGTCGCAATTTGGATTTTTGATACATCTGGCCCTGAGTTACTTACCTGCAACTGTAGTACTCCAGTATTGGCGGATGAGGAGTAAAAATGATAAATAAATATATATTTATATATATTTACACACACAAATATATATGCAATCAAAAAAGGCTCACCAAATAAATGACGTAACACTGCGTTGTGCAGATTCCAGGCAATAATGTTGCATTAACGTATGCCTATTCTTCCATGCCGCTCGACCTATACTCTCAATAGGCACCCCTATCAAACGAAGTACTTGAAGTAGACACCACTCTAGTGGAGTGCTCCTTTACTTTATTTGCCGAAGTTGTTCCAGCCTTGGAATGGCAGAATTGGCTAGCAGGTGAGATCTATCGAGCTATGCTTGCCTTTGAGATTGGCCCACCTCTACTATTTTTTCATATGCTACTAACAGTTGGTCTGCCTTTCTGAATTATTTGGTGTGATATAAAAAACATTTTAGACATCTTTTAACATCCAGTGTATGCAGTGATATTTACGCTGCTCTCTGTGAATTTGGAAAGAAAGTCCTTAGTACAATATGTTTATTAGGATGAAAATCCAAAGGGACTTTGTGGATCAATTTAGGATTGGTTCTGAGTATCACAGTCATCTTTAAACTGCAAGAAAGGTTCATTCATCGTAAAGGCTTGTATTTCAGTATCCCTTCAGGCTGATGTAAGAGGTAATACCAATGCCACTTTCCATGTCATAAATTTGACCACTACTGTGCCAATACTATATTCACCTGTCACTAGGAGGAGGAGCCCTTATTGAAGGGAAACCTCTGAAGAGACCTTTAAGGAACTGCTTAATCCCATCCATTCAAATATTACTATGGAGGAGGTCCTCTTGGCTATTTCAGCTAGTGCTGGGAGTACGGTCCTAGGCCTTGATGGGGTACCAATAGATGTTTTTAAATCTACTATTAACATTTGGGCCCCTATCTTGACTAGAGTGTTCAACATAGTAATAACCAGCGATATCCTGATATCTTAGACTTCTTCCATTATTGTACCCATATATAAAGAAGGAGATAAATCAGATCCCAAAAATTATCATCCAATATCATTGTTGGACTCATCTATGAAAGTTATCAGTAGGGTTCTACTAGCAAGACTTAATGAATGGGTATTGGACAATAACATTCATTCCCCTGTTCAGTTTAGTTTTAGAAAAGGTCTAGGTACCATTGAGCAATGTGTTAATCTTGACCTGTTGATAGGGAAATATATGAAGGCTAAATCAGGGGCATTATATCTCTGTTTCGTGGATCTTAATAGTGCCTTCGATCTAGTAGAACATGCTCTTCTGTGGCCTTTACTACTGGAATTGGGCGATCCGAGGTATATTATTGATTTTTTGGCCTGTCTATATAAAAATGTTACATGCAAAGTCCTTTTTGGGCCAATGGGGGAATGCACCACCCCTTTCAAGATTGGAAGAAGCATCCCCCAAGGCTGTGTCCTCACCCGCTACTATGTTTGCTATTTATCAATGGGGTGGATAACTTCCTGCAGACCATTCAGGCGGAACACCTCAGGTGGCAGGGAGTCCTATACCTGTGCTATTATATGCAGATGATGCAGTTTTGATCTCTAGGACCCTAGTGGGACTCCAGAATTTAATGAATGCCTTTGAGCAATTTATGACATCTAAGGGTATGGTGATTAATAAATCCAAAACCTTTACTATGGCCTGTGGACAAGAGGCACAAAAATGTAAGAGCTTTTATATCCAGAACACACAAATTACTACTGTAAGTTACTTCAGCTATCTGGGTGTCTTATTTACAAGTAATGGGTCCTGGAAACAGCATATTCACTCAAGTAGGGATAAACTGCGTAGGAACTCATATGACATTTTTAGATTTGCTAGCAAATTGGGGAGTCGCCCTATAACAACTATGGTGGATATTTATAGGGCCAGAGTTCTATCTATTGTAGTTTTTGGTGCAGGAGTGTGGGGTCATGTTAAGAGTACTTCCCTGCAAATAGAGGAAAATCGTTTTTTAAAATGGCTGCTATGTCTACCTACCTCAGCACTTAAATGGATTGAACATCAGGAGGTGGGCTTCCAGTATTTAGAGAATGTGTTGCAGTTTAGCCCCTTGCTTCTATGGTACAGTTTCTGGCCTAAAAACAAAACATTTTTTACCAAACAACTTATCCTAGATTGTGTAAAACTGGACAATGCATTATGTATACGTTCCTGCAATGTAGGCTGGATGGCAGGAATGCCAATGAAATAACAAAATCTACAGATGGTGTATATATGTTTGTTTTCCCTTGGGGAAAGTAGTGAAGGATCAAGTGTCACTAATATGCATCACTGGACAAAATTTAGATTGGGATTGGTGCATCACTTAGTAGCATTCCCCAGAATGAGGACCTGTCCCACAGAGTTGGTTTGCTGCCCCTGTGATAGGGTTAGTAAACAGAGCACTCTGCACTTTATGCTATTTTGTAAATTGTATGTACACCTTAGGATTTTTGTAAAATCTGAAACCCATCTGTACTGATTATAATATAAGATCTCATCTGTTTGCACTGGAATTTTGACTAAACCTAAATAATCCCCATGTGTGTTACAAGGTGGCGTAATATATTTTAAATGCCATTAACATAAGGAAAAGCCTCCCTTTTTAGTTTTTGCATTATTTGGATACGAGTAATTGTATCTGCTGTGTGTTTTTTTTTTTTTTTTTTTTTTTTACTGTTTTCAACTATTTATGACAATCGATATTGTGACATCGACTGGGATTGTGGATGTTTTACTTATTTATTTACTACTTTTATGGCTATTCTGTATTTGCCTGAATAAAGCTTCTTGAACTGCTTAATGATTCTGTTAGAGCATAAAGAGGATGAATCCGAAGAACGTCAATACTTTGAGATTGCAGCAAGATGCAGTTTAATCAATGTGTGGACTAACCGTGATTTTGCCAGTGACAACCAATAAGGCTAAATAGGGTGCTAAAATAGGGTGAATATTCAATTTCTGGCACCATAAACAGAAACACTTCCAGTTTAGTCTATAGGTTTTATGAGTGGTGTCAGGTCTAGCTTTTTCAAGAATGTCTCTGCAGTCTTGAGGTGTTTAGATCTGAAAACTCATGGTATTCAGGAACCAGGTGTATAAGTGCAGAGAAGTCAGGTTTGGATTAAGTACTTGGTTGTGGTGCACTGTCAATAGTGTCCTGAAAGGTTTCAACTGAATGTAGTTTGTTTCTGATAGCAGTAATAGATCAGTGAAGCAGTGCTGTATGGGCCATTTTGGGGCAATCAAAATTATTAGACACTGTTCTCTGATACCCCGAAACCAGTACCAGGATGCTTGTTTCTGGTCCAGGGAGGACCTGGCCTGGCAGTTCGGGCTGGACTGTTCCCATGGGGAACAGGGTTAAGGCTGATTTGCATATGGCTAGGTCCAAACTTGGGTGGCAAGATCAGCAAAAGAACAATGGATTTAACCCAGATCTGTGACTAGGGGGCGAGTGTTTCAAAGGTTTCAGCACTACGTCCATCATCTTGTTGCTATGTTCGCCCTAAGTGGCAAGGGTATGCCCAGATGTGGGTCACTTGCTCACTGTGCCACTGGATTCAACCTAGCCTAGCTGATGAGGGGTGATACCCTGAAACTAGTCCCAGGAAGATTGTTTCTGGTCCAGGAAGAACCTGGCCTGGCAGTTCGGGCTGGACTGTTCCTGTGGGGAACAGGTTTAAGACTGATTTGCCTATGGCTGGGTCCAAACTGGGGTTGCATGGTGAGCAAAAGAGAGATGGATTTAACTCAGAACTGTGACTTGGGGTGAGTGCTTGAAATGTTTCAGCACTCTACCCATCATCTTGTGTGAATATTCCATTTTTGTCACCATACACTGAAATGCTACCCCTTTGATCTGTATTTTTTATTAGTGGTGTCAGCTCTAGCTTTTGCAAAAATGTCTCTGCAGTCTTGAGAGATATTTAGATCTGAGAACTAATGATATTCAGGAGACAGGTGTGTAAGTGCATAGAAGTCGGGTTTGGATGAAGTACTTTGTTGTGGTTCATCGTCAACAGTGTCCTGAAAGGCCTGAAAGGTTTCAAAGGAATTTAGTTTGTTTCTGATAGCAGTAATAGCTCTGTGAAGCAGTGTTGTCTGGGCCATTTTGGGGCAATCAAAATTATTAGACACTTCTCTCTTCATTTTGCTGAGAAGCACGAGTATAACAGGTATCAGGGAAAAGTGTATGCAAAGATACCCGACCATCAAACAAAAAGGCATTTCCCACGACCCTTGATGGGGGTGTCAAGGTTCATAGAAATGGCCTTCCTGGTTCTCTTTTATTGTAAAGAGATCCAGTGTTGGCTTGCCCCGGAGGGAAAAGATATTGTTATGAGTTGATTGATCAAGCTACCATTTGTGGCAGCTGTTTTTTGTTCTACTCAATGTGTCTGCCAAGGTACTGCTCGTACCAAGAACATGTTCCGCTTGCAGTGTTATTCCGTATATCATAACCCAGTTCCAGATTCCTTGTGCTTCCTTGGAAAGGGCCAGCGATCTTGTGCCCCACAATTTTTTCAAGTAGTGAATACTGGTGGTATTGTCTGTGCGAATTAACCCTTATGAGCCAGTTATCCTTAGAAGGAAAGCCCGAGCCTTAAAGAAATGGCATTGAGTTCTAAATAATTAATTTGAATCTTCTTTTGACCCAGAGATCATTTTCCACTCATGTGAAGGTCCTGCAAAGACCACCCAGACCTCTAAGGAAGCATCTATGGCAATCACGTAATCGGGTATCTGGGGTAAAAATGCTAGTCCCGCTGACAGGTTGTCTGCTTCTGTCCACCACGTTAGAGCACCTGTCTTACAGGGAGTGACCCTGATCACAGATCATGAGATCCCTCCGTCTGAATCCATGGTTTGTTTAATTCCTTCTGTAAAGGTCTCATTTTCAAATGGGAAGAAGGTACTAGTGAGATGGTAGAGGACATCATACCTACAAGCAATTTGAATAGGCATAGTGAAAAGCTCTTTCTTCTCAATAGAGTGTGAGCTAATTATTGAGACTCTGTCTTTCCTGAGATAGGAATGTGCTTTGTCTTGGGTTGCATCCAAAACTGCTCCTAGGAACATTATCCTCTTTGATGGAAGAATTGATGAATTCTGGTGATTGACATTCAGACCTAAACTTGAATAATCCTAGACAAGCCTTTCTTGCCCTCAACGTTTGACAATTCATTGGAGCTTTTATCAGCCAATTATCGAGGTATGTGAATACCTGGAAACCCTTTTGCCTCAGGGAAGCTGCCACTGGAACTAGGCATTTTGTAAAGATGCAGGGGGCTCATTTGAGCCCAATCAGGAAGGAATTTGAACTGACAGTGAGTGCCAGCTACACTGAATCTCTAAAATTTGTGCTGTCTGGGAATATGAAAATAAGCATTCTGTAAATCGAAGGTTGTCATGTAACCTCCACGTTTGAAAAGATGTAGAAGTGGGGAACATTTTCAATTGCTCCTTTGTTTAGCACGATGAGGGCTTCATTCCGGAGTAAGTGGAGGTGAGGTGGGTACACTCCCTTTGGTGAAGTTTAGGGTAACTTTTGCATGAATTCTAAAGTATGATTGTAGGTGGTCAGGTCTAAAACCCATCTGTCAGATGTTATCTGAAAACACTGATGGGAGAATCTGGAAATGTTTGCACCCAAAGTCTGGTGGTTTGTACTGGGTATAACCGGCACTTCTATAGAGTCATTGCTTTCTGCCAGTATGTCTTTCCTGTGAGGTTAACTTTCTTCTAAGCATTTTCTTAGTGTAAACTACCACTGGTGGTAGGATGGTCAAAATTGCTTCTAAAAAGGTTGATATTGTTGGTACTTCTGGTAACCCCCTCTATATGAAAAACAACCTCTTCCTTGTGCTCCTCGAAAAAGCGCTTTCCTGAACTGCAGGATGCCCAATGATCTTGAAGTAACTGTATCTGCCTTAGTTGCTTGTAAGGTGTCATCAACATGCTTGCCAAATAATGCTTCCCCTTCAAAAGACACATTGAGGTTTTTGCTCCGAACCTCTGGCCTGAATGATGTGGCCTTCAGCCATCCTTGCCCCCTTAGAACCACAGCTCCTGCTAGTTGTCTAAATCCGGTTTATGCTATATCCAAACCGCAGTCTATTATTTTGGAAGATGTCTTTTTGCCCTCCTGGAGTATTTTCTTTGCCTCCCCTCTTTTGTCTTCAGGTAAAACATCTATAAATATACCTATGTCCGACCACATCTGCCAATATGACCAATGAATTGGCAGCACAGGCTGCAATTGCTGACACTGTGGAGTATTTCTTGCCAATATTATAAAAGCACCTGCCTTCTTTATCTGGTGGAGTTGAGACAGGTGTTGAGGGATTCTTGGACCAGCGCTGAGCTGCCTGAGATAGCAACAAATCAGGTTTTGGCTACCATACTAAACATGCAGGCGAATCTTCTGGTGCCTTATATTTCTTGCCAATATGTGGCAGAACAGCAGCATCTACAGCTGGATTTTTCTTTATTTTTGTACCTTCTTCCCAAATGTAATCCACTATCGGTATTGCTCTGATGGATGTCTTGGTAGGCTCTTTAAAATCCTACAAGAAACACTCCGACTGCTTAACTGTCAATGGTAGTTAGAATCATTCTGCAGCCCTTTCCATGAGATAATGGAAACCACCAAGGTTATCCGGTGGAGATTTCACCGGCTGCAGTGGAGATGGAGTTGGAATAAAACAGTCTTCTGATTTGCTGGAAATAGATTGTTTGTTGGATATTCCCCCTTCTTCCTTGTCATGATTGGAGGAGGATGGGTCATCCCTAGGAGATACTGCAATGGCGTAAGCTGGTGTCATTCTAGCTGTTAAAGGTTGGATGCATAGGCTGTGTTGGAGATGGTGTCTTAGTGGGTTTCAGTAATCTTTCATAATAATCTTGTAGCATGCCTAGAAGGTCTTGGAACAAGACTAAAGAAACCTGAACCAAACCTTCTTAGGAAGGAGAGTGACTATACAGTTGGAAATGTTAGCCATATTGCTTAGGCTTTTCAGTGTATTGCATCTGATGCAAAACATAATCGTCCACTTAACACTGTTCCTTTCCCCCCTTCTGATACTTGACCTTTGAACTTGAGTTGGAGGTGCTTTAGGATGTTTCAAACAGACCCTCATCATCCCAATCCTCCACATCAAGAAGATGACTTGGCGGTAGAGGAGAGATACTGCTTGGTGATATATGCTGTTGCTGATGCTTTTGCCGACAGGACAGACCTCGACAATGTAGTTATCTACAGAGCCACTATCAGCGCAGATGTTGACATCGCTGTAGTTATGGTCGGCACTGGTATTTTCAACAGTGAGGATGTCGTCATCAACATTTTCAATGCAACTTTAGACTTGATCGTCGATGGTTCAGAGGAGGATTTCTCCGGGGGGTGAGTGGGTGAGGGAGCAGGGGGGAAAAAGGGGTGGACTCGAGGTGCAGGGCTTTGTTTAGACATTAGAATCAGCTTATCAGGCAGGTCGCGTCAGAGGGATGCCTCAGATTTAGGCTGCAGGCATTGCTGGGGAGTCCAGCAGGGGTTAACCCACGGTGGACTCTAGGTCAGAAGAGCCGGGAAACCTTTACTGGACGGGTGGGCCACTTGAACTCTGGCCAGGGGCATCGGGTGCACTGGTCACTTCTGGTGTCAGATTTTGTTGTTCCTCAGGCATGTCGCCGGGCTACAGGACGGTCATCTTCTGAGTGCAGCTTTCTTTGAAGTCTGCAGAAAAGCAGGTAGAGCTGGGGCCAAGTCAGTGGGTGTCTTCAGTCTTCTCTAATGGTGACGGGTCCAGGATCTGATTCTAGGGTTTAGAGGTGCTACTCACCTTTATGGTGACTGCACCCTTTCTATGACCACTTCCTTTGACCACGCTATTGGCCTAATTCGTTCCATGCAAGATGGAGGAATTTAAAAAGTAGTGTCCACTTCAACTCGTCCCCTTAGGGGTGGGACTGGCATGAGGTGGGGACCCCTACTAATTTACTTAATTTTCCCACCAGTTCTGCTGCCAAAAGTGGGGTCCGGAGATCGACCTCCTCCACCATTTGGAGAGGCCTGGGTCACGTTTCATAGCGGGAAGGCCTTTGAAGCTCCCTGCCCTGGAACGTGCATCTAGCCTGGGAGAGGAGGTCACACCTCTGCTCAGAGCAGACCTTTGTTCTGAGCCCTCAAGAGCATTGGCTCTCACCTCAGGTGGACAGAACTTTGTTCAAGGTGGCTGTACTGGTTTTAATCAGTCAGTGCCCACACTAGGACTTGGTAGGTTTTGCAGGGGGAACCTCTAAGGTGCCCTCTGAGTGCATATATTAATAAATCCATCACTGGATTCAGTGAGGGTTTATTAATACGAAATGTTTGATATCAAACATTCCTATCTTCACTGAGGCCATCATGTAGCTGGGGAACTCGTAATGATCAGCATCCAGCACAAACACTTAAAATGGCTTCACTATTCACTTACTATGTCAGAAAATCGACAAAGACCTAGCAGGGGCATATCTGCTCATGCAGGTATGCCTTCACATGTAATATAATGCACCCTGCCTTTAGGGCTGGAAGGCCTGCCAGAGGGGTGACTTACATGTATTACATGAAGTCTGCAGGGGACAAGGCAGACAAGGTGTGTGTCATGTCTTTTTTTCATTTTAGGCCTGCACCAAGACATGCAGTCAGCGTAGGGAGCACTGGGTTCACTTAGTGAGGGGGTCCCTGAGGGTGGCACAATCTGTGCTGCAGCCCTCAGGGGCCTCTTTTTTTAGTACCCCATGCCCTAGGTACCACAGGTACCATTTACTGAGCACTTACAGTGAAAACTAAAGGTTTGTCAATTGGGAAAAACAGCTGTTTAGTTTTACGGAAAGAGATCCGACACTGGGGATCTGTTTAGCAGGGACCCAGTGCACATTTTTGTCGATATTACACCAGAAACCAGGCAAAACATTGAGAAGGACCACGTCAAGAGAGGCACTTTCCTACATTCTGTCATGATAAAAAGCAGTATCTGGTATTTGTAGATAAAGTTGACAATATAGTTGAAGAACTAGGGGAGCTCAGGGACACTCCCTTCACACAATATGCATTAGAAAATCTGAGGGAATCAGCTTGTGTGGGGAGTAATCTAGAGGGAGCTGTGTCCTGATTGGCTGGAGTCTGGTTCCTTTTAAAGGATGTAGATAAGTTATTAAAGTGAATGTTCCACAGCCTTTAGAGGCTAGGCTAATATTCAATACTGCTTTACTATGGTAGTTGGGAACCCCGACTTGGACTGGGAATAAGCATGTGAATCTATGAACAATGCAATACCTGATAATTACATTTAAAAAACATAGAACAAAAATAGTGGGTAATGACATGCTACATGCACACAGCCTCCATCCAACCAATCTGAAGTACATCACTCAATCCGGAACTCTTGAACAAACGTAACTGCAATAACACCAGCCACTATTTGAAAGAGGAATAGCTTGCCTTACAAAGATTTATGGAACGTGGAAAAGCTGAAAAGCAACAGTAAAAATAAAGGAAAATGTTACCTACCAGTAGACATCTGTTCGTGGCATGTAATGCTGTAGAGTCACATGCTCTGCATTATCCTGCCATCTAGTGTTGGGTGCGGAGTGTTGCAACTTGTTTTTCTTTGAGAAGTGTTTTCGAGTCCTGGGGACTGGGTCTACACAGAGCCTGAAGATCCCTTGGAGGAGATACCAACAAGCCTTGGTAGCTGCCAGAGACGCGGTGCTTGGGGGTACTACCCTGTGTGGAGAGGCAAGGGATTACCATCTCCCAAGTTGGACAGCTGGTAGAGAGGACCAAGGGGACCACTCCAGACCACCACCCATGATGCAGGATCCATGCTGCTCTGGAGGAGAGGGGGTCCACGCAGCCAGTCGTTGTTGCAGTTGGTGCCTGCGGATGCAGGGGAGTGACTCCTTCACTCCAAGGGAGATTCCTTCTTGCTTCTTGGGCAGGCTGAAGACTCGTTGCCCTCAGAGGATGCACAGCCAGGGAAATGTTGCAGTTGCTAGAATAAGCCAGGGAAACAATGTTACAATGTTGCAGACCTGAGTCATCGCTGTAGCTGCCGATTGTAGGTTCCTGTGAAGTCCAGTTATGTTGCAGAGGAGTCCTGCTGGAGTCTTGCACATCGAATCTGAGGACCCACCAAGAGGAAGGCCATAAATAGCCCTGGAAGGGGGATTAGCCACCTAGCAGGGTGACCACCTATCAGAAGGGGGCTGCAACATCACCTGCCTGACCTGCCAACTGACATGCTCCCAGAGGCCTCTGCCCATCTTGGATTCAAGATGGCAGAATCAAGTGACCACATGGGGGCGCTCTGGGCACCACCTCTAATGTGGTGATGGACAGGGAGTGGTTACTCACCTTTCCATTGTCCAGTCTCGTGCCAGAGCAGGGACTACAGATCCCTGAACTGATGCAGACTGGTTTATGTAAGGAGGGCACCAAATGTGCCCTTCAAAGCATACCAGTGGCTTGGGAAGGCTACCCCTCCCAAGTCATGTAACACCTATTTCCAAAGGGAGAGGGTGTTGCCTACCTCTACCAAAGGAAATCTTTTGTTCTGCCTTCCTGGGCTTGAGCTGGTCAAGCAGCAGGAGGGCAGAAAGCTATCTGTAGGATGGCAGCTGTGCGGGCTGCCCGGGAAAACCCTGCAAACTGGTAGGAGGAAAGTTGGGGGTCCTCTAAGGAATCATACAACCAATACTGGCAACAGTATTGGGTATGATTCTGACATATCTGATACCAAACATACCCAGGTTCATAGTTGCCATTAAGTACCTTGACATAGGTAGTGACCTATGTCCAGTACATGGGTAAAATGGCTTCCCTGCACTCACGAGGTCCAGGAAAATGGAGCTGGAGTTCATGGGGCACCTCTGCTCATGCAGGCATGCCCTCACACACAGGTACCTGCACCCTGCCCTCTGGGCTAGGAGGGCTTACTACAGGGATGACTTACAGTGACCTGATGCACTGACCTAAAGTGAAAGGGTGCATTCACCTTTTCACGCAGGCTGCAATGGCAGGCCGGCAGACGCATTTTACATGGTCTCCCAGGGGTGGCATAATGCATGCTGCAGCCCATGGGGAACCCCTAGTGCCCCAATGCCCTGGGTACCACATACTAGGATCTTTTATGGGGCACCAGTATGCCAAATGTGGGGTGTGTTAAGTCCCAGCAACCAAATTTAGAGGGAGAGAGCACAGTCACTGGGGTCCTGGTTAGCAGTATCCCAGTGAACACAATCAAAACATACTGACATCAGGCAAAAAGTGGGGGTAACCATGCAAAAGAGAGGGTACTTTCCTACAAGCCCTTTTAACATCTAAGGTGTTGAGTGCTCTGTCTGCCAAGGGTCACACTGTAGAAAGAAAAGTGGTAACTCAATGGTTTTATTAATGTGGAATTGTGAGAACATCTGGTAGGAACGTTGGGATTTGTACGAAGGACTAATTTGTTCTTATGTATCAGAAAGAAAGGTCCTTCTAGAGTAAAGGCCTATAGCTCGCTAAAACTTCTAAGTGATGCAATAGCGACTAAAAAAGCCACTTTGTAAGAAAAGAAGTGTATGGGACAAGATTGAAGAGATCCAAAAGGAGGGCCTATGAGCCAAGTGAGCACAATATTAAGATTCCAGGATGGTACTGGGGGCAGTCTGGGTGGGATCACTAGTTTAAGACCTTACATGAAAGCTTTAATAACTGTTATTTGGAATAATGAAATATGTTGTCTGTTTTGTAAGTATGCTGCAATGGCAGCAAGGTGTAGTCTATTTGATGTGTAAATGAGGTTTGCTTTTTGCAGGTGAAGCAAATAAATAATGTCTTGTACTGATGGGTTTAAGGGATCAATGTGTTTGGACTGAGAATAGCAGACAAAACATTCCAATTTAGCAGCATAGCAAGTTGTTGCTCTACGTGCCTGTTTCAAAATGTCCATACATTCGGAGAGTAATTGTAGTTAACCAAACTCTATGACTTCAGGATCCATATGGCAAGGTTGAGTGATTTTGGATCTGGATGTCTGATCTGTCTGAGATTCTGTGTGAGAAGATTCGGCTTGTTGGGGAGTATTAGGGAGAGAACTCATAGTGTTGTAAACCGTGATTGGCCAGCCCAGGTGGGGGCTACAAGGATCATCTTGACAGAAGTTTGTTTGGATGCGCACACCAGAAATGGAATGAGGGGGCGAGGCAGAAAAGCATAAGCAAATATCCCTGACCAGTTGATCCATAGAGCATTGCCTTTGGATTGAGGGTGTGGGTACCTGGATGTGATGTTGGGCATTTTGAGATCTCTTCTGCATTGTGATCTATTTGAGGAGTTCCCCACTTTTGAAAATACTTCTGCATGACAGTTGGGTGGAGTTGAGCAGGTCCGCAAAGTCGCTGTCTGTTCCGGGGAGATATTCTACCAGGAAAGGATTGTGGTGACAATGAGCCCACGTCCAAATTGCTTGTGCAGGTTGAAATGACTGGACTGACTGTGTCCCCTCCTGCTTTTATAGGTAATAGATTGCTGTCATGTCTGTAGAGAGTAAAACAGTCTTGTGTATTAAGTGTGGTATGAAAGCTTTTAGGGCTAGAAACACTGCCTGACTCCCATGATCCTTGCACTGTGAAGTTGTTGAAGCGAGCGCCCCATTCTGTGAGAGAAGCATCCAAGGTCAGGACTATTTGAGGAACAGGGTCTTGAAAAGGCTGTCCTTTCAGTAGGTTGGTAGAGTTCCAACATAGCTGAGAGAGGTAAGCTGAACAGTCTAACAAAACTAGATCTTGAAGGTGATCCTGAGCTTGGGATCACTGACAAGAGAGACATTGCTGTAGCGGACACATATCAAGTTTGGCAAGAGGGACGATGGCAATGTAGAATGCCATAATTCCTAGGAGGCGCATTAATCTCCTGACTGTGTAAGTGTGATCATTCTGTAAGTGAGAGATTGTTTGCTGAAGGTTGTGAACATGTGCTGGATTGGGGTAAGACCACCCCAATAGTGTGTTCAGAATAGCCCCAAGATCCAGTTGAATTTGAAGCAGTTCTAGGTGTGATTTAGGGGCACTGATTGTAAACCCTAGCATGTGGAGAAGGTTTACTGTGATTTGGGTGTGAGATTGGCATTGGTGTAAAGTGCTGGCTTTGATCATCCAGTCGTCCAAATAAGGTAATACAAGTATCTGTTACCTTCTGAGATGTGCTGCGACCATGGCTAGGCATCTGGTGAATATCATGGGGGGGGGTAGGGGGGGAAGGGGTTGTGACCCCGAAAGGCAGAACTTTGGACTGATAGTGTTGTCCCGCTACTACAAAAGTAGATATTTGTAGTGTGCAGGGTGAATAGGAATGTGAAAGTAGGCATCTTTCGGGTTTAGAGCTGTCATGAAGTTGCATTTTTGTAGCAACTGAATTACGTCTTGAAAGGTGACCATGTGAAAATGTTTTTAAAGAATATAGTGATTTAGCGGCCTGAGGTCCAAAATGGGCCTGAGAATGTTGTCTTTTTTTGGGAATGAGTAAGTAGGAGTATACTCCTGTTCTTTGGTACTGGATGGGAACAGGCTCTATAGCTCCTTTTAACAGTAGAGACTGAACCTCTTCTTTTAGAAGAGTGAGTTGTTCTGCTGACATTTTGTGTCTGCAAGGTGGAATGTTTGGAGGTGTTGATGTTAGTTCCAGACAATAACCATGTTGGATAATGGATAGAACCCAAAGGTCCGATATTATGTGTGTCCATTTATTGTGGTAAAGTTAAAGGCGGCCCCCTACTGGAATGGAATGGTGAAGGGGAATTTGAAGGTAGACAATGTTTGGCAGAGTAGGGAGAGCCACAGGTGTTGGTGGTCTTTCCTCTCCTTTTGGAATGGTTTCCTCTCTATGTTTTTCTGAAAAAACCTCTGGAGTATGAAGAAGAAGCCTGGCGTTGTTGTGAGGTGGATTGATCGTAGGATGTGGCTAACTTGTAGCCACCTTTATACATTGGAGGGTGAAAAAAACTCTGCTGGCTTGGGTTTGAAGGGCACCCATCGCTTTAGCAGTGTCCATGTCTTTTCTTAGTTCATTCAGGGTGGAGTCAAGTTGGGGACCAAATAGGTGCTCTTTGTCAAAAGGCATATTAAGTACAGCTTGCTGCACCTCAGGCTTGAAGCTGGAAAACCTGAGCCAAGCATGCCTTCTGAGCAGGTCACTAGTGTTCACCCCTCGTGCGGCTGTGTCTTTAGCATCTAATGCGCATCTGATTAAATTGTTTGCAATTGCTTGACCTTCAGAAACAATTTGCTGTGCACGTTTACGGTGTTCCTCTGGGAGGTGTTGAATAAGGTCTTCTTTTCATCTCACTGTGCTCTTATCATATCGTGCAAGCAATGCTTGCAAACGGGCAATACTCAAATGGTTTGCCGCTTGTGCAGCTATTCTTTAGCCTGCTGCATCATGTTTTTTACTTTCTTTGTCTGCAGGAGGCGAATCTCCAGTAGCCGGACTATTTACCCTTTTTCTGGCAGTGGTAGCCACAATGGAATCTGGCGGGACTTGCGACCGGACATAAAGTGGGTCAGAGGGTGCTGCTTTATATTTCATATCTATTCTTGGTGTAATTATAGGTGAGGGAACAGGCTCTTTGAACATTTCTTCGACATGGGGAAGCAATCCTGGCAACATAGGGAGTTATTGGATGTCCCTGTGAGTTGAGGTGAGAGTATCAAATAGAAAATCTTCTTCTATGGGATCTTTGTGTAATTGTTCATTATGATAGGCAGCAGCCCGGGCTATAACCTGCTGATATGATACCCTGTGGTGACCTCTGAAATGGAGGGGCGCACAGGGAAGAAATCTGGGTCCGTGTATATAATAGGATCCGGATCATAGGGATCCCAGCGGTCTGGGTCTTGGGGAGTATCCCTTAAGTCTCCCCTGCTATAAACAGGTAAACCCTTTGGAGTGGAGTCCCCTTTAGTGTGAGAACGAAGTGAAAGAGGAGCAGAGTGGGGTGGAGGAGAGAAAGGAGGTGGAGGTGGAGATGGAGAAGGTGGTGGTGGAGCAGGAAGAGGAGCTGCCGCAGGAGAAATGGTAGCCTTGTCTTTATGAGGCTTCTTAGGAAGAAGCGAGGTGTCTGAAGCCTCCTCCAACATGAGCTTCTTTTTAACAGTCATGGTTGGAGAAGCCACAGTTCATCCTGGGCCACTTTCTATATGAAGCTGGTGCTGCTTAGCGTCCATAGTTTCAAGAATCCGTTTAATTGGAAATACTGAACTGGAGGAATGAGCAGAGTCTGTATGTTCAGCAGCAATAGTATGGGTTTTCGGTACCAAAACTTTAATGCATTGCACGTTTTTCAAGCCAGAAAAGATGGATGCGGTACTTCCACTCAGTGCTGAAGTTGTCAGTGCCGAAGCTTTAGTTTTCATTCTGACTAAAACAATCGAGGTCAAAGAGGAAGACCCAGCCATAGTCTTTTCATATTTCGGTGCCGGGTCGGAAGGTGGCGGTTGTCCAGTGACCTCTTTTATGGGTTTTTTAGAAGTGTATTTGGAAGGAGGAGCAGCAGCATTACTCACGGGTTGCGCCAAAGTGATTTCCTGGCTCTCGATATCGGATTGCAGGCCTGAGTCTGAGTCTTGAATCGAGAAAGCCTCCTCTTGCTCCAGCTCCTCCTTGGCATGTTTGTCCCTGGAAATGTCCGGGGTGTGTTCTTGGGTTAAGTGTGCCATTTCCGCCTGCAAGCCCGTCAGTCCCGGAGTGCTTTCTTGGGATGAAATGATTGCCACGCATTGCAGGAGGTTTCGATGGGGTCCAGGGAAAGGCAGAGATTACACACTTGATGGTGATCTGTGTGTGGAAAATTTGCATGGCATCGAGGGCAGAAACTGAACGGCGTCTGTTCCATCAGAGTATCATGTTTTTCCGCGCCACATGTAGATAGGCACAAGGCCAGGCAAAGCCTTCCCTGATGGGTACGCAGTTGAAGTTTGAGGAGATCAAGATCATGATGAACGAAACACTATCGAAGTACAGTACCGTCAATATAAAGAACAGACTGAAAGAGATTCTCGAACCAGAGCGAGTGAATATGGAGTGAGCAGAAACACGCCGGAACCCATCGGCAGAGAAAAAACAATCTAACAAAGGACATGATCCCTATGTGCAGCATCGGGGAGAAGAAGCCGCCACTCGGATCCTCTGACTTGAAAACACTTCTTGAAGAAAAACAGGGAGCAACACTCCAAGCCCAACATTAGATGGCAGGATAATGCAAAGCATGTGTATCCACAGCCACACATGCCATTGAACACTGTATTTCAGAGGAAATTTGTGAAAAAAATAAAATGATCAAATCGGATTAAGTACTGATTACAACAACCGGTCTAATGAACTAAGGTTCATAACAAACACTCAGATATGTTTAAATATGACCCAGTATTGCAGTGAATGGTGGGTTCCCATGTGGCTATAACTTTTGGAAAGTCTGAAGTCCTGAATGATATTTTGGTATACAGCCTCCTTGATATTCCAGGCAGAAATCCTGGTTAGGATCTTCTAAGGGCTGTTTTAAATGGGAAAGAGGTAAACCATGTAAGAACAGTACGAATCGGAGTAATAATCTATATTTATGGGTAAATCTAGATTAATTCCCAAGTATGTCACACGTTCTTCAGATCACTGCATGTACGTTCTACACTAAGGAGACCATGCAAACTCGAATATGTAGGGAGCAAAATATTTCTGGTGTGTAAAATAATACTGAAACATGTAAACTCTATAGCAAAACTGCCTTACTTGCATACTAGAAATTTTGTAGAAAGAGCATAATAGTAAATCTTATTTACTTGTATTTTTGGTATTGAGAGGATTGAAAAGATGGCCCGAGGAGGTGGCACAGAAACAAGACTTTGTATTTTGGAATGGCATTCACAATTAAATTAGGAGGAGGAATTGACTATACACATTGGCGAAGTAACTCACTCATGCATGAGCATTCTTGTGTCAATCATTTCTGTCTGTTTTCTGTCTATTATTTCATTATTATTATTTTTTTTATATAAAGCAGTACTATGTATATTGTCTTCTGAATGTGTTTGCAATTTTTACTCATTGGGGCATATAGATGTACTTGTGTTACAAAAAAGGAGGGGACCATCCATGAAGCAGGTATACGCAGTAGGTTTATTAATCTATTGCCCCTGTTGGGATTACCGGTATTAGGAAAATATACTCTTACAGGAATTCCATCAGATCACAAACTGCGGCGCATATAAAACTTTGCACCAATATACGTTACATCTATGGAGCAGAAGTGGGGGTCTCCATTTTTAATCGGTTTAAGAATTCCTATACTTAAAAATGTGCACCTAAATGAATATATTCTACAGTCAGATCAAAGATTATCATGACCGCAGGCTTCAAGGTTACCTGGACCCTCTGTGCCTCCCCTCATGAATAACTAGTGTCTTTCTCATAATTTGTAGTTCAGGAATTGCAGCCTGGGGATGAGTTTCCTTCAGCCTTTCCAGCGCAACTTATCAGCTAAACTATGTCCTAAGGATAGGGTAAGTGGTGAATGGAAGCACTGAGTAACTGCTTGGTCACAGAATGAAACCATCTGGTGGCAGCAGGCAGCAGCTCCACACTACGAAAAGAGCAGATAATTCCTCTTGGATGGGGTCTTGGATGTATGTACCAGCCTGTGCTCAGTATATTAATTATGTAGATACTACAAAGCAATCCTGCCTCAAAGCAAGGACACCCATCAGTACGGTGTGGGTGCAAGGCATCAGTGCCAGCCTTACCAACTTTGACAACCACCAAGCAGAGGTAAGCATTACCTAGGGTACACAGACAAAGCCTGCGTGCCATGTGTCAGTGAGTGAGCTGCTAGCTACCTTGCTAACTGACCCGCAGCCCCTGCAGTCTGAGACCATCCTGCAAACAGACACCCAAATGGCATGCACTTCAGCCTGGGAAAGAGCTGGCAGGGAAACACTGACAATCCATGGAGAGTACCCATCCTTTTGGCCCTGGCACTGACCAGAACACAGACTACCTGGCTTCATGGGGTGCAATTCCTATGCCATTGCCTGGGCAGGCAAAAGGGGATGTGACAGGCACAGACAATGCAACTTCTGAGTTTACAATTTTCACCTGGACTTCCACTTGTGAGATGGCCTGAAGGGTCCCAGTGGACAGAATAAAGTTCAGGTGGTACCCACAGGCAACCACAGTAAGAGGCTAATTACTGCTCAAAACTGTTTTGGAGGATAACTTAAACACATGCACATCTTCTGCATGCAAAATGTCCATCATCTATGCTATTCTAGTGCTGACTTCATTGGTTTGGGATGGAAATCAAGAACTGCACCAATATATTTTACCATAGCTCTCAAGTTACAATCAGTGGGTGTGACCAGCCCTCATGTTATCCTTGTTTCTAATGAGAGTAACGCTAACTTCCTATTATGAAGTAGGAAGTAGTGTCCCTGCAAAACAATGGCAAGGCAGTGACACATGGAGGTAAAAAGTGAATAACCTATAAAACCATATTTTCTAGAAACCCACCATTAGAGGAAAACAGTTGGCTTTCCCAGAGGGTATTGACATGTTCATGAATCGTTAGAAGAAGATATAAGCACAGTTCTCTTGGTTGTCAGATTTCACAAAGGTATCCTTATCAAAATTAATGAGTCCCTGTGCTTGCTATTCCCAAAGACGTTCATGATATTCACTAATGGTCCACCTGTAGTCATTAACTTTGATGTCCTCATAACAGTCTGAATGGGACAGTGGTATGACGCCTCCGAGCTATTCTGGTCAATATCTATCAAGGCAACATTCTCTCCTTTACCTAAGGGAGTAATGATTAATCGGGATCATTCGTTCGACTATGTAGGGCTGGCCAATGACATTCCTATTTAAAAAAAAAAAAAAAAAAAAAAAAAACTCACCAGCTCCATTACATATATTTCGAAGTTTAAGCTAGACCAGCATTTCCATGCTCCATGTTTAGAGGACCCTCTCTGCACTGTTAGAACACACTTTTCAACTTGAGTTTCAGGGCTATGTTTTACTGACACACAAACCGGTCCACTGATCTCCAACCCCCACCAATCCACAGGCAAACAGTCTCGGATCCACCATAACAAGTCCTTCATCCCTTAAGAGGCCGACATCCTTTTCCCTCAGATTAGCCTCCCGGAGGTGTCAACAATTTATTCTACTACCTTAATGTCCTTCACAAAGTGTCTTTTATTTCCTTCTACTTCTCCTAAGTATCACTCCTGTGGCACCTCCTATCTCCTTTCCCTTGTTAATCGATCATTAGGGGTGTTCGCCCTTTAATCCATCTCAAAGGAATGCCAACCCCATCTCGGCCTTCAATGGCTTAATTAGATGGGACGTTTCTCAACGTTTCTCAAGACGCCTACGAACTATTCTGGTCAATATTAATCGAGAAATATTCTCTACTTTATCTGAGGGAGGGGGCTCACCTTCTCATTGCCTTTTCTGAGGTGCAGTACCTTATACACCACATAAATGCGGGACTCCTTGTTAAATGTGTCACATACTTTTGCCTGCTTTCCTCTTCATATTTGTGCCAAGTCTTTTTGGTTCCCAAAAGTCTACACCTGAAGGCACGAGTTTCAGTTTTTCCTTGCTGATAAACAAAGGAATCAGGATGTGTGAAACATGCACAATTTAAGAGGTGGGGGATGGATCTTACACTCTGAATGTTCCTCATACCCCGACAGTGTGAATGCCCTGTACAACACACTTCATTTAGCAAACATTACTAGGACACAGTTTATGGTCCAGCCACAAACTGAGTTTGCTGCTTAAGAAGGATGAATGTAAGAAATTACTGGTACACGTCAAGATAAACGTTGGATATCATTTTCATGTTCAGCCCAATACATCTATCGAGGACAGGTTCTTTCTATGTTAGACACTTGCCAGATGATTTTCGCAAACCAACAATTGGGGAACAAAGCATAAATCACATATTTCAACTATTTATGTGCATGCCACATAAATTAATCTCACCTCACGCAGAGATGTTGTTTCCCGTATAAAAAACATGTTGATTATCCCAAGATATTTGGTTATTTTGGCCCCAGGTATAAAAGAAAGTGGTGTCATCTTAACAACAGCGACGGTGGAATTCGTGCAAGACGTAGTTGAGCGATGGCGCGAGTGTCCTTCCGCCAGTGGACTTGCTTTGTCAAGTGAAGAGGCTAAAACAGGCAGATGGAAAAAAAAATAGAAAAAGATAGTAACTACTACTGCATTTCTACAGCTCATTCGCATCAACACAATTACCGAACTGCAGTTTTGACCATGGCCCGGTGAAAACATATAGCTAACAGATCCGAGAAGCACAGCCATGTGACAACAAGCACAAGACTGTCATAAAAGAAAATGAAACCATGCAATTCATGCACGCATACAACAACAAAAAACAAGAACAAAGCTGAAATGAAATCTGGTTTTAAAGTAGAGTGACGTACCTGCAAAGGAAACATGGATGCGTGTGACAGCACATACAGCAGTTGACGATCAAGAAGAGAAATTAAAAATCGGGATGCAAAATGTGTCAAATAATTGTTTTGCTGTAGAAATCGAGTATTAATTGAAGAGTGTGAAAGTTGAACAGTCTGAAGTCTTAAAATGTCTTCCTACGTAACTAGAAATAAGGTTTCCCACCGTCATAGGAACGTTGATGAAACTCTCGTTATACATTAATCATAGTTCCAATGCAAAAAAAACTTTTTTATAGCCGGTATCTATAACATAGTATCTGTTTTTGTTAAGTAATTTCTATTACTAAAGCCACGTGGACGGATGATGTGACATACACGGTATCCATGTACAGACATATGTGGGATAAGACGTTTCATTACGTGCTGACTTGGAAACATCCTATGCAGAAGTGTTATTCGTGCATTTTTAAACTCGCCCTTAGAAATATTCATAAATAGAAAGGACCTGCAGCTTTCACACTCTGCTATTGGTTGCGTGTTCAATCGGCAATGCCATTGCTGGGTTGGAATGTCCACCCATCACCTTGGGGGAATCAGAGGCCTCATTATTATGATCATAATGTGGTAGAAACAACATCCGCCTACTTGTCTTAACTGATCCGCGCCTTATGGTCTGAGCTTTCAGTTTAATATGCTCTATCCAGCTGTTGCATCTGTCTGCAAAGGAACTGTAATCAACTGAAGTCGCTGGAAACATACAGACAAAAAGGAAAAAAATAAAACAGAAAGAAAAAAATATATATATATGGGTGACGTCTCTTGCGCATTGGAATGCTCCCTGTGATGAAGCAAGTCTCAGTATCTGAGGAAAAGAATGACCCCGCTGCAAATCAGAATAATGCATGCGACAAACATAACTCACCCCTCTGAGCAGCAGCAGCCACCGCTGCTATGGCCGTGTGAGGGCTGGTTCTCTCAAGAAGCTCTGCCAAGCAAGAAGGGTGATATTATTATTATTATTATGAGACCATTCCTATTTGGATTCTACACACAACAGTTTATTTTTTTGTCCAGGAAAGGTTACTTTCCTGTACCAGTAATTCTCCACAGTATGTACCCTCCCCAGAGTAGCACTCTTTCAGATTATTTCCAGCAGTGAGTCTACACCAAAGCTCTGTCCCTTCATGCGGGCAACAAACACGTGCTTAAAGAAAGTGTTTTAGTAAAACTTTCCCCCAACACTATAAATCAGCGGCTGGTAACAAAGCTGAAGAATTACTGTTAAATAACTTTATATTCTCAAGAACCCTATTGTACTGGGGTTTACATGATTCGGCACAGATTACCAAGCACCACCACTTGCCTTTTTCAATTTCCTGAGCGACGTGAAGACAACCTGGGAATCAAATCATCACCAGAATAAAGACAAGTGTGCCTGCAATTTATATGAAGACAACTGCAAAAGGCAAACATGTAATCTCTACCAGAAGAATAGGTACTAATGCCCTAATATATCGACGTATTTTCCCCTACACGCAAAATGGGTAAACCCCTTTGATACATCAGGCCTCAAGAGTGCTGTTTTTTTCACCTTGCCCCTTGTGACCTGGCTCTATTTGAGCTAGTAAAGCGTGAATAATCCTATGACATTAGACATTTATATGTATTAAAGCTTGGCTTTGTGTACCTGACAGTAAGTCACAAAAGTTTGCGTAAATGCTTGACGTATTTCTTCCATCCAAATGACCACATTTAATCTGTATAATACAGAGACTGTTTGGCATGTAACTCTGTCTGGGGAAAAGCAATAGAAAAACTGGTAGGATCACATAAATATACAACATTACGTTAAAGGAAAAGCCCAGATGCCTAACATAGTCCTTCACGAACATTCGTTAACAATACACCCAGAATGTGTGCATTGTGCTCACCCGGATGACGAAATAACGTCAATAAACTTTTTTCAATGACGATATTTTAACTTACATTTACACATAGCTTCAAAAAGGGTGGACTAGGGTTCAAGGGCAAGATTAACGAATGGCCTCTGCAAATGGAAAGCTTGTTCTGCACAAACTGACAGGCTCCGATTGCAAACAAAGTCCCAATCTACTAAAGTGACACTGCAAGTTGATAACAGTTCTGCAGCTCACAATGTTAATATTGTAGACATTTTTTATATGAAAACAAAATGGGGTGGTAAAAATATGCCATCATCCTACCTGCAGCTCACAAGGAAATCAATGGCTTGAGGCTGGTCCAGTGATCAGAAACCTTTGAAACAAGTGACAGTTCTCCGTAAAGGACATGTTCCACTGTGTGAATGTTAATATTCTATCAATGTCTATAATAAAAGGGTCTTGTGGATGGTGTCTAAGCCTCCTACGGAACCTCCATGCGGAAGGTGTTACATAGTCACATCAAGGGTCTCAAGAGTAACTGAATCGGTTACATCCAGGGTTGGTGTGTTGGGGTTTAAAACCTATCCTCAAGATAGTTGGTTGGGCCTTAGGTATCTTGAGTAGTTCTGCATACAGAGTCAGCTTCATTTAGGCAAATACAGAAACTAATGATGAAATATGCATTTGTGATGTTTGCACTTAACCATTTCTGCAGTTGTACAAATGCCTAAATCAGGAGTTACCCTCTGACTGATTTACAAATTCAGATTGAAACACCCATATGATATTGTGCATGTGTCTTTCTGATTTTGTGTCCCCAACCTTTGCTAAAAGTCCTTCGTCAGAACATAAGTGCAGAGCTTCATGGCATCTGGTCAAAGTGCTTGAGATGTCAACCCTTGCTAATTGTTTGCTCTAGATGTCATCACATGCTAAATGTTTGCCCTAATAGTACATTGCCTCTGTGTTTGCATGAGCAACCACTTTTGTTTGGAGTTGGTGAGCACGATTAATAAGCTACAAGTGATCTAAGATGTTTAGACTCATTTAGAGACATTTCCGTTACCATTATCCTCTAGAAATGTCCTTGAAGCAAAGGATCTTCTTGAATACTAATCCTTCCATAGTTTCAATAACCTAAATACCATTTAGAAAACCATTATCAAATCTGTCTTATTATTTTAGATTATCCTCAATTGTCAGATACAAATTTCAGTGAGAGCCACATGCACATGAGTGTGGAGAAGGTAAGAAATAAGAGAGACAAAAAGTCCCAAGAGGGGCGTTACTTTCACACCAACATAGGATTCCTTTTCGAAACAACCTGAATCTAACACTCTCACATAAGAAGCTTGCCTTCTAATAGGTATGCGTTTAACAATATTGTCTTGATAATTGCTCCAAAGTAATATGACTTGTCAGGATGGAACATTAATTTTCTAAAGTGATTGTAAATTCTAATTGTAAACCACCATTTTATTCAGGAAAAAAGCTGTCTCAAACAAAAAATGCGACGTTATTTGAGGCATTCTCTCACAAAGGTGGCAGTTCTTAAAGATATGTTGCTAAAATAAACTTTGGGTCAAGATAAACCTTCTGAGGTACTTAAAAACAGAAAAGCAAATACTTAAATCAGTCAAGTAGATGAAACAAAGACAGTTCAATGCCTATAAAATGCAGCCTGTTAAGGAATTTCCACATTACTCATTACTAATATATTACTATTACAACAGTATCAAAATGTGTTCCAATATCCTCCTCTACTGTGGGAATCAATTCTATTGTATAGGTTTGTGTGCAGTAAATTCAGGCTGAATACAACTTTTTCTGCTCTTAAATGTAGACTAAAACCTACTGGGATGGTTTCTTACTACATTACACCAACAAAGGCTATTTGTGTTTTAGACGGTTACAAAAAAAGATATGAAAATAATAATTAATTCATTTAAAACAGAAAAGCATAGCTCTTTTGTAACTTATGCACTAGAATATACTTTAATGAACCTGCATGGAACACAGGCTGTTAATCTTTTCTCCTGCCTCATGTCTCGAGTCCAACACAGCTAGTCCCAATCAGAAATCCCGGTTATCCTCTCCCCCGAGAGGTCACGTTAAGAATGCAAATATCTACTTGACTGCCAAATCAATGAATCTAAAAATCATTTAATTTTATTGGACACATGCATTTAAACAAACACCTAATATGGCAAATGCAACAGGGCAAAAGAACCTGGACCAAATCTCTCATTTTTGGAGCTAGACACCCTGCTTAAAGCCTGGATGGTTACAAAGACCTCAAAAGTAAATCTCTCCTCTAAATTAGCCATCTAGGCACAACAGTCTTATCCAACTCAACAACAGTTGGGTTTAGTTTAATCTGGCCCCATGAACAATGTATCTTGTAGTCAAACAGATAGATCTAGACATGAGAACGTTTTATTGATCTACTCCAGTCAGTTATGCCTGTAAATGTAAATGGCAGAAGGATTTATGGTACACTCTTTCTCTGGATGAGATTGTATTTGCTGAGGATTCCCTCTCAAAAGAAGGGATATGAACACAATATCTATGAAAAAGACAGAGAGAGCACTGAGTAATGTTGATGCCCAGTCTGTATAATATTAAATTCAGAAAATGAAAACATGGTTAACCGTGGTGAACAGTATACAAAATATTGTGAGGAATAAATAAACTGTTAATGTCAAGTTATAAGGAGTTAGGTTACAAAAAGAAATAACAGCACGTGAAGGTAACCTAAGCAGGAAAATATTGAAGGACAACAAAAAGACATTTACAATATTAGAAAAAATATTAAGAAGTTAAACCGGCTGTGAAATTTCTTTCAAAACCTAGTGCAAAGGGTCACTTCTAGGTAGACAAACGAAAAGCATGCATCCAGAAAACAGCAGAGATTGGAATAGCCCCTACGAGAATATGTGTCTGACGCAGATGGGGGTGGGGGGATTGTAGAAAGCCTAGGGAGTGAATATGCAAGGATACTACAAATACAGGTTCTCAAGCAGACAAATTGGTTCCAGTCCCCTACTAGGGAGTCAAGCATCTTAAAAGTCAGCCACAACAAGGCTTAATCAGGCCACTGACAAATAAGAGACTGTCATGAGAAATGATGCTCTGGTTGAAGACATCAATTGTAGGTTGTTACAAACATATGCAAACCTATACAAAGTTTGACTGCTATTTTTAAAGATGAATTATTGAAGTGACTGTCTCAAGGAGAGGATCATTAACATTTGCTTCACATACTTAGGCCTCTACTTAGATTTGGGTGGCAATGGAAACTTCTCTGGTATCTAGGTGATATGCCTAATCCTGAGGAGAATCCACTAGGAGATTTTTATGCACAACAGTTTTAGTATAGTTGAGAAAAGCCCATCTCTACGAAATTTGGCACTTCCTCTATGAATCCTAGTTCATTCCATTACATCCCAAGAAGTAATAGAACATTACCATTAATATTTATTAAAATCCTGATGTTAGATCATGAGCGACTGGATTAACAAGGCCCACACTGGTCCAAAGGATCAGGCTACTCACCAAATATCCTACTGAATCCTGACAACAAGCTGCACATACATGTTTGCAAAGCAACTTAAAATTGTTTTCCTTGTTGCCTCTGATTTTATGTTTGGCGGAGTGTGTAATAATTCAATAGAGTATCCTTACTGGACAGTTGTGAAAACCCATTTGTCACCAGTAAGTTCTGCCCACTGTGCTGAATAATCCCTCCTCAACCTTCCTGCCTGGTGTTGGGTTGGTGTGGGCTGTTTAGAAATGCCCTTAGAAGTATTGGCAAACCTTCTTTAATTGCCATCTGCCTCGTCCACGAGAGACAGATTACAGTTGGGTACCTTAATAGTCTGCATTTGTCTGAATTCTCAGTGTGTGCTCTTGCTTGCATTCTTGCTTTAGTAAATGTGAGTGTATACTATTCCGCATATATAAGGCCCTCTTACCATATACAAGCTACTACTCTGTGGTCCTCTTATTTGTTGGGGTCCGAAGCCATTTGCCATGCCATTTTCTTACTTTCATCCATTTAAGAGACGTATTAACAGAAACCTCAAATTAGTGTTCTTCATCCAAGAGTCTATAAACCAAATAAGTACACTGTTCCAGACTCGTCCTCGTCAGACTGGCACTGCAATGTCTGACGGGCCACCATCCAACAGATGGAGGCTCTTCAACCCGAAAGATGTTTAATCAATTGAAAAAAGTCTGCAGCCCATGTTGACAGGGGAGAGAAAGGAGAGTCAAGGGTGTAAAATTGGCTCTAAACACCTCATACTACTTTTTAATCCCGCTTGTAAGAGAGCCCGAAATAATCACAGAGAAGCTCTCCTAGCACCTGTTGTGCGGGAAGAGCAAGCACGGATGACATGTGTAACAACCTATACTCCTCTGTCCAACACGGTTAAAAGACTGATCAACAAGAGGTGGCAAATCCTACTAAGCGGGGGGACGCATGTTCCTAAACCACTGTTTGCATTTAAGAGATCCACCAATATCAGGGATCTAGTTATCCACACACGACCACATAGACAGGAAGTCGGTGAAGATCAATCCACACTTTGGACGAGGGGTTAGCCCGATGATGATGCTTAGCATCCTAATGTGATGCTTGAGGGCACTCCTATAACGTCTTGACTGCAGTCCTCTCTTGTCCCCTGTGCTTACTTAGTCTGGAACAGTGTACTTATTTGGTTTATAGGTTCATGTAAAGGGAGACAGTACACTGGACCAATAAACTCCCTGTCCCTCTTGTCTTTATAACTTCATCCAAGAGTACCAATATATTTTATAGTGGATTGTACCATGTATTCCTTTTCAATCAGCAAATTTACAGATTTTAGGGTAGCTTGATTTTTTTAAAACCGCTTGACCTTGTTAGATACACTTGGTAGGATAGGGAAGAAACTGTCATATATTATTTTGGATTTAATGTTTTTATTTGAAAATATGAATCTTCCTGTTTAGGATGTATGTGCTGCATTTTTCTGTTATAACTGCATTAGAAGTTGGCCAATCATTTGGTGATGATGGTCTATTCAGACACTAAGGCCCTCATTACAACATTGGCGGTAACTACCGCCTACCGCCACGGTGACGGCCGCCAACATAACACCGTCATGGCTACCAGCCGTCTACGTGTATCATGACCGCCGACGGTCATGACGGCGGACAGCGATGCAGCCTGGCCATGTTTTGCTGGCGGATGCTGCTGCTGACAGCAGCGTCGCGGACCGTCTCCACCCGGAGGACCCCCTGCAAGCAGGTAAGTCGAGTTCTCTGACAGGAGAGGGGGTGGGGGTGTTGTGTGCATGTGGGGGGGGGGTGTATGTTTTGGAATGCGTGCATGCAGGTGTGAGTCACGTTGAATGCATGCATGGATGAGTGATTCTGAGTGTTGTGAATGCATGTGTGTGACAAGGTATGTTGGTGTGTGCTGCGGTGTGTTGATATGTATGTGTGCATGCGTAGGTGGTGGTGGGTATGCGTGTGTGTATGTGTGTATATGGGTGCACGTGTGGGTGTGTATATGTGCGGGGGGCAGGAGGGGGAGGGTGTGGGAGGTTTCTGGGGAGGTGGGGAGACCCCTATCAATGCCAGGGAAGGGATTCCCTGGCACTGATAGTGCCTACTGCCATGGTTTTCGTGGCAGTAAGTTTGGCACAAAAACCATGGTGGTAGGCCAGGTCGTAATCCTGAGGGTGGGATTGTGACGGCCGTCAGGCTGGAGACTGAAGTCTCCAGCCCAGTGGCCGTTACCACCCTGGCGGTCAGTGTGATAAAGTGGCTGTCCTTGATGGGGATTACCCCAGGGACAAAATCCCATTTTTCTTGCCGCCAGCCTGTTGGAGATATTAACGCCGCTTTAACACCGACCGCCAGGGTTGTAATGAGGGCTTAAGTAACTGAGTAAATATTTTTATGTTTTAGAAATCATAAAATGTCAATTATAATATTTATATAAATAACTAAAACAACACCGACTAAATATTATGAGTAGCAAGGAGACTCTTCTGTAATGTCATCATATTGCAAAATTACTGCTTGTCTCTTACAGAAAGGTGCAAAAACTAAGAATGTAGTCAATTTTCCAGTATATTGGATGTCAGAAAAGCAGTGTATGATAGCTTCCAGGATGGTCCTGCAATGATGAATGTTGTCCTCAGATCTTTCTTCATCAGGTCAGGTAGCGATGGACACAGGCAAAGAGTGTGTTCTATGGATTTGTCCTTGTAACCACATAGGTGACATTATGTTGAGGGCAGACATTGTGTATTCCATAAGCTGTCAAAGTGGGATATTGGAATTTATATGATACAAAATCTTAGATACTTAAATTTACAGGTAGGCTCTAGGGTGTATGGAAAATATTCCTGTTTCAAGTAGTAATATAAATCCATTGTGTAATGTGCATGTTGGTACTTCTGTAGAGAAATCAGGTTGGCTAGGCGATATTTGTTTGTTTCAAAGTTGCCTTATTAGAGCCTTGTGTTCTGATCAAGGCACCTCTGTCAGGACGGATGGCGGCGGCATATTGTTCTTGGTAATGGCTTCATCTGCAACCCCATGGCTTAATTCTGTGGTATAACCTTTTGCACTCACTAACTCTTTGCATACAGGGTGTCTTAAGGAATTTTTGTTAGCCGAGATACAATCACACAAGTAATTTAACATTGCTCCTCTATGTCTTGCAGTTAATGATGTTAGAGATAATTCCAGTACTAGTTTGCTACGACAGGTAGATGGACGAAGGTTCAGTAGAAATCTTATTTGTTTAATGTATATGTTCTTCAAGTTATTAATTATCTTATCCTGAACGGAGATGGAGGCATATAGTAAAGACAAAGTAAGTTTGCCCTGATGGATTGACAAATGGCCTGACCTTTGTAGATGTTAGAAACTCTCTTAAGTGATTGTGCAATGAAATATGCATTAGTTTTCATATTTGAAATATGAACTAAACATGACGGATTGTTGTCCCCAGTTTGACCAGATCTGAGTAGTTGTAGTCTTCATCTAAGATATAATTGTTGCTTTTCAGCCTTAGTCAGTTTCAAGAATTACCAAACAACATGGTTTTGGTCTCTCTGTAGGAAGCTGTTTTTTATATCATATATCAAAATTAGATATCTTGCAAAGAGTCCAGGGGTTCCCTTACTAATGTACAGGGGCTTGCTCTAGCAATCCCAAGGTGCTCTTTTAGGGCATAGTGTGGTCGAGCAGACTTAACATGAGACATCTGCAAGTACATACATACAGCTAATAAATGAGGCACAAAACTCAAGGAGGAGATTCACAGCAACTTACAAAAATAACATGTATCTTTATATAAATTTTTGTGCCAGAATCAATTTGTTCAGATAAGTATGTTTTGCAAGAAAAATCTTTACAGTTTTGATGTCAACAGTAAAATCTTTGGAAGCTGCAATGTTATCCTATGGAGGACAAACAAAGATGGCAAACAAGTACAGTACAGCAACAAACGCAACCAATTTCCTGGATGTACGGTGAGGTATGGGCAAAGGTCAGGTCCACACCAACAGGTCACACCGGTCGGCACTGGGGCAGTGGGGTGCAGAGGTGTAGTACAGCGTTGGGTGCCCAATTTTAGTCAATGGCGATCGGTCAATTGAAAAGATGTTGCAGGTGAGGATCGAGGATCCAGTCAAGGAAAATCAACAAGTGGGTTCCAATCTTGGGATGCTCGGGGACGTAGGGACACCTCGGGTCCTCTTCTCCATGGGCAGGGGTGACGAGCGTAGACGTGTCTTGAGGCGTCAGGTTTTCTCCACTGCAGCACTTGCAGTTGTGACGGCCTGCGTGCAGAGGCTGCAGGCGGCGGTCGTGAGTTCACAGTGGGCAAGTCCAAGGTGGGCTTTGTCTCTGGAGGGCCCACATTGGTACTGTTAGTCTACTTCAACTCGGGCTGAGCAACATGGGTGCAATGGTGCTTTCAGGTATCGGGTTTGCAGTGGTTCAGAATCCTCTCAGTTCTTCTTGGGGAGCCTGCAAGATGTAGGGAAGCAGCTCTGCTGCTCCACAGGAGTTTCTGGGTCTTTGCTGAAGGCAGGCAGGGCTTCCAGGAATTTGGAGGCACAGCAGCTTGCAGGAAGAGTTGACTTTGGTGCAAATTGGCGGGAGCAGCAGACAGAGCTCGGGCCAAGTCAGGTGCTTCTTCCTCAGGTTTTGCTTTTGCAGCTCTTGGTTTTCCTTCTACTTTGCAGGTCAGCAGGAATCTGCTTTCCTGGTGCCAGAGGCTCCCCTAAATACTGAATTTAGGGGTGTTTGGAGGAGTATAGGGTGGTAGGCAATGAGCTGCTCAACCCTGGAGTCACTATGCCCCCTACATGAATACTTCCTGTGGGAATTGGGAATAACCCTGTCCCAGAGTTCCTACTTCTGCCAAAACTAAAATAGCAGATTTCTAATAGTGGTATCCACATCAGGCAGCTCACCTTAGGGGTGGGACTGACCTGAGGGTGAACACACCTCTCTGAATCCTAAATTTGAGTGAAGCCAGATCTGCATACGAAGGGTGGTGGGCTTCATTAAAGCCCCCTGCCTTGGAATGCAGATTCGCTGGTCATCTTATAGGGTGGGGTGTGTAAACACCTTGCCCTGAGAAGGCTTTGTCTCTGACTGCAAATGTTCTCACCCTAGGAGGCCAGAATCTTGTCCGGTCGTGGCAGGCTGGCTAAAATTAGTCAGTCTCCACATAGGTAGTTGGTAGGTTTTCAGGGGGGGACCTCTAAGGTGCCCTCTGGGTGCATGCATTGATATACCCATCAGTGAGGGTTTATTAATAATAGATGTTTGATAGCAAACATCCCTATTTTGAGTGAAGCCATCATGAAACTGGAGAACATGTATTGACCAGTGTCCAGCATGTGCACTTAAAAAGGCTCCACTGTTCATATACTATGTCTAAGAATCAACAAAGAGATTGCAGGGGCATATCTGCTCTTGCAGCTATGTCTTCACATGTAATATAATGCATCCTGCCGTAGGGCTGTAAGGCCTGCTGTATGGGGTGACTTACATATATTGCATGCAGTGTTAGAGGATATGGCACACAGGCTGTGTGCCATGTTTTATTTTCACTTTTAGCTGTACAAGACATGCAGCTTGCAATGGCTGTCTGCGTGTGCCAGGTGGGAATTCCCTGGGGGTAGCACAATACATGTTGTAGCCCTTGGGGGCTCTCTTTGGTACCCATGCCCTAGGTACCAGGGGTCCAATGTGCTCAGGACTTACGAGGGGACCAAAGGTATTGCCAATTGGGGGAACAATTGCACAGTTTTAGGGCAAGAGATCTGGCACTGGGGACCTGGTTAGCAGGAACCTAGTGCAGTTTGAGTCACAATTGTACCGAATACCATGCAAAAGTGGGGGTGACCATGTGAAAAAGGGGCACTTTCCTACACTTTCTATGATTGATTTTTAAATCACATTCACAAATTAATTCCTTTAAGTTTGATAACTGGAATTGGACATGTGATGTAGTCTGCGAAAAAAATGATTATATCAGCATAACCTAGATAGCTGGTGGATTTAGCCCATTGCGTTAGTGATAGACCTTTGGAACAGTCTAGAAACAATGTTAGATTTACTATATACAGCAAATTAGGGGCCTAAAATGCAAACTAGCATCAGGCCATTCAAGGTTAACCTTGGTGATAAAGCCCTCCTTGACAATTTATTCTGAGGTTATGTTTTTTTCATGTGAGGATACCAAAAAATGGCTGACTAGTTAAGCTGATGATTCGCCCAAATTTTTCCATGTGATTTTGTCAAATGCTTAAGATGTTTTCTTAATGCTTTGTTCACTAAAATTAATATTGTCATTTGTAGTACGGCGACACCTGAAGCTATTTTGAACGACTGGGATTAAGTTGTTATTGGCTACACAAGCATAAAGATTATTTAGTATATATTTATCAAAAAGTTTTCTTTCACCATTGTTTTAATCCGACCTAGATCATTTTAATGTAATTATTATGGATTATTCTTCCAAAAGGGAATTTGCAGGATATACACTGTTGATAAATTACGCTAGGTAAATACACACCTACGTACAAATCTACAGAGGACTGAAATACACGGTTGGCAAATTAGTGCATAAATTATAGGAAAATAGGCTTATTTATCTTCTATTTGGCAAGAATATTCTCCTGTTAAATGTGGCTTAGAAAGTGCATAATCTAAAATGTAATTTAGGCCCATACGAGTAATGAGATTTGTCCTACTGCCTTAACTTTGTTTTGTGTGTACTTAGGCTTTTTTTTTAAGCTAAATGCAGACCATTTATACGGAAGAGTAAACTACGTTGTTTGAAAAAGTGGAGATTATTTCTCAATATTTCAAATGCGTTCAGAATTGTGAGTTTCTTCTGAAGTTTGAAGTTGTTGATTTATCGTAAAATTATGCGTTTGAAAGAATAGCCGATGGCCTAGCAGTGAACATTATCCCCTTAACTGATGAGGCTTCCCCAGATTTGTGCTGAACCCTTTTTTGGCTTGTTGGGGTACTTCACTCCTCCATAACTTTTTTCCTCATAAGGTATCCATGCTAAATTAGCATCTTTTTATTCCCAACCTCATGGGGGAATATAAAGGTACCCAAGGGTTTGTGAGTTCCCTTGAGAGCACGGAGAAAATATACAGAATGTAGATAAATGTGTTTTTTTTTTTGGAGGAAAACGACATCAACTTCAGGTTGGCTGTGCTAAACCACTATCTTCCCAGCTTTCAGGAACATGGAGAGCTGTATCAAAAATAATTTTTTATCAAAGTCTTGGCATTTTGCCAAGAAGTTTCCCATTTTCCTAATTTTCTTCTTTGAACCTACTTGCAGTTTTGTGGTGGAAAATATTCCCTCACTGCCAGCAAGCGGGTCACATTTTTATTGGAATAAGTGCGGGAACGCTGGGTAGTAGGAATTTTGTGGATACCTGTAGATGCGGGAAGTTTACATCTCAGAAATGCAAAGAAAATGTGCAATGTTAGGCAAAGTCTGAAGTCTACAGGTCATTGTGGATAAGAAACTGTGGTGCAATCTAAGTGATGTGCATCATTCTGAACTCCCACTGGTGTCTTTTTTTTAAAACAAATTCTGGAATTGGTAGGTTTAGGTCCATGTCAGTGGCACCTAGACCACCCTGCTGAAGGGTCAATGTCTCCCATGAGATTCTGGACTGACTGCCGGCCTGGCCAGGGTTAAAAGATTGGATTGGAGCTGTCTGAGAAAATGTCCTGTGAGAGAAATTTGGATAATAATAAATAGATAAAGAAGCTTGGGGAGTACTACCAATTTGAAAACTGTATTTCTGCCTACCATGAATAATACGTCATTCCAGCCAAGTCACTAATTTGCTGCAATTTGCTTGACAGAGTTTACCAGTGTTCCTGCTGAGTCATATTCCAAGATACCAGACCATTTTTGGCCCACTGCAGTGGCTATTCAGAATCAAACAAATCAGATGCCCGGGTGAGCGGGAATATGATAGATTTGGACCAATTAATAAAGATCCCTGTGTGCCCACCAAATCAGATGATCTCTCGGATCATAGGAGACATGTCTATGACGTATAATGTAGCCTTGTCCATTTACATGGAAACTAGTATCCTTCTGGTAGTACAAGCAAGCCTTCTATGCAAGTGATGTTGTCTTAGCCTGGCTGTTAGGAGTTCCATCGCAAATGAGAACAGAAAGGGTAACAATTGACAACCCTGTCTAGTGCCCATAGAGTAGGAAAAGGAGGAGTGTTCTTGCCACTGACGCACTGCACACGTCGAGTAATGTAGCTCAAGCGTTGATCACGTGAAGGGTACTAACCCTGATATGAACCAACAGCAGGAAAAGATATGGCCACTCCAGGCATTCAAATGCCTTGGTGGAATCAAGCAGAACAGTGGCTGCTCTGAGTTGGGGGCCAATGGTATAAATGAGTGCAAACATGGGGTGTAGATGATGCGCTGTTAGCGGCCAGGAACAAAGCTGGATTGGTCAGGGCTAACAATGACCAGCAGGAGAGGTAATGGGCGGGTTGCAACTAATTTCACAAGGAGTTTATTATCTACATTACCGAGAGTGGCCTATAAGAGTCACAACAGTTCGGTGGCTTACTGCGTTTCAGTATGGTGACGATTACACTTCGTGCAGGGAAGGTGGCAGTGTTCCATATAGAAGCGACTCCTCGTATACTGCCAGACAACTTGGGGCTGGGGAATGAAGATTTTTGGTGTATTCTTTATAAAAGGACAATGTTAATCCATCCAGGACCGACTCTCGATGACCTGTACTATATCCTCAACACTGAAAGCATGTTGAGGTACTGACAACCAGTGTCCTACAGCCATAAGAGTTGTATTAAGTCAAAGAATGCATGCAGGGCAGCAGCGTACTGCATCAGTGATGTGCTATATAAATCAGTGTAAAAAAGGGTCGGCTGTCATCTGGATTTATGTGGATTATCTGCTGATAAGATTCATGATATAGTCACTGGCCCAAGGTTTCCTGAGGATCCTTGCTAGACTTTGACCTGCTCTATCTACCTCCCCGTAGCACCTAGTCACTGCCTCCTTGCCCAAACAGTGTGTCTCCGTGACCGCTGCCTCCTCATATTCCAGTAGTTTACTCTTATGTGCCGCAAGTACATGTGTTCCCAGACTCGAGCTAGTGAAGCTTGTGTGTGCGGATGTCAAAATCCAGTCGTGTTAGCTGGGTGCATAATGCCCTTAGTACTCCAACCTGTTTGCCCATGCAGGCTCCACTAATAACAACTTTAATTGGTGCCCAAAGTGTTGAGGGGGAATCCACAGAATGCACGTTGAGAATAAAATACTCAAGTATGTCGGTTTTCATCTTGTCTCGAAAGACAGGGTCCCTAGCTAAGTTTGGGGGAAGTCCCTTGTACCAGTTTTAGGGTGGGAAATCTCTAAAGAACAGGGGTGTTGTCTGATAGATTCCTGTGGAGGTGGTCTGCTCTTGTGGTCCATGTATCCGTGTCTCTGGTGACCAACCAATAATCAACTTTGGACCAGGTGTTGTGTGTGGAAACAATGCACGCATCTTCCGTACTGTTGATGTACGTTAGCTGCCATATGTCTATACGATCATTGTCTTATATGACAGCATGTAGATGGGCGGCAGCTCCTGGGTGTAGGATACTGGTGTGACTCGATCTATCTGCACTCTGGCAAAGAATCACATTGAAGTTAATTGCTCCAAAGGCCTGCCTGAGGGCCTAAACTAGTCATCAGATGCCAGACCTCCGCAAAGAAGCAGAGATTATCCACACAGGGGCTACAGATGGAGGCCAATGTTATTGAATGGCCTTGCGATGTACCATGTAGTAGAATAAATCTACATTTTTCTTTTAAATCGCAAAGCACCTGGCGATTGTGCCACGGTGCGAGCGTAGTTAGAGTAGGCAGCAATTTCCATTTCAGTTACCCATCCAGTGCAAAGAAAAGAATGCATTACATCAGTAAGGTGCAGCTCCTGCAGGAAGCAAATATCAAAGTGGTGTCTATTGAGATAGGCAATTACCAGACATGCCTCACATTGACCATTAAGCCCATGGATATCCCAGGTCAACCACCCGATAGTAGCTGTCAGATGTGAGGGAAGGTGTGCAAACAAGGGTCAGAGCAACCTAATAGTGTGAGTTGTGTGCATGTTATGACAGATGTATGAGTAGCTTCAGGAGAAAATGCACTCTTCGAGCAAACAGCATAACACCCACTCACCACCCACTTCAATCCTCCCAAATTGTTAAAATACTTTTTCCCACCACCGAATTCATCTCAACATCCCAACTCTCGTTAATCAAAACAGAAATCAGAGTGAGACTGCCATCCGGCCAGGCGTTCGACCCAGTTGCGACAAAACCGGATGGCCGAGAAGAAAAGAGACGATCATAAAAGGGCCAAATATTCAGCTCTTGGTGAGGGAGACTCATGCGTGGGCCCAACGATGGACAATGGGCATATTAATTAAAGCAAAATGTGCTCCAAGTTGGACTGTAAAAAGTGCACAGTCACATTCCGACTGTTAGGGGTGTAGTGTGACAGACATCATACATCAATCAGTCATTGCCACTGAGGTGTCCAGCTGCGTTATCCTCGAGGGAGGCACAGCCATTTGCTCTGGGGACCAGCAACTTGGGGGAACGGGTCAACGCTGCCTTGGGATCCAAATAGTAGTGAATCATACCGCAGAGATGAACACATATTTTGGCCGGGTATGATGTGGAATAACTCGCTCTAGTGTTTTGGAAGAAGCATTTCACAGGCAGGCCCATCACACGGACACAGCGGCCATCTCCTGTTTCCGTCAAAAGTGGGGATCAAGCAGGACTTTTCCAGTCTCCAAGGGGGGAGCAGGGGTGAAAACAGAACTCCAGCAGCGCAGGCCTTCAGACACACCAGGCCTTATCGAGGGCCCAACTAGGATAATGTCAGATTCTCCAAAGCCGTGAGCTCAAAGCAGAAAAGTAGGGACCAGGTGCTACAGGTGTGTGCCAGTATGTCAACATGAACTGACCTATTATAACACCCTCTATAAGGGAGATAAAAGACAGACTGATTCCCCGACCAGTAGAGCCTCACTAGGTGGCCATCTTGCTGCAGGGATCTATGGCTCCAGAGGTTGGCAGGGTATTATGCAAGGCACACCACCCTGAGGTCCCCTGGTTGTCTAGTTTAAAAAAAAGGCTGATTTAGTTTGGGTGGCAGAGCACGGTGACACGGTTACAGAGCACTTGAATAGTGCAACCATTCACCATAGCAAGTGTGAGAAAAGTTGGATTTACTCCTAATCCGCAGTTCCATATTTTAGAACTATGGCTAGAAGAAGCAACATTTCCTCTTGCTTGCCATGGGAATGGGGAGGGCAGAAGACTGTTGGTGTTTTAGGGGTGGAGGATAGACCTTACCTTACCTTGGGGGGATGGTCCCCCCAGAACACCATATATTTTGTTTTTTCTACAACTATCTCAGGTGTCTAGTGGGCTTTCTGCCAGGGTGGATACCCTCGTCCACCACCCCGGTTCAGAACGTTCAATGGGACTTGGTGCATGGGGACCAGGGGGACGGCATAGGCCCATTCCTAGATGGGGCTGCTCTCCCAGCCACAATTCTATCGTCGGTGTTTAATAGGTGGGTCCGTGCTTGGGGATCGCCTTCCTGTGAAGACCCACAAGCAGGAATCCACTAGGGAGAGAGATCAGTGGAAAAGAGAAATTCTCCCCTTTTTAATGATACCTCCCCAATACAAATCTGAGCTCGGGCTGAAAAATGCCCTAAAGCACCAATCCAGTGAAAGTGAGCACGAGAGGGTTCTTTACAACCCTCACCAGCATCAGACAATAGCCGACGGATGCACTTGTGAGAGAGAGAGTGGGCATCAGCTAACAGCCGATGCCTGCACTTAAAAGTTCATTTTAAAAACTGTGCAAAAAGCTTATACAAAGTTTATACATTTAGCTCTGGCGTGAAAGTGGGTTCTCATAGCAGAAAAGCATGAAAATGAAAATGTCACTTACCCAGTGTACATCCGTTCGTGGCATCAGTCGCAGTAGATTCGCATGTTTTGCAATAGCTCGCCATCTGGTGTTGGGCCGGAGTGTTACAAGTTGTTTTTCTTCGAAGAAGTCTTTCGAGTCACGGGACCGAGTGACTCCTCCTTTTGTCTCCATTGCGCATGGGCGTCGACTCCATCGTCGATTGTTTTTCCCCGCAGAGGGTGAGGTAGGAGTTGAATTGTAGTAATAGTGCCCATGCAATGGAGTGACTAAGTATGCACCTATTTAAGGTTGAGATGATACATATATAAATAGTTGAAGGTAACTTCCAAACTGCTACAGGCTCCCGGGGAGGCGGGTGGGCACATGCGAATCTACTGCGACTGATGCCACGAACAGATGTACACTGGGTAAGTGACATTTTCAGTTCGATGGCATCTGTCGCTGTAGATACGCATGTTTTGCATAGACTAGTAAGCAGTTATCTCCCCAAAAGCGGTGGATCAGCCTGTAGGAGTGGAAGTAGTCTGAAATAATGTTCTTAATACGGCTTGACCTACTGTGGCTTGTTGTGCGGATAACACGTCTACACAGTACTGCTTGGTGAATGTGTGAGGCGTGGACCATGTGGCTGCCTTACATATTTCTTGCGTTGGGATGTTTCCTAGAAAGGCCATGGTAGCACCTTTCTTTCTGGTTGAGTGTGCCCTTGGTGTAATGGGCAGCTGTCGTTTAGCTTTAAGGTAGCAGATTTGGATGCATTTAACTATCCATCTGGCTATACCTTGTTTTGATATTGGGTTTCCTGCATGAGGTTTTTGAAATGCAATAAATAGTTGTTTAGTCTTTCTGATGTTTTTTGTTCTGTCAATGTAATACATCAATGCTCTTTTGACATCTAATGTATGTAGTTCCCTTTCAGCTACGTTATCTGGCTGTGGAAAGAACACTGGAAGTTCCACTGTTTGATTTAGATGGAACGGTGAAATAACCTTTGGCAAAAATTTAGGATTGGTCCTTAGGACGACCTTATTCTTGTGTAGTTGTATAAAAGGTTCCTGTATTGTAAACGCCTGAATCTCGCTTACTCTTCTTAGGGAAGTAATGGCGATGAGAAATGCCACCTTCCAGGTTAGGAACTGTATTTCGCAGGAGTGCATGGGTTCAAAAGGTGGACCCATAAGTCTAGTTAGGACAACATTTAGGTTCCATGAAGGAACAGGTGGTGTTCTTGGTGGTATAATTCTCCTAAGGCCCTCCATGAATGCTTTAATGACTGGTATCTTATATAGGGAAGTTGAATAGGTAGTCTGCAGGTATGCAGATATTGCTGCAAGGTGTATTTTAATGGAAGAGAAAGCCAGGTTAGATTTTTGTAAGTGAAGCAAGTAACCCACTACATGTTCTGGAGTTGTGTGTAATGGTTGTATTTGATTAATATGGCAGTAGCAAACAAACCTCTTCCATTTACTTGCATAGCAGTGCCTGGTGGATGGCCTTCTGGCTTGTTTTATGACTTCCATACATTCTTGGGTAAGTTGTAAGTGCCCGAATTCTAGGATTTCAGGAGCCAGATTGCTAGATTCAGCGATGCTGGATCTGGGTGTCTGATCTTTTGGTTGTGCTGTGTCAACAGATCTGGCCTGTTGGGCAATTTGATGCAGGGTACTACTGATAGGTCTAGCAGCGTTGTGTACCAGGGTTGCCTTGCCCAAGTTGGTGCTATTAATATGAGTTTGAGTTTGTTTTGACTGAGTTTGTTTACCAGGTAAGGAAGGAGAGGGAGAGGAGGAAAAGCGTAAGCAAATATCCCTGACCAGTTCATCCATAGGGCATTGCCTTGGGACTGTTTGTGTGGGTATCTGGATGCGAAGTTTTGGCATTTTGCGTTCTCCTTTGTCGCAAACAAGTCTATCTGAGGTGTTCCCCAGAGTTTGAAATAAGTGTTCAGAATTTGGGGGTGAATTTCCCATTCGTGGACCTGTTGGTGATCTCGAGAGAGATTGTCTGCGAGTTGATTTTGGATCCCTGGTATAAATTGTGCTATTAGGCGAATTTGGTTGTGAATTGCCCAACGCCAAATCTTTTGTGCTAGCAGGCTTAACTGTGTGGAGTGCGTCCCCCCTTGCTTGTTTAGATAATACATTGTTGTCATGTTGTCTGTTTTGACGAGAATGTATTTGTGAACTATTATTGGTTGGAAAGCTTTTAGTGCTTGAAAAACTGCTAGAAGTTCTAGGTGATTTATATGCAGTTTTGTTTGATGTACGTTCCATTGTCCTTGTATGCTGTGTTGATCGAGGTGTGCTCCCCACCCTGTCATGGAAGCATCTGTTGTTATTACGTATTGTGGCACTGGGTCTTGGAAAGGCCGCCCTTTGTTTAAATTTATGTTGTTCCACCACAGAAGCGAGAGGTAAGTTTGGCGGTCTATTAACACCAGATCTAGAAGGTGACCCTGTGCTTGTGACCATTGTGATGCTAGGCACTGTTGTAAGGGCCTCATGTGCAGTCTTGCGTTTGGGACAATGGCTATGCATGAAGACATCATGCCTAGGAGTTGTAGTACCATCTTTGCTTGTATCCTTTGTGTTGGATACATGCGTTGTATGATGGTGTTGAAATTTTGAATTCTTTGGGGACTTGGAGTGGCTACTCCTTTTGATGTGTCTATTATGGCTCCCAGGTATTGTTGTACCTTGCGCGGCAGAATTTTGGATTTTGTGAAATTGACGGTGAACCCTAGTTTGAAGAGGGTTTGTATGATATGATTTGTGTGATTTGCGCACTCTATTAACGAATGGGCCTTGATTAGCCAGTCGTCTAGATATGGGAACACATGTATTTGCTGCCTTCTTATGTGTGCAGCGACTACTGCTAGACATTTGGTAAAGACTCTTGGTGCGGTTGTTAATCCGAAAGGCAGTACCTTGAATTGGTAATGTATTCCCTTGAATACAAACCTTAGGTATTTCCTGTGCGATGGGTGTATTGGTATATGGAAATAAGCATCCTTGAGGTCTAAAGTTGCCATGTAGTCGTGTAGTTTTAGCAATGGCAATACTTCTTGTAGTGTGACCATGTGAAAGTGGTCTGATTTGATGAAAGTGTTCACTACTCTGAGGTCTAGGATTGGTCTCAGCGTTTTGTCCTTCTTTGGTATCAGAAAGTACAGTGAGTAAACTCCTGTGTTTATTTGTGTGTTTGGCACTAATTTGATTGCATTCTTTTGCAATAGTGCCTGCACTTCTATCTCCAGGAGATTGGAATGGTGTGTTGTCAAATTTTGTGCTTTTGGTGGTATGTTTGGAGGGAATTGTAGAAATTCTATGCAATAACCATGTTGGATAATTGCTAGAACCCAAGTGTCTGTAGTGATTTCCTCCCATGCTTTGTAATAATGACTTATTCTTCCCCCCACTGGTGTTGTGTGGAGGGGGTGAGTGACATGTGAGTCACTGTTTAGTAGTAGGGGTTTTGGGGCTCTGAAATCTTCCTTTATTCCTAGGGAATTGCCCTCCTCTATATTGTCCCCGAAAACCTCCTCTATACTGTCCCTGGTAACTGGACGGTGTTGCTTGTGAGGTGCTGGCTTGTGTGCTCTGACCCCGAAACCCCCCTCGAAAGGGTGTTTTACGGAATGTGCTGTAATTGCCTCTGCTCTGCGGGGAGTAGAGTGCGCCCATGGCTTTGGCAGTGTCCGTATCTTTTTTGAGTTTCTCAATCGCTGTGTCCACTTCTGGACCGAACAGTTCTTTTTCGTTAAAAGGCATATTGAGAACTGCTTGTTGAATCTCTGGTTTAAATCCAGACGTTCGGAGCCATGCATGCCTTCTGATAGTTACAGATGTATTAATTGTCCGTGCAGCTGTATCTGCAGCGTCCATGGAGGAGCGGATCTGGTTGTTGGAAATGGTCTGTCCCTCCTCAACCACTTGTTTTGCCCTATTTTGTAAGTCCTTGGGCAGATGTTCAATGAGATGTTGCATCTCGTCCCAGTGGGCTCTGTCATAGCGCGCAAGTAGTGCCTGGGAGTTCGCGATGCGCCACTGGTTTGCAGCTTGTGCTGCGACTCTCTTACCAGCTGCATCGAACTTGCGGCTTTCTTTATCTGGGGGTGGTGCATCTCCAGATGTGCGGGAGTTGGCCCTTTTCCTAGCTGCTCCTACAACAACAGAGTCTGGTGGCAGCTGTGTAGTGATGAAAACCGGGTCTGTAGGAGGCGCATTATACTTTTTTTCCACCCTTGGTGTGATAGCCCTACTTTTGACCGGCTCCTTAAAGATTTCTTTTGCGTGCCGGAGCATACCAGGGAGCATAGGCAGGCTTTGGTATGAGCTGTGGGTGGAGGAGAGTGTGTTGAATAAAAAATCATCCTCGACCTGTTCTGAGTGGAGGCTTACGTTGTGAAATTGTGCTGCTCTAGCCAGCACTTGAGAATACGCGGTGCTGTCCTCTGGTGGAGATGGCTTCGTAGGGTATGCCTCCGGACTGTTATCTGACACTGGGGCGTCGTATAGGTCCCATGCGTCTTGATCTTGGTCACCCTGGCTTATGGTGGTGTGAGCTGGGGAGTGTGATGGAGTTTGTGCTGGTGAGACGTTAATCACGGGCGGAGGAGAGGGTGGTGGGGTAACTCTTTTCACCACTTTTGGTTGTGGTGTCTGTTCAGTTTGGAACTCCAACCTTCTCTTTCTTCTAATGTGGGGAAGGGTGCTTATTTTTCCTGTCCCCTGCTGTATGAAAATACGCTTTTGCGTATGGTCCACATCAGTTGATTGTAGCTCCTCCTGAAACCTATGCTTTTGCATTTGGGAGGTTAGCGAGTGCTCTTCTGTATAAGAGCCTGAAGCTGGGTCGCTTGCAGTTTGTTTCGGCACCGAAACCCTGTCTGCGTGTTTTTTCGGCTCCGAGGTGACTTTTTTCTTTTTCGGGGCCGAAACCTCTCGGCGTCGATCTTCTTCGGTGCCGCTGTCTCGGCGTCGAGCCGTGTCCACACCGGCATCTCGGTGTCGAGGCTTGTCTCCAGCACTTTCTCGGTCCCGAGAAGGCTGCGTGCCGGTGTCTCGACCGGAGTCGGACGATTTCGGCACTGTTTGGGCCTTTTTCGGTGCCGACGGTCGGTCACCGAATTTATGGGTGGAGCCATGGCCTGATGGCAGTGGCGTCCCCTGGGCCTTGTAAATCTTCCTCTGTGTGGTTTTCGACGTCTTACTCACGGTTTGTGTATCGTCGAATCCTTCGGAGTCCGATTCTTGGATCGAGAAGGTACCTTCCTCTTCTTGTTCCTCGAACTCTCGGTGGGCTGTCGGCGCGGACGCCATCTGAAGTCTTCTGGCTCGACGGTCTCGGAGTGTTTTTCGGGACCGGAACGCACGACAGGCCTCGCAGGTGTCTTCACTGTGCTCAGGTGACAGGCACAGGTTACAGACCAAGTGTTGGTCTGTATAGGGGTATTTATTGTGGCATTTGGGGCAGAAACGGAACGGGGTCCGTTCCATCGGCGTTCTTCAGCACGTGGTCGGGCCGACCAGGCCCCGACGGGGGATCGAAAAACTACCCCGAAGGGCACCGGAGCTCTTCGATCTTCGATGCGGTGTTGAATCTAACTACGCCGATCCCGAACGCAACAATACCGACGAAAATCTTCCAAAATTAGCTAACTTTCCGTTCCGAAACTCGGAGCGACAGGAACACGTCCGAACCCGATGGCGGAAAAAAAACAATCGAAGATGGAGTCGACGCCCATGCGCAATGGAGACAAAAGGAGGAGTCACTCGGTCCCGTGACTCGAAAGACTTCTTCGAAGAAAAACAACTTGTAACACTCCGGCCCACCACCAGATGGCGAGCTATTGCAAAACATGCGTATCTACAGCGACAGATGCCATCGAACATATGGTTATTTGGTAAGGATATTTTGCAAATAAAGAAGAATTGCAAAGTGAGGTAAGTTTAAGATAAAAGGACAGTTGTTTGAACAGGCTTGTTATTTACTTTTATAATGTGCACAATTGCATACTACCTTCTAAGATCAATGCTCAGCAAGTTTTACACTTCTTTCCTTGCGATGCAAAACTTATTTGTTGGGTTTTATATATGAAATAAAACAGATTAGTAGTGAAATTTTACGGGAAGCATATTTGAGTAACAGAATCAGAGACAAGACCAGTTAGCAGTGTGTAAACAGGCTGCTACTGATAAGGGTCAGTTAAAGGAGCGCTGTGGGAGAATGTAGTTATTTGTTTCCAATCACTTTAGGTAAGCGATAGCTCTTGCTCCCGCACTGCCACAATTTTTAGGTAAGCTTACTAGAAGGCGCATGCTGTGAGGCTCACTATGAACAGAGAGGGGCATGGAACCTGACCATTGCTACCAGTTGACTGCCTTCCCTTGCCACTCATTTGCCTTCTTCCTATTCGCTTCCAACTTGCCAATCAAGTGTTTGTCCCTCCAATAAAGCACCGCCTCTTTATCAAGTGTGTGTTTGCCTGTGCTTGTGCTTGGTGTCAGTGAACGTCTTTTACTCTTCCTGTGAAAGCATGCACAAAAAGTGCGTATGTTTTCGAGCCGTCTCTTTCGTTGTACGACTCTCCCCTCAAGCTGCTGCCTGTCACTTTAGGCCTATCTTCCCATTATCTCCCTGTTGCTCTGACAAATGTGTGTTTCTGTGTTTCGTCAACCACCCACCTTCCCCGTATTGCTTCTGAGTCCTCTCCACTCTGCCTGTGCTGCCTATGTGGCCCCGGCCTTCCACCATGATGCTTTCACATCTCCTGTCCTCTCCTTGTTGCTTCTGTGTTCCTCACTTGGATCCGACTTGGATCTGTAACTCAACTCAAAAAAAGCAGCTGTGTCATTTTGTAGGAGTCTGCATGAGACATAAGCAGAATTGCATATTGACACAGGTGGCCGCATACAAGGTTTTTGTTTATTTTATGCTTTAGGATGCTATTCAGCATGGCTAAAAACCATTGACAAGGGTCACAAAGGCAAGAGTTATAGGCTTTGCCAATGCTTGTTCTTAAAGGGAGATCCTGCAGGGCAATAGCTGCTGTTAATTATCCTCCCCTCGTATGGGCCCGAGTTGTGCACAAAGCATAATTAAACGTTGCTAAAGGCAGAAACATCTTTTCTAAATCATTGAGTGGTGACAGCTAAAAAAACCACAACCGCATACTATAAGCTCATACAAGTCCAAAAAATAGTGCTAAACATTTCTCTAGACTGATCTTCATATTTCATTTTGATCAGAAGCTCTGCTTATGTCTGACAGGGTAATAAGCCAGGGTCAAATCACAAAAAGTGAACAAGTTACTTACCTTTGGTAACGCCTTACTTGGTAGAGACAAAGGGCTAGTTGTATCATTCTTCACAATAGTGATTACCTAATTGCGATTTTTAGCGAATCACAATTAAGTAATCACTATTGGAATGTATGAAACTCCAGGAGTTTCATATGGCGATTCGCAAGAGCTCACAAATGGACCTACCTCATTAATATTCATGAGGTAGGTCGCAATTTGCGAGCCATTGCGAATGGCTACAGTCACAGGGATGGTGGCTTGCTGGGTTCAGGAGAAACCCATGTCTGTGACTGCTTTTCAGTAAAGCAATCTTTTTTTTTTTTTTTTTTAATGCAGACCGTTTTCCTTAAAGGGAAATGGGATTGTTTAAAAATGAAAAATGAAAAGTTTTCTTTTCATTTTTTAAGAGTAGGCAGTGGTCCGTGAGACCACTGTTTGCTCTTAAAAGACATTTTCACATGCATTCACAAAGGGGAAGGGGTCCCTTGGGGACCCCTTCCTCTTTGCGAATTTTCCTCTTTGCGAATGGGTTACCACCAATTTGAAATTGAAATTGGTGGTAACTGCGATTATTTAGCGACCGCATTCACAGTCACAAAACAATCCTACATACCTCTGCGATTCGGTATTAGGATGGGACACCCCTGACACGCCCCTTCCTTATACCGAATCAGTATGTAGTCGCAAATCCAATTTGCGGTCGTAAATTGGACTTGTTACATACCAAAATGCATTTCTGCGATCGCAAACAGCCCGTTGCGATTGCACAAATGTTTGACACATCTGGCCCTATACCTAGCTGCAGATTCCCAACGGTTCAATTCTCTTTAGGCGTTAGACTGGATCTGGAAGATTTTTCGTGAGCAGTGCCCCTCCATGTTGGTAGGTGGCCTCGATCGGCTCAGCTTTTGGGTCATCGGCGTCTGCACTGGAAGTAACACTGCAATACCTATATAGATGCCAGCAAGGCGTGCCAACGTCAGTTCTTTTCTTTCTGTACCAGAACTTGTGCTGATTCGGAGAACAGCTACCTCATCAGTCGTTTTAGACTGATGTTTTTCAGCATTTTGTTGATTATTTTTTAGTTTTTTCCTCCTGGAGTGTCAAGGTTGTCCTCCAGGAAGACGGCTTTTAATTACTGTGGAGTCTGTCATTGGGGGAGGACGGGTCCACACCTCATCTGTCTTTGGTGTTTGGAGCGCAACCATAACCCAAAGTCAAGCTCCAATTGCTGGGCCATGCATCCGAAGGCTTTAAGGGAGCAGTTCCTAAAGCTGGCAGTGGCCCGCCCGCAACTCTGCGTAGGTTGAGGGGAAGGTCCCGGTTGTGGTGACCATGTGATACATCCAGAAATTATGAAGAAGTACACAACAACACTGATATATCACAGCCATATTTGTCTTAAAGTACTACAACCCAATCTGTCAATAAAAAAGATTAACTAAAATGATATCTGGATAATAAGCCCTTATTTTCATTCAGAAACAAACAACATACTCTTCAATGCAATCAGATCTACAGTCATATTTAAGGGCTGACAGGTAATGATCAACCACATCATCAGCACTTAATAATCAGTATTTTAGATCTGAAGATATTTCTACCCTACTTGTTTCTCCTTTTGCTCGTCGTAGCAAACAATGCTTTCATTTCCTAGAGACTGACATTATCATCAAGCACTTGTATAACCATAATAAACCTGAAGATCGAGCACTTAAGGGCTTCAAAGAATGTAAAATGCCAACATCCTTCAAACTAGCTGTTTAAACTTTTCTGTATGCATCGACCTTTATCTGGGCTACAGTCAGAGAACCACAAGCAAGTTTTAGAATCCTGCAGAAGAAAGTCCAACATCATTACTTATCTACCCTTTTACAATCAGTCCACTTTTACTCACACAGATGTGCAAACATTACAACTGCTTACTCAAACAATCCTAATCCTAAAACAATGCTTAGATGAGGAAAAAAGAAAAGTGTTGTACCTGAAAACCTAGTCGTTCCTCAGGGAAATTCCCATTAAAACCATGAGTACTGAATAGTTGCGCCCATGTGTGTGACCCCAGAGCCCTTTTTTTAAATGTTCATTTTTGAATTTACTTTGGGAGGCCAGAAGTTTTTGTCCTCCAAAGAAACAATGTTGCAGCCTACCAAGAGTCTATTTTGGCCAGTTACATTATTTTAATAAAAAAAAGGGAAAATGCATTTAAAAGTATAAGCATGTCTACTCCAAGACACCCACTTGCTTGGCACTAAGTGCCCCATGCTCGCACGGGGGGATATGACAGAGTATACCATGTAGGATTTTCCAGGGGCTCCAGGGGGGGGGTGGTTCTGCTGCACCGTTCCCTGCCCATAGTGATAACTGCTACCCAGTCTAATTCGCAAGGGCCCTATGTTGTGGTGTCCGGCACGCTCCGGGGGCAACCAATTAATATCCTGAGAGCTTACGCCCCTCCTGGAGCGTTTGACCACTTTTTGCTCGCTCTCCGGGACGTGTCGTCGGGGCTCCTGCTGGGGCTGACCCTGCTGGGTGGAGACTTCAACTCTGTCCTGAACCCAACGTTGGATATCTCTGGCCCGTGCCCGTGAGTCGCTCCCATCGGGCGTCGGGATTGAGCAAATGGGCCAAGAGCCTCGGCCTATGCGAGGTATGGCGAATATGGCATTCCAGAAAACAGCAATATATTCATACGTCGGCGGCATATATTACACATGCCAGAATTGATCTCTTCTTCATGCCAGCACTAGATGTTTCCAGTGTCACTGGGGTGGAGATTCTGCCGCATGTGGTCTCAGACCATGCACCGTTACAAATCCGCCTGGGTGACACAGACCCCACCCGGCACCTGGTGTGGCGTCTGAATGCCTGGTACCTCCAAGATATGGAGTATACCCAAGTGGTGAAGGATCACCTCACCCATTACACTGACCACAATCTGGGGTCGGAGCAGTCGCCAGGTATAGTCTGGGCGGCTTGCAAGGTCACCCTCCAGGGGGCAAGCTAAACATCTCCTGCGCGTGCGGGAGCGCGCACGTAACCTCAAGGTGTCAGACCTTGAGGCCAAGGCACTACGACTCGAACGTCAGCTCACTATTTCCACGCATGCTTCCATAACGAGGCAACCTACCCTGAATAGAGAAGAGATCAGGTATTTGGTTCTTGAAACGGCAAGCATATGTGGCGAGCTTCAGCAGCCCATGTGTACGGTTGGGGGGACAAGAACGGAAAACTCCTGCATTGGTTGGCGTCCCGGCCGCTGGCGGATAGAGTTATCCTCGAGATAGTTGACGAGTCAGGGACCTTTTCCAAAACGCCTAGCGATTTTGCGCAGAGCTTTGCCGTCTACTATGCGCAGCTTTACGAAGAACGGCCTAGGATGTAGTCAGAGAGGGATGCCCCCCTGCTGGGAGATGTTACCCTCCCTAAGCTCTTCCTGATGGAGAGACGCAGCCTAGATGAGGCCGTCAGCCTCGAGGAGGTGGGGGAGGAGATTGCGAAGCTAGCATCAGGCAAGACCCCGGGCCCGGATGGCTTCCCGGCAGAACTCTACAGTAAGTGTAGTAATATCCTAGGCCCCCATTTGCTCGCTATGTATGAGGAGGCCGAAGAGACAGGCGGCTTTTCCCCGGGCCTTGACCAGGCCACCATAGTGGTGATCCCCAAGACAAACCCCCTATCACGGCATTGCTCTGCCTATCGCCCAATCTTCCTTCTTAATACCGAGATTAAGGTACTGTCCATGATCTTTGCAACCAGACTGAAAGAGGGGTTGCCCTCGCCGATTCACCCAGATCAATGTGGCTTCATGCCCACGCGAAGCACTAGGCACTGCATTAGGCGCCTGCATGTGGCGTTGGCCCACCTGGGCCTTCTGACCACTCCATTGGCGCTCCTTCTACTAGATTTCGAAAAGGCTTTCGAAACTGTGGACTGGACTTACCTGGACCAGGTGCTACTGAGCAATGGGCTCGGTCCTAGGTTTTGTGGGCTAGTGAAACTCCTCTACTCCAATCCGATGGCATGAGTGCAGGTAAACGGGGTGATCTCAGACCCACTCCCCATTCGACGGGGCACCCGTCAGGGGTGTCTCCTGTCCCCGCTTCTCTTCACACTGGCGATGGAGCCCTTGGAGAAGCTCATGAGGGAGGACCCCCTGATGGCTGGTCGGTCTTGGCCCGCAGGGCATAAAGACCATGTGTCACTTTACACAGATGACGTACTTTTCTTTCTGGCCGACCCTGCCCGCAGCGGACCCCGGGCGCTGCAGATCCTGGGCCTGTTCTCAGAGGCCTCCGGTTTGATCCTCAATCCCAGTAAATCCCTGCTGGTGCTGCTGCACCCTTCCAGAGACTGTGTGGATTGGTAACAAGACATCCCTATCAAGCGTAACAGCTTCAGGTACCTGGGTGTGCAAGTGGCTTTGTTGCCAGAGCTGGCCTGGGCGCTTAATGTCTCCCCACTCACCCAACGGGTCAAAGACGACCTTCAGCGCTGGCAGACCCTGCCCCTTAACCTGCTGGGTAGAATAGCACTCTATAAAATGATGGGCCAAATGAAGCACATATGGTGGTACAGCGTTTGCTTGGCAGGTAGTCAGATCACAATTTTGTCCAGGACACCAAATGTAAAATCTCTTCCATTCTGAAATTATAGGTAGGCAACCATAGATGGCTGTTTCTCTTGAAATGATCATGCAATCCTGTAAAAGGTTCAAATATCCATAATAAATGAGCTCAGGAGCCAAGTCACCAAATTCAAGGAATGCAGTTTGGGAGGTAGAAGCTGGCCTCTAAATTTGTGTAGATATAGTCCGTATGGTAGTCTCTTGTGTGGTCCTTCTGGTGAATAAGGTTCATAAATCATCACTGACGTGGCCACTCTAACGAAATTAGAATCATTCCAGCTCTCTAGAAGGTGATGACGGTCACTGAAATCAGGGAAAATGTTGGAAGGACATTTGCTGAACCAGACGATTCAAGGAGCATTCCCATTTTTCCTTGAGATGAAGTCAAGACATTTTTAGTTTTCAGTGATTACGAAGAGCTCTAATTAAAAGAAATCCCAGTGACAAAAGATGTTGTGAAGGACAGAGTCGTTGAGGAGCCATTTATGGTTTATTATAATCGTCTGTCTCAGTAAGTCAGCTTGAGCATTCTGGCCCCCAGGGAGATGGACTGCCATAACCTTCAGTTTCCTGGTTATTAATCAACACCAGATCGGGTGGGACTGCAATGACAAGGGTCAGGACCTTGACCCTCCCTGATTCTTCACACAGTGCATCATTGCTGAATAGTCCGTCTGAACAAGAAGAGAGCTTGTCCTGAAAGAAGGAAGGAAGGCTTTCAGGATCAGGAGCACTACCCCTAATTCCAGCGATGTTTCGTGATTGTTCAGCTGACATCACAATGCGAGAGCCTGAGCTGCAAGTATGCTAAGAGTGATCTTGTCCTCCCACCGGACACCACTGATTTTCAAGACATTCCTGTTAAGGTCTCATGTGAAGGAGGGTATTCAGCACCTGGAAGATGCAGGACGCCATGGAACCTAGATGTGACAATATCTGCCTTACTGTTGGATAGCTTGCGTTTAACAGATTGCAAAATTTCAGGCAAATAGAAAGTCTCTCCTCTGAAGGATATAGTTTTGCTCCTAAAGCACCCAGAAATGCTCCGATAGTGCAGAGACTGCACTGGAGATTATGTCGATTCCTCATGCTTGATGTACAGTCATAAGCGGTTCAGAGTTGAGACTGGCATTTGCAAAGGTTGAGTAGCCTGCAAGCTTGTTGACTCCTTGATGGCCAATCATATAGAAATTGCTAGACAAACATATTCCGTTTCTTAAGATGTGCTGCAACAACAGCCATGCATTTTGAAAATGTTCTTGGTTGACATTTGAGACCTAATGGAAGGACCTGACCTTTATAAGGTTTGTTGCCAACACAAATGTTAGGAACTTCCAATGTGCCTTGGCTAGAGGCACAAGAAAGTATGCATCTTGAAGATCTACAGAGGATGGCCAATCTTCCTGAATTAGCGGCAGGTATACCTGATGCAATGCTTGCATCCTGAATTTTCTTTCCATTTCTGTTCGTTCACCAGGTTTTGATCCAGAACAGGTCTGAAATCGTACTTTGGCCCTTTACTTTTCATTACAAGTTAGTAGGAATAAATTCACAGTCCTTTTTCGTGAGAGGGAACTGTTTGTTTTTGCAGCAGAATGATTACTTCTTGCTGAAGCATCCCTGGTAGTTGCAAGGAGACCTTCTTTGGTGGCATCACCTGAGAAGAATGGTTAAATGGGAGACAGAGGAAATTCCAAACAATATTCAAAATAAATGTGTCGTTTGTGATAAAACACCACTCTTACAGAAAATTCAAATTGTTGCCCCCCACCCGCATAGGTAACCCAAGAGGGGTAAATGGGAATCATTGCTTTGTGCCTGCGGGGGCTTCCCCGCTGCCACAGTTGTTTGATGCCCTCTATACCTTTGGAGTGGTGTATTTGTTGTTAAGGACCATGTTGCGGACCTTGAGACCACCTAGGGGGTTGAAACCCTATGTGGTAAGTAGCCTGCAAAGGTGGCGAGTCTGTAAAATAACTTGGATCAAAAAGTGCTGCAGAACCAAATGAGAGAAATACCCTTCGCCTTGGCCCTGGCTGCCAAGGCAGGAGTGCTTTATGAATTTGTGTACTAATGCCTAAGAGTCAGCCTGACAAATGTCAAGTACAGACACATTGCATGCAAATGCAGTAGGAGCAGCTTCGGCCCTATTGGAATGGGCATTCAAAAAATTAAAAGATAGACAGAGTGTTGAAACTTTTCAAACACTCACCCCCAGTCAGGGTATCCAATCCTTCTGAAGGCTGGGTTTTGGCCAGTGCAGAGCACATCTTGATGAAAAAAGCAATCCACATTGACAAAGGCCTTTCACACTGCCTTGCCATTTTTTGCCCCATAGGGACACGCACATAGAGATTATTGTCAACCATGTGGTCTTTAGTGGGATCAATCTAAAAGCGTAATGCTCTTTTAGGGTCCAGTAGATTAAGTCTCTTCCTGTCTTCCAAGCAATAAAGTGGGGCAAAGAACAGTGATGGATTGTCCAACGTGAAAAGCAGTAACAACTTTAGGTAAAAACACCACCATATTCTACAGTACCGTTTTGTCTGGGGAAAAAGGGGATATATATGGTAGTAACCAGAGAGCTTGAAGTTCTCTCATGTGTCATGACAAAGTCACAGCGATGAGAAAATCTTCAGAGTCAGAATATGTAGTGGGTAGCTATGCATGGGTTTGAATGGCATGCAAATTAGAGAACTAAATTAACAATGCACTTTAGTATCCAAAAGGGGTTGCGAGGAATCAGAAAATTTTAACATTTTGGAAAACTCATCAAAACAAGTGATTTGAATAAAGTTTGGTGTGGTAAACAAAAAAAGCAGAAAGGGCTGACAAATAACATTTAAGAGTGCCCAAATCTAGTGCTTGATGGGCCATGAATAAATCAAATAAGACATCTGACAGGCCTGCAATGGGTTGGTGTAGCAGGTGTCACACCAAGCTACAAGCTCATCCCTGTGTTCCACATAGACAGATTTTGTAGCGGGGCACTGGGAGTAAAGATGATATCCACTACCTCAGGAAGAAATTCAAAGCATCAACTGCCACTGCTCAATCTCCATGCATGGACCCTGTCCTTCTGCTGCAACAGGAGACCCTTCCAAAGGAGAAGTCCGATTGGAGGTTAGATGCTCATGCCCAGACATTCCAGGTACCACACTCTCCTTGCCCAATCCGGAGTGATTACAATGACTTGGGCCCAGCTGGTCCTGATCCTCAGGACAGGAGAGGCATCTGTGTAAAGTGCACAGGAGTCCCATGCTCCACTGTATCTGGAGGGAGACAGTCAGGGACAGAGAGAGAGAGAGAGAGAGAGAGAGAGAGATAGATCACTAAAGCATGATACCATTACTTCGCCATTTAGATTTTTTTTTGTGATCTCTTGGCAAGCCATTGGTACATTTCTGGGGGGAGTCCCACAGCAACCTATCATATCTATCCCGAAAAGCCGTGGCAGTTGCAGTTTTCGTAACAGTTTCAGACATTTCACATACCTTTTTCTCTAGTGAATTAAGTTTTCTGCTCCATTGTCTTGTGAAACAGTGGATGTGGGAGTAATCGTATGACATTTCTTCGCCACTGACACCATTACAAAATCAGGAGTGAAGTCCAAACAAAGAAAGAGTCCTGTTCTGGACACCTATATTTCTTTGAAGCCTTTGAAGCCTGGAAGGCACTGTTTTAGCTGTGAGTAGTGTTAAAAAAAAAAAAGATCACATGGCTGATTCAAATTGACCTGTGACCAGTAAAAGTAAAGGCCTCAGAAAGAATATTTGGTGAAGAGTTTTAAAAAATAACTAAAGTCCTTGTGGATACTCACAGAGGAATATTCTATTTGTTAGCCTCTCAGATGAGAACTTCCTGGAATGGTGTTAATGTCATAAACTGGGGAGATTCTCTCAGGAGGAGAGCCTGATTAGGTGGACAAATATCTATCTATCTAGGATGACGCCTAAGACAATGTTGCAGTGTGTGTGTTCTAGATGGATATTTATGCCTAGAAAAAAGGGTAGAGGAAATATGCCTTGAATAGATTGAATGATGACTCAACAGTGATTTGTACCGAGGACTGGCTCAAGGTGGAGGAGATATGGATTTCCTTGGCAACACAAGTAGCCATGTGGGAGGCCAAGTCCCTGAATGTTGTGATGGCAGAGGAGGAGTTGGATCCACTGGAGTGACTGGGTAGTGGAGGCAGAGGAAGAGAAAACTGATGTGGCTGTGATGGAGGATGGAAAGAAAACTGTGGAGAGTGCTGAATAGTTGAAGGAGGAGACCGCAATATGACCACCTGAGGTGATGGCTTGGTTGGGGAGCATGCCATGGAATACTGGAGTTCAATTCTTGCCTTCTTTTTTTGGAGCTACTCTGAGGACCTGCATATTGAGTAGAATGATTTTGTGATCCTCACTGTCGAGCTGCCTCAAGCTCAACTCCGACAAGACTGAGCTCATCATCTTCGGAAACGCCACCTCAGCTTGGGATGATTCCTGGTGACCCACATCCCTCAGTGCCTCCCATGCACCGACTGAGCACGCCCGCAACCTAGGCATCATCCTTGAGTTCTCCCTACTTATGACCTGCCAGGTAAACTTAGTTGCCTCCTCCTGCTGGCACACACTCTGCAACCTTCAGTAAATCTTCAGATGGATCCCAGCAGACTGCCGCAGGACAATCACCCACGCCTTAGTCACAACCAAGCTCGATTACGGCAATGCCCTCTATGCCAGAAACATTAAAAAATTACAACTCATCCACAACGTCACCGTCAGACTCATCCTGGGCCTCCCACGCTGAGAACATATCTCCCAACACCTGAGAACCCTCCACTGGTTCCCGGTCAAGAAACTGATCACCTTCAAGCAACTCACCCACACGTACAAGGCCAAACACAATGCAGAACCAGCCTACCTGAACCACCACATCTCCTGCCACATCCCCACCAGATCCCTCTGCTCCGCCCAGGTGGCCCTGGCCACCATCCCTCGCATTTGTAAAACCACCACCGGAGAACAATCCTTCACCTACATTGCAGCTAAGTGCTGGAAAAACCTCCCCCTGCACCTCAGACAAAGCCCACCATCTTCAGGAAGAACCTCAAGACGAGGCTCTTTGGATGAGGCCCCCTCACCCCTAGGGCCTTGAGACCCTCATGGGTGAGTAACTGCGCTTTATAAAAACTGATTGATTGATTGCCTCTCAATTTCAAACCTCTTGACCGCAAACAAACCCTTGACAGTAAACAAGTTGGTACAGTTCCTTGTCTAGAAGTCCAGTTTCTCGATATACACTGGAAGCTTCACCTTTTGGCACAGTGGTGTCTCTTTTTTAGTCTTCCTCTTTAGGAGTCCTCAGAATGTGACTTTTGAGGATTGACAGAGGACTGACTTCCTACTCACTATCGCAAATTCTCAGCTCTTCCTTTTTCTTCAATTTTGCAACTTCCCAGTTATTCCAGACAGAGATTTTTGCTGCTTACACCACTCCCCCTTTCCATGAAGACAAATGTAAATGCTATGGAGGTCAAAAGATGCAGAGTGAAGAGTATTTTTGATGCGAAACAAAAACCTAATTAAGGCAGAGTTTAGTATTCAAAAATCCTGTCACAAGAAGCCCGAAAGAAAGAACTGAGGTGAATGCCACCTAGAGGGCATGATGGGACACTGGAGACACCAGTGTAATCAGCCTAGCATGGCTGCAGCCTACGTGGCTATGTCATCCTGTTATTTTACACATAATTTCCTCTATTTAAAAAAAAAAACGTTTATGATAGATATTTTAGCAATGTCACTGATTTTGTTTTCTAGTGACATGCAGATATTTCTAAATGCATTCTTTCGTTTATAAAAACAAATTCATGACATTGACCAATTTAGCTTGGTAATAAGCTGCAAAAATATATTTTTTTAAACTTTTAAAACTTTGTCCATACCGAACGAAATAAGGGAAATAAAACAAAGAAATTAACATTTTGAAAGAAGTGTTTCAGGGTCCCGCGCTTGGGCAGGATTATTCAGTGCTTATGATTATCAATTAGGATCCGTTGAAGAAGACAAAAGGGTAGAACTCTTTGTTATTCTAATGAAAAAAGTACAAAAGCATCCAACTAGCTCATTTAACAGGTGCAGATGAACGATACACCTTCCAGGAATTCAGGATTAGAACAAGAGAGTGGCATAATGGTACTACACACCCACCCATCTTTTACTCCAAGCAAAATATGTTGGACAGTTGCAAAGTCAAACACTATGAAAGCAATTACTTACATGGTATTTTCCAAAGGTAACCTGCCTTTGGTTTTCACTCTGTAGATGGAGTGCCCAAGCACCCAACATATATTTGAACAGTTAATGTTCTGTCAAACTAAGACTTATCTCACTAGTACTGATCTGGACCCCAGAGATCCTGAGTGGTTTTCAAAGTTTTAACCCTGAGTCATTTTATCACCAGGTCAAATATTCGTAACATTATAAAGAGGCATATCAACGTAAACATTCTGTAACTCCACTGAAGATCAGGAAATACATTTATGTGTTTCTTGATGTCTGTTATTCAATGACCCCACCACTAGAACCACGATGTCTGTGTGCCTGAAAACAAAACAGCAGCAGCAAGATGGGTTTTTGCCTTCCATTTTTTTTTTTTTTTTTTAATAAGTCACCAAAGGGGCTTGCGTAGACTGCCATTAACAACTTGGAATTACAGTGGCAGAGTTTATTTCAAGAGACCTTGACCAACTGTTGGATTTCATGTAGTACCTCCAATTGATGAAACCAGATAGTAATGCTGTGCATGAGGGCTTTATTCTACGCCATTCCATATCTTATAGATTAATCCTAAAATTAATCTTGCAGTAATTTTAGTCTCTAATTTTTTTTTAGTTCTGGCTTAGACAAAGCTTAACCTGTTGCACCTGGCTCATGTTTTACAAAACAATGATAACAATATATGTGTTTGTATACACAAATACACAAACACAGGTTTTTCAGGCAACCCTTTTCATCCACTTACATTCGTGTCATTAAAATTTTGCTTCAACCCACCACACTAAAGCAATGGTGCAAAGATTCAGCCATTGGATCTCTTCAAAATGAGTGATGGCAGTGTGCTCTTGCACATGTGCATATCTATTTAAAAAAACATTGAACTTCATTAAAAATAAATTTAATGTATTTTTGTGGGAGGTCGCTTTTTAAACTTACATTGTTTCTGCAAACACATGCATGGTACTTAAGACACTTCTAGTGTCTATAACCAATGTTTGTTTAAAAAAACAATTTGCAGCCTTGCACAGGCCAGACCTATTACCTTTGCTCATGCTTGTTTTTTTTTTTTTTTTTATTTTTTTTTTTATATTATTTGTAATTTTATCTTCAATCAATTTGCCTCAAGATGGCAGGGTTATGACATCTAGAAGCATTTCGTCTTCTTGAATAGTGTGTGCGCGCATTTCAATACATATGTATATGTGCGTGTGCACATTTATAGATTTCTCTAATGTTGAAATGTACACTATTTTGACCAGGGAGACCCCAACATCACCCCCTTTTTCGGTCGAGGCTAGGCAGCGTTCATGTGCTGTCTCTCGACATACTGTAATCTATTTTGTGGGCTTTCACCTGGGGCGTAGCTTCAGGGGTATTTGGGGTGTTACACCCCCTTAATAAATGTATTTTCTAGCTAATAGTTGGGCACATGAGCTTTCAGTCAGGCATGGGGATATGTCAGTCGGATTTCACCACAACTTTTTACACACACATAGATACAAACACACACACACACACTCTCTCCCTTTCTGTTTTGAAAGTCTTAAAAAAAAATTGTAAGTTTACAAAATACTGTTTTCACTCACTTATTCCCTCTATCAATCTGCATTTCACACCCTTTCTTCTGCCTCATAAACCCCTCTCATGCACCCTGACCTCGTATAATGTATTTTTACATTATATGCCAGCGTGACTGTTGGGAAAATCTGAAGCTCACACACTACCCCGACCAAGCTACACCTCTGGCTTTCACCACGCCCTTCACATGCTCATCACTTTCATTCGTTCCTTGCCCTGGCTTTCAAAATTTGTTTGGTTTGTTAGGTAGCTGCTTTAGGTTTGTCCTGCCTTGAGGCTGTTTTGTTATCACCTTGGAGACTGACCCTGTTAGATGGATTACTGCATGATAGGCCATATACTTTAGTGTCGGCGCACTTCTTTTTTCTTTTGCCCCTCGGCTTCGCGCTCATGGTGGGATGCTGTTTCTCACTGTTTCTTTCCATGTCTCTGTCGGACAAAGGATATTTATATATTGCAAACTCCACCGGAAGGTTGGATCGCTTTACATGAGCATCAGTTAAATTTGCACCAGTTAAAGTTGCAGCACTATCCCTAAATTCTTCCCAGGTTTAGTAGTTGAAAAATATACAAACTGGCACCTTCTAAATAGAAAAAACACAAGTGAAACCTTCAACGTGACTCTCCCTGCACAGCGGGAGAGCTGATGCTACAATACTCACTGCACCTGGCAAACTCGCCCCATAATGCTTTGCAGGGCATTTCTTTTACAACACATTTTTGCCCTAACTCAACCAGTGGTGGTCCTAGGACAATGGGGTACCACCAACACGTTCAGAATGACATGCCCTTTCCAGATCATCCTTTGGGTCCCCACATTAGGTTGAGGGAAACCAAAATCATTATCTCTTCCACCATTCAATGTATTTTTAAGCTCTCTTGAGGCAGGAGCTTTTGTTTTACAGCTGGGAGTAGTTTGTGTTCTAAGGGCCTCGTTTGTAATAATATTCTAGCAGGCCTGCTAGGTCTGAAAATGTGTAATGCACTATGCCCTATAGGGGCTGACTATATGGTTACATTGTAATGCTCTCTGCTTTTGTCTCTTCATGTGGTTATGCCCTCTAGGGGCTGACTCTACGGTTACATGACCATGATTCTTCCACATGCTACTTTTTTTTGTAGTGGCCTCTAGGGGATTTTTTGACTATTACAGTTTAATGGCAAGTATATGAAGGTGCCCTGTAGTTTCTTTTGCCTCTTCAGTCGTGGCGGTATGTTGTTTCATCCTCTGGCATCTTTCCTATTTATGTATATAGCACGATTACATGAGCACCGGTTAAATTTGCATACCCATTTCTAAATTAGTCCCAAGTTCAACAGTTGAAAAATATACAAACTGGGGCCTTTCACATAGAAAAAGAAAACACAAAGGAAACCCTCAAGGCTCTCGGCGCATAGCGGGAGAGAGCTGATGTCACAATATTCACTGCACTCGGGAAACTTGCCCCTAAAATGCTTTGTGGGACATTCCTTTTACCACACATTGTTGTCCATAACCCAGTCTGTGTGGTGGTCCTAGGACAATGATACCACTACCAAAATGTTCAGCACAACATGCTCCTTCTGTCCAGAATGGTCTGACCATTACAGTGTCATGCCAAGTATATGAAGGAATGCACAAGCCCAGTTTATTTCTGATAAACGTTTAATGTGCTGCATGGCAAAATACTTATAACATCCAAAAGGCCAGACCTATTGGCTATGCTAATGCTTGTTTAAAACTAATTTATATTCCGCTTTCCCTTCCCCATCAACTATTTAAATTATTTTTCCCCCTTGTCCTATTTATATAATATCTCTTTGAGTTTGCATTCCACAATGTTTTTTTAAACTTAATTACCACAAGTGTTGTGTACCCTGAGGTAATTTAACCAAAAAGAACATGTTACCTGACTGATGTATCTTAAAAATAAGTTTATTTGTGGCTGCGTTAATACTGTGCAGTCTGTAGGAGTTTGTCATTGGTGTTGCCCTACAGAAAGAAAACTAAGAAGAGATGGGTGTTTAGTTTCGTCTTAAGTTCTCTGTGTTATATCAGGTGTCAGGTCTCTGATGACTGTTTCTCTTGCACCCTAGAAAGGAGCATCTGAATGCATCTGAGTTATTAGAAAGGCGTGGAAGGGCCGTAAAGCCATTCCTGTCTGACAGGCAGATATTAACCCTGAACGTATGAGAGGCCAGTCCAAGTCTGCATTCTAAGATAGTGCACTGATTCTAAAATCTAATCCTGTCCTTTACTGATAACCAATGGAAGGCCCTCCACACCCTGAGTCATAGTAACACCTGGAAAGCCAGGGTGTCCAATTAAATTACTCTCCTCACCATGATGTTGGTCAATCTTCTTTTTGGTAAGTCCATAAAGTAGACAATGACGTAGCTAGCCTGGGAGTTAACCATGCATCCCCACAACCTGGAATGATGTAACAGTACAGGGGATGTAGTGAAAAATCTTTCTAATCCGCAAAACAAGGTACCAGATGCTACAGCTAACTGTAATGACTTGTTTTTCCATGACACGTGTTTTGCCAATAGTAGCTCCCATATGTTTCTCTGAATTCTTTACTTTTACTCGTGGGGTAATGGGTATATAATCAGCCTGTAACTTTCAAAGACTTCAAGCTTGTCAGCACAGGGGTGATAAAGGCTACATTAAGCAGTCCAATGATATGTGCACATTTACTCGAGGGCTGGATTCAAATCCCTTTATGACAAAACCTGTGAGGGTTACTACCTTTAGAGAAGGTGACACCAGATACCTTCAAAGAGAAGAATGTATGCCTTTGGACCTGTATAGTTCTGGAGTAACTAATAATGGTCTTAAAAAACGTAGACTACACATGAAAGAACAGGCAAGAGAATCCGACTCCCTTGCTAAATAGTTCAATCCAATTCTGGTATGTTGGGAGTGTTGGAAGCTGGCACCTACGATACAGGAAGTTGTAAATGTTCTAATAAGAAAGGTCAATAAAATGTGTGAGTTTTGAAGATCTGGGGTGTGGCAATTCAAGTCTATTTGATAACACCAAAACCTGGAAATATTGAAGGAGGTGCTTCTACCTCAATCACATCACTCCTCTGGGAAGGTGTTAGCGACCTGCACAGCTACTCCTTTGCCAGCAGCATCAACTTTCTTGCTCTCCTTCTCGGGAGGAGGAGCGTCACCTGTGGTTTGGCTGTTTGCACATTTTCATGCAGTGGTGGCTACGATGGAATCAGAAGGGACATTGACCTAATATATATTGGGTCTGATGGAGCGGGCTTATATTTTTTGTCTACTTTAGGTGAGATAACCCTAAAGCAGACGGGCTCCTTGAAGATTTCGTCAGTATGATAAGGCATGCCAGGGAGCCTTGGGAAAAAACTGGATATCACTGTGAGTAGATGCGTGCCTGTCAAACAGGAAGTCCTGTTTGATAGGGTTCCTGTGTAACTCCACATTGTGAAATGCGGCTGCTCTTGCCACTACTTGCTGGTAGGAAGTAGTGTCCTCTAGTGTTGAGGGCATATGGGTTGTAAGAAAGGTTCATTGGTCAGGATGGGGTCAGGGTATGTGTCCCAAGAATCCGGGTCAAGCTATGAGCCACCCAAATCTTCCACAGAGGTATAATCTCCTGGAGTAGGTAAGGCAGGAGATAGAGGAGGAAAGGAGAAGAAGGGGATCAGAAGGTGGATCAGGAGGTGGTGGAGAAGGACTATGAAATGGGCTTGTGGCCTTTTCCTTGCTTCTTTTCTTTGCAGGTGGAGGAGAGTCCAGGGCTTCTTGAAAGATCAGCTTCCTTCGCCCTGTACCCTCCTGAATATGGAGGCAGATCTGATCAGCGTCCACATTCTCAAGGATAGGATCCACAGTTAAAGGTATAGCTGAAGACTAACTGGAGTCTCTCTGTTCTCAGGTTGTCGGGTCCATGGGTTTCGGCAGCAAAGGTTTCGGTCGGTGTGATTATGTCTGCATTCACATGGAGGCAGTGGGCAGTCAGCTCCGAACCAAAGATCAGACCGAGATAAAAACAATGTCTTGGGCTGAGGTGCCAGAGGTCAAATCCCAAGATGATGGCTTTATCTTGGCTATTTTCGAAGTCTACCCGGAGGGCTGGGTAGCCGAGACAGTTTTCGGATCTGGTCATGGCCTGGTAGCAGACCAGCGACCTTTAGAAGAGGCCTTTTCACAGTCTTGGGGTGGGTAGGTAGGGTCACAGTACTAATGGGTTGTCCTTATGTTACCTTGATGCGTTTGATGCCCGACTGCACGTCCGAGTCTTGGTTAGAGAAGGCCTCTTCCTGTTGTTCCGGTTCCTCCGGGAAAGTCCGGGATGTCATCTGCAGTCTTGTGTGCCATTTCTAGTTGACACACCCTTTGGGCCCAAGTATCACAGGTAGCCTGATGGTGATTGGGGCAGAGGCACAGGTTACACACCAGATGTTGGTCGGTGTGTAGAAATTTAGCGTGGCACAAAGGACAGGAACGAAACGCATTCATTCCATCAGCTTGGCATAGTGTTCGGTGTTGTGAGGTGCAGTAAGCCTGTGATGGGCAAGGACACCCCGAAGGGCGTGCGGTGGGTGCCCTGACCAGAGATTCGAGACAAGCGCTTAGACTGGAATGCACAGGCGAAAACAATACCGTCAAAGAAGACAAGACAGAAAGAAAGATTTTGAACCAGAGCAAGTCGAAAGACAGAACGAAGACACACACATCTGAACCCGACTGTTGAGAGAAAACAATCTAACAAAGGAGTCGATACCTATGCGCACTATCACCAAGAGCATGTGAACCTATGAAAGTTCCAATACTGGAGTAAACTCAGGCAACACAACATCAGTGCGCAGTCTCTATTGCCCACAGATTGTTTTTATGATTTGAGGACAAATCTTAACCTCTCCAGGGGTAGTTTCCTTCATCCCTCCTCTGTTAGATATTCTTCTCTGGGACCTTGGAGCTACCCTTCATGTACAACTGGCAAGAAATGAAGGGATGCCTAATACAGGCCTAGAAAGACAGGAGCTTTGCAGATGTTTTATGAAAGTCAACACACTTGACCTGATTCAAGCAAACTACAGAATACCCGAAGAAAAAGTTATGGTTTCGTTTTTAAATATTTATGAAAACCAAAAAAAAAGTGTTGTCAATGGTCAATAACAAAAATATTTTTAGCATTAGTCTATCATGGGAGGGCATGCTATGGGTAAAAAAAGCAATCAAGGCCACATCTGGACTAAAAAGCTGGGTAAAAAGACAAATGAAAACAACTCGTGTTTATTGGAATACATTAAGCAGATTTTTAGAAGGTTAAATATCTAGAGACAAACCTTTTGAAGGTGAGAAAGGAACAGACGAGGGAGTATCAGAAAAAAGCTCCATTGGAAACTGCAGTTGTTCTTCATTTTCTGCAGACCCTTGAAAAACACACAAATATACTTAAGTCTCCAGGCAAAGTGCACATGGTGTACAAGTGTACAAGTATGACAATGGCATTCATAATAGACAGGTAAACAACTGCATTGCATTTAACACAAACTAACAATAAAATCTGCAGATTACAAGCAGGTACCTGAGAACTGTCTGAATATTAAAGAAATCATATAAAGGATCCAGGCGAATAAAGGCTGCTGAACTCTAAACAATGACAGGGACTAGAGAATAGGTACAGAGTAAAGGAACCAAATCTAGCAGTTCCATAAGTATTGCTTGAGAGGCAATGAAGTGGTGACTCTAGCACTACATATCCTTATCCTATAATCCCCGCTATCTTCAGACATTTAAGATGTTATACTAGCAGAGGACCACAGCCCTTTTTAGGTCTGACCTACAAGTGGCATTAGCTATATGTTTGAGATCTCTTATTACCAATAATTTAAACATGGTATACTTCTAAAAGTCAGTTTTGTGCCAGCCCTTTTCAATCTTTGGCTCCCATGTGTTTTTCACAATTTACCATAACTGCTTAGATGGGCTCTGCATGAAATCCATGGCCTTTCGAGCATGGTAACATTTTCTCATTACATTGACTCTTTACTGATCCTACTGTTCCCATTTTAGTGAAGGGGGTCAAGACAGTATCTCACCATCCCATCCTAGGTACTCACTAAAAGGTATTAATTATGGTGCTGTTTGTTGTGCGTACACACACTGATATTATTTATGGTGGAATCAGCAGTAAGGAGCTGTTCTAAAAGCAGAAATAACCATCATCATTTTAAAGTTAGCCCTCAAGTTTACTATGACAACTGTTTTAGCCATGAGCCGCAAGAATGCCAGCAAGAGTAGTTTACAAACTTGGAATCGAGCCATATGGTCTGTAGGGCAGAGCTCTTTACGGACTATTTTCCCCACCAGCCACATGATGAGGCCTGATCATAAAGATATTTGCGAGCCTAGTCTCCTAAAAGGGTTCTTAAAAATAAGAAGGCTAGATAAGTCAGCAGAGAGGTGAGGTAAAAGATGCTGATGGATTAATTTGTATTTCATTAGATACTTTTTCGGGAGTAGACTTTTGACAATTCCTGCCATTAAGTATAAGACGTATATTACTTTGCAGTATGATCTTTACACCGACCCATATTTGGCAGCTGCATTATGCCCTTTACTTTCAGTTATTCCTTCAGAAGTGCTGGTCCCCTTGGCTGCTGCATTTAGAACCCGCCTCCCACCCTCAAAAAGTTTGGAAATTATCCAAGATGAGATCACTGCCCAGCTTGTAGTATTTGCAGTTCCTTCGTTTTTCATTGTTCCCGCTTTGTTTCTTTCTACTGTCAATTGATTTAGCTAAGAGTAACAAACACGCTTGGAAAAACAGTTTATATTTCGAATGCTGGCCTTGCGCTGTGTAGGGCTGACATTTTTAGGGACTACATTTCCCACCACCAGCGTGAAGGGGCCTGTTCCAAAAGATGTGCAGGCTAAGTCTCACAAAAGGCAGCTTTGGGATTAAGACATCTGGAAAGAGATGGCTGACAGAAGAGAAGTGATGGGTGCTAGTGGGCTTATTTATATTTAATGTGAAAATCTTTCTTTACATTATCTATAATATGTTTAGTTCCATTCAAGATAGCCTCTGCCCTTACCCATATCCGGCAACCACATAATGAACTTCACTGTCAGTTCCTCATAAAGACTGGGTTTCTAGGCTGCTGCACTGGTACCGCCTAAAAACGGGAGGCACTTACCCCGGACTAGATCAATGTACAGATGATAATGTTTGCAGTGTCTCAAATTTCCTTTCTCCTGCTGTGTCCTCCTAATATTTATGTACTCTGTTACATGACAATTGCATTTATTCCTATTCCATTACTTGTCTTGGACAACATCATCATGCTGATTTACAGTTTGTTAAAGCAGCCTTTGGTATTGCTAATCTACTGAGATGTTGAATTACAGTATGATTCAGGATATACAGTGGAGACAAATAGTGTGCAAAGGGTGTTTGCATTACTGTTTGGCTCTCCCAATTCATAGAAAGACTTCGGAAACAAACCAGTCTAGTATGTCTTTTCCCAGCTGTTGTAGAATCAGAGATACAGGCATAGCATCAGATGTTACTCTGACTGAGCCAACTTTTACTGGCCTGCGAGAGTTGTAGCCTTATGGCACTCTTCTGACATTTTGTACTATTTTTTTTTATTCTATGGCAGGACACGGGGGCGAGGCTTATGCAATTTTTTCTTCCTTTATTGAAACAGAAGCCATATGAAACTATAAACAACAAGACAAAACTTATTTTCTCATAATCCCAGGGCACAATGACATTTGCAACAAACAAGTTAATGTCTAATCATGCACTGCCATGGTCTATAAACCATGTTGTCCTTTAACTATTGCCCTCTTTCTTCGCTGCTAGCAGCCGTGTCAGATGAGTATTGGGACTCCGGGGCTTTGTTCAAGTTTTGCCTTAATTGCTGTTTTACTGTAATTCTTTTCAGGTTGTTAGAGGTGCTCGCACTTCATTCAGAAGCGGCCGCGGGAACGCCGTGTTGCTCCTTTACAGCCAATTTCCAAACTAATTTCCCTCAACTGAGGGCTTTGAGGCCAGGGGGGCGCGGCGGACCGCCCACCGCTAGAGGGCGCGCGTACCTCCTGCATCTTCATTATGACGCTCCCTGCCTTGATGGGCCACTGAGCAGAGCGTGAGTCCGTTTCAGACATAGCTGAGCGCCTGTGCCCGCGGCAAAAGAAGCTTAATGCCTCGCCAGCCTGGAGCTTCAACACCCCACGGGTGTAAGACCATGTAAGGAACAGTGACTCCTGCGTGAGGCAGACGTTGCCCAGGCTGCCATTCTTGATTGTACTGGGCTTGTTTACTAACAAGAGTGAGTTGTCTGGCTGGCTCACACCCAGTGTTGGGGCCTTGCGAGGACTGTGCTCCTCCATTCTTGAGCCATACCTATAACTGAGTGCACATGCCATAGAGGCCTTCAAGGCCTATTGCCTGTCAATCTCATACACTGGCCAAGATCTAGGGTTGGTTGTCAGACTCTTGTGCAGGCTTTTGTACGCTACTGGGCCTCCCAACATAATCTCACTCCCTCTTACCTGGTGGGTGGCCACCGTCCTGTACATATAGCCAGTGCTTTAAATGGAAAAAAAAAAGTGCAGGTACTCATCATATTGAGCTTTGGTTGGGGGCGTGGCAAGGAGGTGGGGCTAGAGGCGTGGCTTGGGGCAGGCTACTGACAAACATTAAAAGACCTCAAGAATTTTCATTGCAGCAATCTGTTTCTGGATGGCACGAGGGTCCAGTTGCTGAAACTCGATGTCGCTCGATAATCGCAGAGTCCTGTCCTGCTTGATGACTCCTGGCTGGGTCCTCAATCTGGCAGCAAACCTGCTTGCAGCTGCTCTCCTCTGCCCCTTGTCTGGTGATGGCTTTTTCCGTCTGCTGTGCCTGTGCTGGCAAAGAAGAAAGTGAAAGCCAGCGCAAATTGTGCTTTTTAAAGGGCTTTCTTTTCTTCCCGCCACACAGCTACCTGGCGGGTGACGTCACACGCTGCTCTGCCGTGACAGTGTGAAATGGCCATCATGAGAGCATGCGTCGCATTGTAGAAATGTGGTGCATTCTCACATGATGACTATTTGTCCCTTTAAATGCGGGCCTGTTACAGTGAGTACCGGTACTCTCCTTTGTAACAGAGAAGTTCCGGTACTCTTGGGAGGAAAAAAAAAAAGTGCTGGTACTCAGTACCGGTGAGTACCGGCCCATTTAAAGCACTGCATATAGCTACATACCAGGTGTGTCTACCTCACAGACCCCATGGAGGAGTATGGGGAATATTTTACGAGGAGGAGGAGGAGGTGGATGTCAAATACTTCCCAGTAACAGAGGAGTTCTGCAATGCGGTAGACGCCTCCATAATTAAAGCGGTCTTGGTCGCAATAGGCCCTCTGGAAAAGAGACTCTGAAGTGGCACTACGGTGCCGCACCGAGGGAAGACCTTCCCAGGCCTCCAGCCTAAACCCTCCAGAGCCAGCCTCTGGCCCGCACTCTGAGAACCGGTGAAAACGCTCGCAAGATTCGGGGGAGTACCTGGATGCTTTTGCCACGCTGAAGAAGGCGTTTTTAAGGACCAGTCCCTCTACGCCTCTGGACTTGCCCAACCCCACTAGCTTCTCACAACCCAGCAGGACCGCACCCATTTACTCTGCATTCAAATGGTTCCCCTACGTGTTCGGACGGTGAGTCCAACTATTTGTGATCCTGGTGACTCACCTAACTCCCCTCGCTGGGCCACGAGCCACTGCGGAGGAACCTACTAACACCCAGTCAGATATCATAGACCCCTAGGAACTCATGCATCCCGCGTCTCTGACCGGACACCTGGTGACAAGGTGGCCAAGTATGAGACCGGTAGGCTCCGTAAACCTGTTGATCAGGAGGTTAGAAACCGCCTTCAAGGGGAATGTCACTGCCCGTCTTTGGATCGGAAGTGGCCATCACACCCAAGATAGATGTGCGTATGGCCACTTTTCTGGCCAAATACATTAAGGACCCCAAGAAGGGTATCAGCAGTTTCTGGCGGCTGAGCCAGGACAAGCTCTTGCACGTCACTGGCCCACTAGTAAAGATGTTTTATATGGCATTGGATGCCAAGGCGTACAGTGCATTGATTCCCCTAGATGTACTGTCCAGATGGGCCCAACAGGCCATTAAATTTCTCGGCAATGGCAACTGTGCCATCTCTAGGAAAAGGCGCAGGTCTTTGCTAATTAAAATTGATCCCAAGTGGCAATGTCAGAGGCGGGCCATGTGGCACAGGGTGGGCTCTTTGGTGACCCGTTTGCCAAAGAACTTGGAAAATTTGTGTCAACATTCAATTTACTTGACAAAGCCCAAACCACTGTCAATCGCATCTTCAATGCACATGTTTTCAACGGGGCCGGCCGTGGTAGGGGACGCTAAGCTGGCAGCTCTAATTAATCCGCCTCCAGCAGTGGCCAACATTGCCAGCCAGGTCAGTGGCAGGATTCTTCGTTCTTCAGGAGGATTCTTCCCCACCAGAGGGTGATCGCGCACAAAGGGCACTGCAACGGCCCCTGCGGTGGAGAACCCAACTCCAATTCATACTGTAAGTTTTTCTTTCATTTCCTGGAGTCACTTGTGGGGTCGACTAGCACAGCTTATAGACGACTGGCAGGCTCTCACATCTGATGCCTGGGTGCTGCAAACAGTACAGAGGTTCCACATACAGTTCTATGTGCCCCTCTTTTAACCTGTTTTCCCCCCCATCTTATCCCCTTCTCTGGACAAGAGGACACTCTTATTCAGCAGGTTTTGGAACTCTTGGACAAAGGGGCAATCTGTCCTTCCAAGCCTCACCCCTCTGAGTTTATAAGCAATCTGTTTCTGATCCAGAAACAAGACAGGGGTCAGCTCCGGTGATCAATCTCCGGGGATTCAACGAGTGGTTGATATAGGTGGCTGGCTCTGTATATACTATACCAAAGTAAGGTATAGTGTGCACAGAGTCCAGTGAATCCCCATGGGCTTTACAGAGGTTAAAGTAGGTAATACTAATGCGCTCTTTGTGATAGTGTGGTCGAGCAGCGAGGCTTTTCGGAGGGTAGTGCTAAGCATTTGCTGTATACACACAGTGAAGACACAAGGCACACACTCAAATGATTAACTTCAGGCCAATGTTTATATATAAAAAACTATGCTTTGTTATTTCTAGAACGAAAAAGATCTTTGTTGCAGGTAAGTACAGTTTCAAGAATGTATTACTTTTAAGTATCAAGTGCACTTTGTTTGAAATTCACAGAAAGAACAGTTTTCAGGTAAGTAATAGTGCAATTTTCATAGAAAGCAATGCAGTCCTAGGGGAGGAAAAGTATCAAAACAGTTTGCAGGTAGGTACTAGACTTACAATCCCAGTCTTCGGGGGTTAGGGTGTCCACAGGGTAAAGTTTAAAGTACCACAGGTGCACCACCAGCAACACAGAGCTGGCCGGGTGCAGAGATCAAAGTTGGTGTTGGGCGCCCACTGGAATCTTATGGAGACTGGGGGCACTTAGAAAGAAACAGCTTGCAGGGAAGTACCTGCGACTTCAGGGAACGGATCTGGGGGGTTTAAATCAGCACCAGGGACCCCACAGGTCAGCACCAAACACACACCCCTCAGCGGCACGGGGGCAGCCGGGTGCAGGGAGCAAACACAGTATCAGGCGCCCAGTGTTTTCAATGGAGATACCATGGGGGTCACAAAGAGGCTGCAGGCTTGGTCCAAGGAGTCTGCTGAAGAAGACCAATGGCTAGACAGGTAAGTAGAGAGCCCACTGGACATTGCTGGACCCTTGGTCAGATTCCCCAAGGCCAGGGGGCTGCAGGTGCAGTGGTACCTTTGTACATCAGGAATCTTCCCCCGGAGCTGGTCACGATCAGGGGGTTCCCTCTGGATTTAGGCTGCAGGTGTCATTGTGTTGGTCAGTAGGGGTCAACCCACGGTGGACTCGAGGTTGGAAATGCCTGGGAGCCTTCTCTGTAACTGTGTGCCACCTATACTCGGGCCAAGGGCGTTGGGTGCAGAGTGGACAGGACTAGCGGATCCAGGGAAGGTCTTGAGTCCTTGGAGGTTTCTTTGTGCTGTCCTCAGGAGATTTTGGTCCTTGGATAGGGGGCAGTCCTCTGGGGGTTTGTAGAGGTCACTGGTCCTGCAGGATGCGTCGCCTTTCTGTAGCATAAGTCTTGAAGCTGCAGGCAGGCCAGTAGGGCTGGGGCCAAGTTAGTAGTCGTCTGGAGTCTTCACTGCTGGTGCAGCTCTTCAGTCCTTCTTTCAGGTCACCAGGAATCTGAAGAGCCAGGTTCAGGGATGCCTCTAAATACAAGATTTAGGGGTGTTACAGAGGCCAGTAGCCAATGGCTACTGACCCGGAGGGTGGCTAGATCATTTCTATGTCCACTCCCTTAGGGAATGGGGCACATTCCTAACCCTATTGGCTGTCACCCTCCAAAGCCAGGTGGAGGATTCTGTCAGGAGGGGTTCACCTCAGCTCTGGGCACCCTGGGGGGGGGGGGGGGGGGGGGGGGGGGGGGGGGGGGAGGACACGCCCAACTGGCGAGGACTTCTTCTGGTGCTTACTACTTTTCCTGCCAGACCTGCAGCCAAAAATGGGTCTGGGGTGTGGGCACTTCCACTAGCTTAAGTGCCCTGAGGCAGCAAAACAAAAGGCAAGAGCCTTTGAGGCTCACCGCCAAGTGTTGCTGTTCCTGCAGGGGGGAGGTGTGAAGCACCTGCACCCCAAGCAGGCTTTGTCCCCGACCCCGGAGAGCACAAAGGCTCTCACCCCATGGGGTCAGAAACTTTTTGGGTAGTGACAGGCTTGCATAGACTGGTCAGCCACACACTAGAGAGTTGGGTGAATTTCAGGGGGCATCTCTAAGATGCCCTCTGGGTGCATTTTTCAATAAATCCAACACTGGCATCAGTGTAGGTTTATTGAGCTGAGAAGTTTGATAGCAAACTTCCCAGCATTCAGTGAAGCCATCTTGGAGCTGTGGGGTTCGTAATGATAAACTCCCAGCCCATGAATTCAATATGGCTACACTGCACTTACAGGGTCTAAGATGGTCTTGGACATTATAGGAGCATATTGCTCATGCAGCTTTGCCCTCACCTGTGGTATGGTGCACCCTGCCTTAGGGCTGTAAGGCCTGCTAGAGAGGTGACTTACCTATGCCACAGGCAGTGGTTTGTGGGCATGGCACCGAGAGGGATGCCATGTCGACTTTACCTTTTTCTCCCCAACAACACATAGAATCTGCAATGGCGGTGTGCATGTATTTGGTGAGGGGTCTCCTGGGGTGGCATAATACATGCTATAGTCCTTGGGGACCTTCTCGGACCACAGGACCCTTGGTACCACTGCTACCTTTCACAAGAAACTTAGCTGTGTGTGCCAGAGGTGTGCCAATTGTGGAAGCAAAGGTACAGTTTAGGGAAAGAACACAGGTCCTGGGGCCTAGTTAGCAGGTTCCCAGCACACATTCAGTCAAGTTAGCATCAGATATCAAGCAAAAAGTGGGAGGGTAACCATGCCATCAAGCGCACTTTCCGACAGTTGGCATATCGTCCCTTGAAGATGGAGGGCATCCACCTCCTTCGCAACCTCTACCGGCCCAATGACTGGATGGTCCTGCTGGACCTCAAGGATGCTTATCTCACGGTCCCCATTTTTCACCTACATCATCTGTTTCTCTAATTCCAATGGCAGGGCCACAGTGAGTTCTCATCTCTACCTTTCGGCCTGTCATCGGCCCCTTGGTTTTTCACCGAGGTTCTGAGACCAAGGTAAGGTAACACTTGAGGGCATCCGGTATGCCAATGATAGTGCACCTGGACAACAAGCTGCTGATGGACCAATGACCGCATGCTCTGTCCCATTACCTACAGTTGGCAGTGGACCTACTTCAATCCCTAGGGTCTGTCAAGAACTAGGACAGGTCAAATTTGGCTTGTTCGCGCTGACCCACCTTTCTGGGGTTTGTGATCATTTTTAGTGCCTTCCCTCCAGGAAGATTGCAAAGATTCAACATAAGGTGAGGAGGAGACTGGCGAAACCAAGGACTTCCATCAGCCAGATAGCCAGGGCGGTAGGCCTGTTGTAATCTTCAATTCAGGCCATATTTTTGGGGCCCCTACACTTTCAGGGTTTGTAAAGTTTGAAGGCACCTCACCTTTGCAGCAGCCTCACATCCTCCCAGTACGTCCCCCTATTATCAGACAAGGCCAAGGAGGAGCTCCAGTTGTTCTCCCATACAGAGGCGTGGAATGGATGTGCCATTCTCAGATCGCAATCGGATCTCGTGATCGAGTCCGATGCCAGCAGTTCCAATTGGAGGATGGTCCACCACAGAACAGTTCCTATATATCAATTGCCTGGGGCTGATGGCGGGCTCATTTGCGCTCAAATACTGGACCAAGGACGGGGTGCAATCTTGTGTCCTGCTGAAGATGGACAATGTAGCAGCAGTCCGCTATGTCAATCATCTGGGGGGTATACAGTCCAAGGTCCTCCTGGATCTGGCCAAGAACTTTTGGGAGTGCTGCCTGGAGCACCAAAGGTTTCAGTGACAGATGAATATCTCCAAGTGTCAGCCAACAAAGTGGTGGATAGACAATCCCGCCATCTCCGGGATTCGAGTCTTTGGAAGATTATTCTGGCAATGTTGCAAGCCCTTTCCTCCCTTTAGGGACAATTCTGGATATTCAGAAGATTATGCCACCTTTCATCTGTGTTCTAACGGTTTTTATGTTTAGTTTTTACATCTACACCTTCTCAGAACACTGCCACCATGTCTGACAAGAAAAGTAAAGATCTATTCAGAGCATGTAAAACTTGTGGTAAGAAGAGATCAGATTCTGAAGAAGTGGCCGCACACTTGTTGGCAGAATCAATCCTACTTTGCTCTGTACTTGTTTATTACATCATTTGTTCTAGCAGCCATTATTCCCTTGTCTCTGACATTTCATCTTTCAAGGGTAGAATAACTTACTTATCCTATTTAGAGTCTTCTTCTCTCCTTCAAAGTCATATACAGCTGGCTGAACGTGCACTTCCGCTCTTTCTCTTAGCTCGGCCAAGGTCATAGTTTAGACCTTCAAGGACTTATCCCTTCTTAACTAACACATAGTTCTTCCCAGAATTTGTTACCAACATCTTTTATGCAATTTGAGCATACACAGCCAGTCTACATCATTGAGCCCGAAACAATGGGTAAGGTAAAAGATGCTATGTCCTGGACAGGCACCCAGAAAAATCTTTGGATAATGGAGTAACCTCAAAATCAGACAATACACTTGTAAGGTTTTAGGATGTATATTGTGTGCTGTGGTTCACTATGCAATTTGACTGAAGCAATACTTCACTAATGAGGCCCAATCTGGCTGCAACATGTTTAGTATTAATTGAGTTCCAATTTAAGATCAGATTCACAGTAGGCCGTCAATCATGTTTGTGGCTGAAAACTGTGGCTCAGGGAATGAATCACCCTGCTTCTGAATCAGGGCTAACTTAGCACACTGCCATATTTGCTGGTATTAAAATGGTAGTGCTGCAGTAGTGACAGATGCTTGTGGTGCTGGTGTCTCAGGGGCTCTATTGTGTCAGGCTGTGCTCTTTGGGAAGGTGGCAGAAGAAGAAAAGGAGAAGGTTGATGAATGAGTGTGGTGTTGAAAACATTAGTAAAGCTTTCAATAAAGACCCTGACAGATATGTAATTTGATTAACACTAACCTCTCCAAGCCCACCTGCCTCAAGTATCCACATCACAAAGAAAGCGCACAACGTCCAAGCAGGCAGTCAAGTTCACTATGGGTACACCAGGACCTCTAGGGTTTTAGGAAACGAAATTACCTGCACATTTAACTTACTGTGCATAATGAGGACGTTTTTAAAAAGGCAAATGTTCTTTAAAACCTACATCTTGTTAATGCCTAATGCAGCTTTTTAAAATGCTAAGGGCATGCAAAAGCCAAACTTGTGCATTTTGTATTTATTTAAGCCTAATGTCGTTCACAAGAAACCTGTAATTAGGGGGACTGAGAATGTAATGGCTTTGACAGGACTTCTTTGACATTACTTCTTTAACAAATAAGATAAAACAAATTGTTAATGTTTATTTGCAAGAACGTCAATTCACCAGAATGCTAGGGATAGCAGACAGGGTCTGACTGGGAAGGCGGGTAATCAGGCATTGGCTGATGGGCCGGTGCCTCAGGGTCACCTGTGGGCCAATTTTTTGGGGCTTCTGTAAACTGGCCCTCAGAGACTTAGGGGGTTATTCTAACTTTGGAGGAGTGTTAATCCGTCCCAAAAGTTACGGTAAAGTGACGGATATACCACCAGCCGTATTACGAGTTCCATAGGATATAATGGACTCGTAATACGGCTGGTGGTAAATCCGTCACTTTTCCGTCACTTTTGGGACGGATTAACACCACCTCCAAAGTTAGAATAACCCCCTTAATATCTTACCCAGTACCCACCAGACCACTATAATGTGTCAACAGTATTGTGAGCACACCCCTGCCATACTATCAAACTGACGCTGCGGGACAAGTGTTGGTCTGGCCCTTGGGGCATTCTCACCTCGGCCCCTTGCCTCCTATGGCCGGCCCCACCCAGAAGCAGTTCCCCGCTGGGCGATCACTTTCAGACCATGGTGGGTGTGGGGAGAGTGGGAATATGCAGGGGCCTTGCAGGGGGAGAGTGGGAATATGCAGGGGCCTTGCAGGGGGAAGAGTAGGAAGCTGGCCAGGTGTGTGGTGGGTACTTATATCAGGTCCAGGTATCCCCTCTTAGTAAAGTATAGTCAGTGTCTGGAAGCCAGGCTCTATAGAGGTAGCTGTGGGTGAGCATCCAAGGCTTATCTAGGAGACATGCAAAGCTCATGCAATACTACTGAAATCATAGAGCACTTACACACATGAAAAAGACACTGAGTTGTACAAACATAAAGGTACTTTATTTTTGGAACACAATACCACAAATTACTAGAAGGCAACCCTCCAATAGGAGGTAAGTAATACACTAAATACATATATTAGCAATCAGAAATAGGTATAGAAAAGGCTAGAAAACAGTGCAAATAGCAATAACCAATAGTGACCCTATGGGGAGCACAAACCACGTGCTAAAAAAATGAATGCAAACACAGGACCCCCACCTAGGTAAGTGGTATGTGTAGAGGGGAGCTGGGAGTACTAGAAAACCACAGAGCTAAGTAACAGTACCCCCCAGCGACCAGGAAAGCAGGAGTAAATCACTGGAATTCCCCCAAACCACCCAAAAGGAAGGAAAAGAAGACACCCAGACAAGACTACAAAAAAACACAACAGTGGATTATGGAAGAAAGACCTGTGGAGAGAAGGAGCCAAGAGTCACAGTGGAGTCCAGGAGGAGTAGGAGAGTTGGTCTGGAGCCCTGGAGCCGGAGAAGAGTTCCTGATGGATGCAGATGATGTTTCACGCTGTAATGAAGATTGCAGACGGGTGTTGGTGCAGGAATTCCACCAACAAGCCTTGTCAAAGCCAAACTTGCGGTTAGAGGAAAAGTGGTGCTGTCAGGGACCAAGCAAGGCCCAGGAGGACTCAACCCAGGAAAGGGAGTCACAGGGGACCCTACGCATCACAGAGAGTCCACAGGAGCAGAGGCAAAACCGCAGGAGTCCCACAAGACAGGGACACAGAAGTCGCAGAAGGAGCCTACGCAGAACTACAAAAGAGGATCCCGTGCCGCTGGAGAACCACGCAGGAGGCTGTGCTTTATAGGAAGGAGTACTGGGTGCTGGGGCTGCACATCAATAAAGGATCCCTTGGAGGATGCCAACAAGCCTTGGCAGCTGCAAGAGACGCGGTGCACAGTGGTACAATCCTGCGTGGGAAGGCAAGGGCTTACCTTCACCAAAGTTGGACAGCTGGCAGAGAGGACCAAGAGGACTACTCCGGACCACCACCCGTGATGCAGGATCCACACAGCTGAAGATGAGGGGAGATCCACGCAGCCGGTCGTTGCTTGAGCTAGATGCCTGCCGTTACAGGCGAGTGACTCCTTCACTCCAAGGGAGATTCCTTCTTCTTCTTGTGCAGGCTGAAGAGTTGCTGTCTTCTGAGGATACACCGCCGAGGAAATGTTGCAAAGCTGGCAGGAGTCGTGGAAACAAGTTGCAGAAGAGTATTCTTTGTTGTTTGCAGCGTTGTTGGTTCCTGGAAGGTCCAGTCACAGTTCTAGTGGCCAGAAGTCAAAGTGGAGGTTGCACGGGAATCCTGCTGGAGTCTTGCAAGCCAAACCTAAGGACCCACCCAAGAAAGAGACCCTAAATAGCCCTGAAAGGGAGATTGGTCACCTAACCAGGTAAGCACCTATCAGGAGGAAGTTCTGATGGCAACTGCCTGGCCACTCAGATGCTCCCAGAGTTCCCTGCCAACCTTGGAAACAATATGGCAAAGCCCAAGTACCTTCTGGAGGAGCTCTGGGCACCACCCTTGGGGTGGTGATGGACAGGGGAGTGGACACTCTCCTTTCCATTGTCCAGTTTCACACCAGAGCAGGGTCTGGGGGTCCCTGAACCGGTGTGGACTGGTTTATGCACAGAGGGCACCAAATGTGCCCTTCAAAGCAAACCAGTGGCTTGGGGAAGCTACCCCTCCCTAGCCAGTCACACCTATTTCCAAAGGGAGAGGGCGTTAACTCCCTCTCCCAAAGGAAATCCTTTGTTCTGCCTTCCTGGGCTTGATTAGATCAAGCAGCATGAGGGCAGAAACCTGTCTGAGTGGTGGCAGCAGCTTGAGCTGCCTGGAAAGCCATGTAAGACTGGTGGTAGCAATGCTGCAGGCCTTCTAAGCGCCCCCAGAGTGCATGGAATCATACTTCCAATACTTTCAACAGTATTGGGGTATGATTCCGACGTATTTGATACCAAACATGCCTAAGTTCGGAGTTACCATTATGTAGCTGGACATAGGTAGTGACCTCTGTCCAGTACATGCACAGAATGGCGTCCCCGCACTCACGAAGTCCAGGAAAATGGAGCTTGAGTTCGTGGTGGCACCTCTACTAGTGCAGGGGTCCCCTCACACACAGGTACTTGCACCCTGCCTTCTGGGCTAGAAGGGCCTGCCATAGGGATGACGTACAGTAACCTGGTGCAGTGGCCTGGTAGTGAAAGGGTGCATGCACTCTTTCACGCAGGCTGCAATGGCAGGCCTGCAGAACACTTTGCAGCCCATAGGGATACCCTGGTACCCCAAGGTCCTGGGTACCTAGGTACCACATACTAAGGACTCACATGGAGGCACCAGTAGGCCAAATGTGGGGTGAAAAGGGTTCCAGCAACCAAGTTTAAAGAAGAGAGCATAATCACGGGAGTCCTGGTTAGGAGGATCCCAGTGAACACAGTTAAAACACACTGACAAACAGGCAAAAAGTGGGGGGGTAACCATGCTAGAAAGAGGCTACTTTCCTACAGGAAGTATTTTTAACTACTTCCCCTTGGAGTAGCAGCAGCAGCCCTGTGTTTCCCTGGCACCCTCCCCTGCCAGGTCATACACTGAGGCTAATGTGGGTTGGGGAGGGGGTGAATAACAGACCTAGCCTCAGCAAGTGTTGCCTTTTAGGCCTTGGTGGAGGGGTGGGGAAGGGTTTGCATAGCCCTCACTGTGAGGTCATCTTTCTCAGCGGCAAAAATAAAAGAAAAAAAAACTTGGGATGTAGTGTTATGGTCACTGAGCTGCTGACCCTGGAACTGGGGAAATATGTTCAACTTCTGGCATCAGTTCAACATTCAGTAATTCTGGGCAAATCACGTAATCTCCGTACCTAAATTAAAAATGAATTTGATCTTGTGCAATGTAGCAGGAGCTCATGGCAATTGCTACAATGCCTTTGGGACAAGTTTGCGCTATTTAAAAAAATATATATATATATTTTTCTGGTTTGGGAATGTGGGCCACTTTCTGTTTTGGGAGTGCCCGGGGCTAATTGTGTTCCCAATATGACCCTGAGAGCATAAGTGACAACACACTATTTGGTCCCCCTAATGACATCACAGGATTGACCTCTTACTACGCCCTAGGCCCCTTAACAGCACTCTGCATGCTACTGAAGATTAGGGCAAAGGGTGTGAAAGCACTCTGTAATCTGGGCACCGAAAGCCCAGTTTACTTTTTGCACCTTGAGCTGTTATGACCTCTTAGGAATAAGTGACACCCCTGGGCAATGCATTTTTTTACATTGCACTAAGTTAACAATTTGGGAGACCAGGGTATGAGCCGCAAACACAGTTATGAACCAGAGCATCTTATATTTTCTCACCAGTTCTGGAATAAGCCGGTGAGAAAATATTAAATAAAATATACACATACCGAGTACCCTCTGTTTAGAAAGAATGCACCAAGGAGGAGGGAATCGATTTCCATCTAGGACTCACAAAAGTACACCTGTAATCATAGTGATCCGTACTGTGGATATGTAAATGAAATATGATTAATGTAAATGCATGTCAGAAATGATATATGCCTTAAATTAAAGGTTACTGTAGCTATGTTACTATGGTGTGCATGAGATGCAATGATTTCTATAGGGGAAAGCATGTAAAACTTGATAGAGGGATTTCAAAAACAAAATATAAATATAAGAAATCTGCAAGGCTAAGTGCCTTTTCAAATGTAAAGGTTTTTAATATTAAACAGTATTACAAAACTGGTCATATGCAACACATATTTTGGCGTAGGTTTTGCTCAATCAGTGGAACCACCTCTGTTCCAGACAGTAGATTCGTTGAACAAATTTACAAATAAATACATTGTTTAGTTAATGAATTAATTGGTTCATTATTTGCAATACAATGCAGCAAAAAATACCCTGCCCAATTACTCCCTACACTGATTCGCAGATTGATTAATCAGTCGATTGGAAGTGTTCTGGCATTCCTGAATTGCATTTAGTTGCTCGAATCAGAAACTAATTTTCCTAGTTATAACTGACATTTATATATACACATCTAAATACACCCCCCGTCCAAAACAAAATATTAAATTAAACGTATTCTGGCAACATAAAATATTGAAAATAATTTGTTATGAGAAACAGTCCTTTTCATTGACAATCAAAAATCAGACATAGATGTTAATACTTAAAAGTACACCTCCCACCGCTTCACTCCCATAGCCCATTACCTCGCTGCATCAATTTTTCTGTGTTAGTTTTATTCGTCTGCAATTCCTGCTGTTTGTCGAAGGTTATTGCAACTGCTGTCACTGCAACCTGCAAAAAGAAACTCAGAATTGGGCTATTTGTTTCACAGATACTTGCTATTGCTAAAATTGTTTTTATTGCTAGACCCATTATCAAAAAAAAGAAAAATAGCAACACCAACAAGTCTTGGTCTGGCTGAGCTACTGGCTTTGTCGATGCTTTTTTCCGACTTCACACGTATGAATGCATGTAGTTGCATGCACACACTCGCCTGGTAATCTTCAATTTGGATTTACATTAAACAAAGTATATTCTAAGATGGCTGTCAATTAACAGACATATATCATGACGCATGTATTAGTAGTGACACAAAATGGATTTGAGGAGCCCAACAGCACATAGAAGGTGAAAGGCCCTCATGAAAAATAAATACATTTTTAAAACTAAGCATATGTTATACAAGTGAGGGGGGAGGGGCGGGCAGGGAACACTCTGGAGCTGGGATGGTGGCAATGAAGACAGCACGTGTAGGGACAGGAAAAACAACTGGAGAGCCAAGAAAATATGTGTATTCGACGGAATGTTCAGAATAACATTTAAAAAAAAAAAAAAAAAAAGAGTCCACTCAAATAAGCAGTAAAAATATACAACTCATTCATGCATTAAACTGCGAGAATGAAATGCGCCTGAGCAAGACAAAAACAAGAATAGGTATGAAAGCCACTGGTTGAGGTGCAACGAAGAGTTATAAGAAAGAACCCTCCAGCCATGAGCAAGGGGCTGATCCAAAGGCCACTCTAATTTTGATGGAAATGACAGGTCTGTCTACAGACAGCTAAAGCTGTCTGTAGCCGAGACCTAAACAGTGAGGCCTCAAACACTGCAATATGCATTGGTAGGGGTGGTGTAGTCGCATTCGGGACATACTCTTCCTCTTTGCTTTTGTGGAAGGACTACTACCTTTAGAGGCAGCGACAGGACTCCTCTCCTTAGCTTGCCCCTCCCTTGCTGTGACTACTTGCTTGGGTCCACTGAGTAAGGCATCTTTGTGTGGCTCGAGACCCTCACAGGCGCTCAGTCTTCAGGAACAAACTGTGAAAAGTGGCTAAACCCAGGATGAGACTGCTCCTGGACACAGATTAATATACAAATAGAACAGAACTGTACTTTAACTTGTGTGAATGCTGGAGCATTTCGGCGTCTGCTCTGTACTGAAAGGGTGGTAGACGGGCCAGCAGATAATAACATTGCTAGCAGTTGTTGTGAAGTGTGGTACCTGCTTAGTTCGGTTTTTTTGTGTTCCCTTTCCTGAAAGCTTGGTTTGATCTCCCGAGCCCCCATCGGAAAACTACAAGGAATTGATTTCTGTAGTGTAGTTTGGGTTTATGTTCTGCAGCCCAGTCCAACTCGTATGTACTTCTTCCCCTTTTCACTTCAGCCTTCCTCCCCTCTAACACCTGGACATTCACCCCAGGCGTCCATGTCAAAGGCATAAAGGTTGGTGTGGCATCTTTCGTCTCTGCTTGCCAGAACCCCTACCTTGGGTTTGCGCTACACTTTGCCTTTCCCACACCTCATATCTTTCTGCTCCATCTAAGTAACCTAAGTACATTCCTCCCACGTCTGGAAAGCTAATGGGCAAGTGAAATACATGTTTAAAGAAGCTAATCAGTAGTGTGTTGTTTCAAATACAAGTCTTACCATGAGCTGCAGTAATCATCCCCCCACACAGTCTGCAGGCAGAAAGGATAGTGCACCAGCTCTGTAGTGGCCCAGAAAGTTGCATATGGGAAGTGGGGTGAGAGGTGGGGATACAATAAGAGTCTGCAGTGTGAGGGGAATGCACACTTCAGGCCCGCAACAAACTATATAAAATGTATATTCTGAGCTTTGCAACAATAGATTCAGAAGTTGCGTAAAGGAGAGGGATCAACTCAGGTCAGCACCACTTTCTCCTCGGACTAGGACGCTCTTACCTCAGAAGGGACTCATCACCTCAGCAAAGCCTACTCACAGCTGACCTAGGCTTTTTCAGACAAGGCTATGACTTTTCGATTCAAGCACCTGGGCTGTCTGCCATTCAAAGACATCTGAAACAAAGAGCGATCCAGCTAGCAATGCAACACATCTCCCACAAACTCCCCCAGGAAGAGTTCCAAGTAATAGCAGCACCGAGATGTGACAGCAGCCATGATGGGACAATCATAAAGGGCACTTTTCTTGTCTTACATGGGCACCATGGGGAGAAAGGGGTATTTCAGAAGCCCCTGTCTATGCAGCCGGCTTAGTGTGTTATATGTTTCACATCAGAACTAATACTGTTTCTGATAAGCGCAGAATTTTATTTAAAAGTGACACAAAAAAACAGAATGGTGTACCAGCTTGTCCGCCCTAGCATTGGGTAGCATTCCTCACTAGAGAACCCAGACACTCTTTCTGTCCTAAATTTACCCACGGAAAGGGAGGCAAAATGCCTTCTAGGCGCTAGGAATAGGAATTAGCAATAAATAAATGATAAAAGTTGGCAGCGCACATACCATTCTGACACTTGGCCATGCAGTATCTCCGCTCATCTGGAGAGGGCAGGTTGGGGGCTATACCCCTACTCTCCCTATCCAAGTGAGCAGAAGGTCCTCAAGGCTACTTGTGCCCCCTTGCCCCTACACATTGCAGGAATGCGTGCAGAGGCCAAAAACCTGTTGGGAGGAACACAGATGGTGGGACATACAGTGGAGGCACACTGTGCACTACCTTGGGGGGGTAGGTAAGAGGGATTCCCCGATGTTCCCCTCTTCAAAGAAAGGCTGGTCTGCCTCAAGTGAAAGAAAGGAGTCACAAATTCAACTCATGGTCCTGTGCTTTCACTAATGTGCTCCCCTCATCACAATTGTAATGTTTGCTCTAGTACTGACAATTCCTTTTTTCTTTTCTTTCCTTGGGCACACTGTTGGTGTCTACGCCAGGTGCACCTATTTAGGGGTGTAACAACATCGAAACAGTGCACCTGATGTCTAATTTAGGCCCAGATTTTTTTTCTTTTCTTTTTAAATGGGGTGGGATGAATATTTTCTGCCATTGGGCAACGCCTGTCACTTTTTGAGCCCAAATAATCCCCCCTTCCCTAACTCCAATTTACCTACCAGGGCTTTGAGTCCAAATACTACATCCATCCATATGCGAAGAGCAAGGAAATGTGGATTCCTTTGGGTGCAGTTTCACTGTTTTGACATATTGATGGGCAGAGACTGAGTAAACTCCCATTCTACCTTCTCATGGTCAGAAAGACAGTCTAGTGCCCAGGGTCGAGGACCGATGTCAAGATGATCCCACGCCCCACCAGTTACTTTTCTCCCAGGTACTCTGTGGATTTTGAACCTCTCCCGGCAAGGAGACTGGGGTGCTTGCCCCTAATGTGCCTATCCCCTGAAGGAAGGAGAGTCAGAAAGGAAAGCTAACTAGTCTTTATGAATATTAATGAAGATCTCATGACGCAAAAGGTGTCCTTGACAGATAAAGGTGATTCCAGAGTACTGACTTCTAGACACAGCTACAAAAAGGGAAGATAATCTCTAAACATATCTTCACAGTTTAAACACCCTTATCTCATTAGCACCATTTACCGGTGTCAATCTTAGAGAAATGGGAGAAGGAAGAAGGTGCTTTACAAAAGCGGGATTAAAGGGAAGCTCTTGAGAAGTAGTGATCATGACAAAATTAAAAATGACGTCCCACTGTATACTACAGAACGATTATTAACTTCGAAATTGAACGAAAAGACATGTCAAACTGCCTGTCTCCCGAAGTGGTTCACTATTATACATCGCACAGAAATGCCAACCGAACCTAAAAGTAACCATTAATGGTTAATGAGAAACTATACAGCTAAATAATGTGACGCCTAATAGGGCTACCTGTCTTGCTGGGGGTTAACGGGGTGTTTGAGATGGATTTCTCATTGGATGGTCACAGAGAAAACAATCCATGACTAGGTCATGGGAAATTCCAGATAACCTGGCGTCTCTGGATGATTATTTTGATATGCACGAAGGACAGAGGAGACAGGAAAACGACATGCATGACTAAGAGTCATGGGTGCTTTACAAATGTAACTTCCACCTTCACGGTTCAGATTATGAGGTGCCTCACCAATATTTCACATGCTGTAACTGCAATTTGTTGCAACAGTAATTTGTCCCGTGGAATTGGTGTTTGTATTGTAATAAAAAGTAAAACAGCAGCATTACAAAAAAACACACATCGACCCATTAAACTAAAATGTAGACTTTAAACAATACGACTTGAAAAGAAACAGCTGCCCCCAATAGTGAAACCACAGATCATTGTATTACCTGAATTGATTCATCCTCCGGGAGAGCCACTGTAAAATTGACATGACAGAGGCAGCAGGGAATCATTGAGCGCAGCTTGAAATACAGACTCTGTTAAAAAAATATTGAAAATGTGTTTATAGAAAATGTATTGCTAACACAATACCTGATGGGTTAAATATTTATAGTCTTTACGGGGAACATGCAGAAATAATTAAACTACACCAACTGAACATAGTCGCACTAAACACAGATGGGTATAAAAAAATATACATTTTAAAAGGTGATTCTTTTTTTCCTGGTAATAATAAAATCCAAAATAAGGTTTATTTTTTATTTTCAGTCTTTCTGCTTAAGATTGACTTACAAGGCAACTTTTTGTACAGTCGCACAAATTTAAGTCTAAGGTTTTTCAGAACCGTTGCTTCATCGTTTCCTAAATACTCAGTGGCAGCATCACAACACTGATTGATTACAGATTATAACTGCCCATTTTATCTTAGACCATGTTGATCACAAACTGAAAAGTTATTGTGAGCCCTCTCTTTTTTAAAAAACAAGAGAAAGAGAAGCATTTGGATTCTCAACTGATCGACTGGTAACAAATATAGGCCATTAAACCAATACTTAAATCTGTTACGGGCCTCCTTTAAATGGAGGTGGGTGTGTGAGAGTGAACTAGCTGTTCTCACCCTTGTTTTAATATTTGTTTTATACATAAGCAGTTGGCACAAAAATGCTACTCAAAAGACTGACATCTCTTTGTTACCCATTTAGCTGACATCATTCTCTCACAGAATTTATTTAGGGTTGGGAAACAAAAACTGGTCAAAATAAAAAGTTGATGTAATGATTGCACTCCTCTACCAACATACCAGTTTTACCCAACGACAACCAAGCGCGTGGAAAGCACAAGATCGAAAACACATGAGACTAGGAAATTCAGGGACCCACCAATGTGAGCCAAAAGAATTACATATTTCAGGAGAAAAAAAGAACAGAGTAAACCACCGGGAGACTAAAAGCAGCTGCTGGTCACACCACAGCATTTAAACCACAAGTCCTGTCTGTGAACTTCAACAACACTACAGATGTAGTTCACTAGGGGCCAGATGTAAGTAGATTCTGAATTGCGACCCGCAAATTGCGAGTCGCAATTCAGAATGTAGGATGGTGTCCCTGACACCATCTGCGACTCGTAAGGAGGTCGCAAAAGCCCACCTCATTAATATTAATGAGGTGGGTCGCAAATTGCGATCCCCTTGAGACTTGCAGCACTCACAGGGATGGTGGCCTGCTGGAGATAGCAGACCACCATGTCTGTGACTGCTTTTAAATAAAGCATTTTTTTTTGTGGTTTTTTTTTTTGTAATGCAGCCAGTTTTCCTTAAAGGAAAACGAGATGCATTACAAAACTAAAAAATGAAACGTTTTCGTTTCATTTTTTCAGAGCACCGCTGCCTACTCTGGAAAAATGTTTTTAATGCTATTCACAAAGGGGAAGGGGTCCCATGGGGACCCCTCCCCTTTTGCGAATGGGTTAGCACCAATTTGAAATGGCTGCTAACTGCGATTGCTTTGCGACCGCGTTCGCAAAGCAATCTGGCATTGCACTGCGACTCGCAATTAGGAAGGGGACTTCCCTTCCTAGCTGCGACTCGCAAACCCGTTCTGCGATTCGGTAATCAGGTTACCGAATCGCAAAAGGGTTTTTGTGCATTGCCAAGTGCAGTTTGCACGTCGCAAACAGCAAAATTTGCTATTTGTGACGTGCAAACTGTGTGCTACATCTGGCCCTAAAACTCTCCTTTAGCATTCTTAGCAACCTGTCAGCTCAGACCTGTATGGATCTGTACTGCAATGCTTCTTAGGTGCCTCTGGAGATTATTGTTCCTTGTTTCTTTACACTCTTGGTTATTTTCGTAACTACCTTGCCTTTGTCAGGCAACAACTGCAAACAGCCAAGGTCAAAGGCAAGGGAGAAAAGAGAATGCATTACTATTTATTCTCCATAGAACCTTCAAAAGCAAAGGCCTCCAATTACTAGTAAACAAATTACATTTATGACGATCTGCACTCGCTAGGTTACCCTTTCAAAGAGTATGACAGGGTACCAGGCTACTTCAGTAGCAACACTTTGACAAGCAGTTTCCTGGAGATAAAGCTCTTCCCATGCTTTGAACCATACCTCGATAGGATCACTCCTGCCCTGGCTAAAAGTTTGCTTATAAGATTTAGGGCAGGCTCCCTCCCCTTAAGGTCTTTCACCAGTAGGTGGAATGGGGGCACTGCCTCAAGCTTATGCCCAGTCTGTAGCCTGGCGAACAAGACTGAAGCTCATGTTTTATTTGCATGACCAGAGTATAATGAACAAAGAAGAAGATGGATTCGCTCAATCTGCTCGCAGCTTGGGCCAACATACCATCAGCAGGCCCTAAGAATTTTAAAATGTGATACAACAGAGGAAATAGTATTTTCGGTAAGCAGATTTCTGCTGTCATTTTGGTGCAGGCGCCAAAAGTTTTTAGTTTAGGAAGATAAGCATCTAACTGGGAAATTTCATTTTAAGCTACTGGACTGGATCGACCTGAAATGGTATTCTTGATGTCATTATCTATGGGACTTCTGGTAACTGAGGGAAGCAGCCCCCCTCCCCCGGGCATGGAGGCCATGATATTTTCTCAGGATTGAATTATTTAATTAGCCCTACCAGAAGAATTTTTACTTATATATTATCTTTTCCCATCCATGAGTCTTATGCTTATACCGTAGAATTGCTTTAAATGTAATATACTTTATGTGCACTTTGATGGTCATGCACAACCGAATAAAGTATTTTTCTTCTTCTTCTACAAGAGGAGGTTTGGCCCTGTAGGCAAATATTGCTGCCATATGATGTCAGGAACCAATGTATATTGAACCCAAACAAAACAAATCAAACACAGACACATTAGTGAGGCAGAGGCCAGGATAAGCGACTCAGTCAAGTAACATCAAAAACGGCAGCCTGGTAGGGCTCATTAAATAACTCAATCCTGAGAAAATATCATGGCCTCCATGCCCAGCATCTTATATACCTTAAACAACTCAAGAGGAAGATTCTAGTAACCCTCCTCCGTTCGCTTATGAAATTAACACGCTGCCAGTACTTGTGTACTTGGTCTGTGTCAAAAACATGCAAAAGAACTGGCCAGGCCCCAATGCGCATTCCTGAGACAAAGCTGTACCTTTCCCTGATGGAAACATTCTCATCCTGGTACATTCTTATCATAGCAGCATCCCCCAGAATATGTTTTATCACTGTAGGACCCTGCTCTGGTGAGAAGAGCAAAAACACGTTCAGTGACGTAAACAAGCTCTGTATGGAAAAATACACACAGCATTACAGTAGTGTGCCCTCATGTTGCATTGCAGGGTTGGGTACCTTAGTGTTGCCTTGCAGGGTCTAGTACCCTTGGGTTGTATTGCAGGGTTGTGCACCCTAGTGCTGCATTGCAGTGTTGTGCACCCTAGTGTTGCGTTGCAGGGTTGTGTACCCTACTGTTGCTTTGCAGGGTCGTATACCCTAGTATTGCATTGATGGGTTGTGTGCCATATTGTTGCACCTCATTGTCATTTGGTGTTGCAGAGGGGGGCGAGTGTGGTGTTGCCTTGATGAGTATGTTGCACCTCCTTGTTGTAGTGTGTTGCTGGGGGGCGGGGGGAGAGTGTGATTGGATTGCATTATGTGTTTATTACTGTATCTGATATTTTAGGACTGTTTATCAATGTTATTTTCATAATTTGTTTTCTCTAAGGAGAGCTGATGTGTTGTGACTTGAATTGTTGCTTTGCATTCTCTCCTTGAGAGAGAGAGAGAGAGAGAGAGAGAGAGAGATAGATAGATAGATAGATATGGAAAATGTCACTTTGAGACGCTGCAGATTCACATGCTGTGCATTATCCTGCCATCTAGTGTTGGGCTCAGAGTGTTACAAGTTGTTTTTATTCTAAGAAGTCTTTTCGAGTCACGGGACCGAGTGACTCCTCCCTTTCGGCTCCATTGCGCATGGGTGTCGACTCCATGCTAGATTGTTTTCCCCGCAAAGGGTGAGGTAGGATTTATGAGTATACTAGAGGTGCCCATGCAATGGAGTAGTAATGTATGTACATAGTGTGTATTAAAAATAATATTTATTTACATATTTACAATTCATTCAACTAAAAACGGCTACAGGCTCCCTGGGAGGTGGGAGGGCGCATGTGAATCTGCAGCATCTCATGCCACGAACAGATGTACACTGGGTAAGTGACATTTTCAGTTCGGTGGCATGTGTAGCTGCGCATACACATGCTGTGCATAGACTACAAAGCAGAATCTCCCCAAAAGCGGTGGTTAGCCTGTAGGAGTTGAAGTTGTCTGAAATAATGTTCTTAATACAGCCTGTCCTACTGTGGCATGTTGTGTTGCTAACACATCTACACAGTAATGCTTAGTAAATGTATGAGGCGTAGACCAGGTGGCTGCCTTACAAATTTCTGTCATTGGAATATTTCCCAAAAAAGCCATTGTGGCGCCCTTTTTTCTAGTTGAATGTGCTCTTGGTGTAATGGGTAATTGTCTTTTTGCTTTAAGGTAACAGGTTTGAATGCACTTAACTATCCATCTGGCAATGCCTTGATTGGATATAGGGTTGCCTGCATGAGGTTTTTGGAAAGCTACAAACAATTGTTTTGTTTTACGAAATGGTTTCGTTCTGTCAATGTAATACATTAGTGCTCTCTTTATGTCTAATGTATGTAAGGCCCTTTCAGCTACTGAGTCTGGTTGTGGAAAGAAGACTGGGAGTTCCACAGTTTGGTTTAGATGGAACGGTGATATGACTTTTGGTAAGAATTTTGGATTTGTACGGAGAACAACTTTATGTTTATGTATTTGTATAAAGGGTTCTTGAATAGTAAATGCTTGTATTTCACTCAGTCTTCTAAGTGATGTGATAGCTACTACAAAGGCTACTTTCCATGTTAGATATTGGATTTGACAAGAATGCATGTGTTCGAATGGTGGGCCCATGAGTCGTGTTAATACAATATTAAGGTTCCACAAAGGTACTGGTGGCATCCTTGGGGGTATGATTCTTTTTAGTCCTTCCATAAATGCTTTAATGACTGGGATTCTAAAAAGTGATGTTGTATGTGTAATCTGCAGATAGGCAGATATTGCAGTGAGATGGATTTTATTGGAAGCGAATGCTAGATTAGACTTTTGTAGGGGTAATAAATAGCTTACAATGTCCTTTGTGGAGGCATGTAGTGGTTGAATTTGATTAGTGTGGCAGTAGCAAACAAATCTTTTCCATTTGTTTGCGTAACAATGTCTTGTTGTAGGTTTTTTCGCTTGTTTAATGACCTCCATACACTCTTGTGGAAGATTTAAATGTCGAATTCTAAGACTTCAGGAGCCAGATTGCTAGATTGAGCGATGCTGGATTCGGGTGTCTGATCTGTTTGTGCTGTGTTAACAGATCTGGTCTGTTTGGTAGTTAGTTGTGGGGGTACTACTGATAAGTCCAACAGTGTTGTGTACCAGGGTTGGCGAGCCCAGGTTGGTGCTATGAGTATTAGTTTGAATTTGTTTTGACTCAGTTTGTTGACCAGATAAGGAATGAGTGGGAGAGGGGGAAAAGCATAAGCAAATATCCCTGACTAGCTGATCCATAGAGCATTGCCCTTGGACTGAGGGTGTGGGTACCTGGACGCGAAATTTTGGCATTTTGCGTTTTCTTTTGTTGCAAATAGGTCTATGTTTGGTGTTCCCCAGCGGTGGAAGTGATCCTGTAGGATCTGGGGATTTCCCATTCGTGAGTTTGCTGGTGATCTCGACTAAGATTGTCGGCTAACTGATTCTGAATGTCTGGTATGTATTGTGTGTAGGAAGTTGGCTCGGTCTGTACTATTTCAAAGTAAGAAATAGCATGCACAGAGTCCAAGGGTTCCCCTAAGAGGTAGGATAGTGGCAAAAAGAGATAATTCTAATGCTCTATTTTGTGGTAGTGTGGTTGAGCAGTAGGCTTATCAGAGGGTAGTGTTAAGCATTTGTTGTACACACACAGGCAATAAATGAGGAACACACACTCAGACAATTCCAGGCCAATAGGTCTTTGTATAGAAAAATATATTTTCTTAGTTTATTTTAAGAACCACAGGTTCAAGATTTACAAGTAATACTTCAAATTAAAGGTATTTCACTTAGGTAACTTAGGAACTTTGAATCAGCAAAATAGCATGTAAATTTTTCACAAAAATGGCAATAAGCTATTTTAAAACTAGACAGTGCAATTTTCAACAGTTCCTGGGGGAAGTAAGTATGTTAGTTTTGCAGGTAAGTAAACCACCTACAGGGTTCAAAATTGGGTCCAAGGTAGCCCACCGTTGGGGGTTCAGAGCAACCCCAAAGTTACCACACCAGCAGCTCAGGGCCGGTCAGGTGCAGAGGTCAAAGTGGTGCCCTAAACGCATAGGCTTCAATGGAGAAGGGGGTGCCCCGGTTCCAGTCTGCCAGCAGGTAGGTACCCGCGTCTTTGGAGGGCAGACCAGTGGGGTTTTGTAGGGCACCGGGGGGCACACAAGTCAGCACATAAAGTACACTCTCAGCGGCACGGGGGCGGCTGGGTGCAGAGTGCAAACAGGCGTTGGGTTTGCAATAGGTTTCAATGGGAGACCCAAGGGTCTCTTCAGCGAAGCAGGCAGGCAAGGGGGGGGGGCTCCTCGGGGTAGTCACCACCTGGGCAAGGGAGAGGGCCACCTGGGGGTCGCTTCTGCGCTGGAGGTCAGATCCTTCAGGTCCTGGGGGCTGCGGGCGGGTGCAGTGTCTTTACCAGGCATTGGGTTCTTAGAAGCAGGCAGTCGCGGTCAGGGGGAGCCTCTGGATTCCCTCTGCAGGCGTCACGGGGGGGGCAGGGGAGTCAACTCTGGCTACTCACAGGGTCGCAGTCGCCGGGGAGACCTCCCTGTAGTGTTGTTTCTCCGCAGGTCGATCCGGGGCGTCGGGTGCAGAGCGCAAAGTCTCACGCTTCCGGCGGGAAACGTGGAGTCCTTTTAAAGTTGTTTCTTTGTTGCAAAGTTGTTTCTTCTTTTGAGCAGAGCCGCTGTCCTCGGGAGTTCTTGGTCCTTTTAGATGCAGGGTAGTCCTCTGAGGCTTCAGAGGTCGCTGGACCCTGGGGAACGCATCGCTGTTGCAGTTTTTCTTGAAGTGGGGCGACGGGCCGGTAGGGCTTGGGCCAAAGCAGTTGGTGTCTCCGTCTTCTCTGCAGGGCTTTCCGGTCAGCAGTACTTCTTCGTCTTCAGGTTGCAGGAATCTATCTTGCTAGGTTCGGAGAGCCCCTAAATACTCAATTTAGGGGTGTGTTTAGGTCTGGGGGGTTAGTAGCCAATGGCTACTAGCCCTGAGGGTGGCTACACCTTCTTTGTGCCTCCTCCCTGAGGGGAGGGGGGCACATCCCTAATCCTATTGGGGGAATCCTCCATCTGCAAGATCGAGGATTTCTAAAAGTCAGAGTCACCTCAGCTCAGGACACCTTAGGGGCTGTCCTGACTGGCAAGTGACGACTCCTTGTTTTTCTCATTATCTCCTCCGGCCTTGTCGCCAAAAGTGGGGCCGTGGCCAGAGGGGGCGGGCATCTCCACTAGCTAGAGTGCCCTGGGGCGCTGTAACAAAGGGGGTGAGCCTTTGAGGCTCACCGCCAGGTGTTACATTTCCTGCAGGGGGAGTTGAGAAGCACCTCCTCCCAGTACAGGCTTTGTTACTAGCCACAGAGTGACAAAGGCACTCTCCTCATGTGGCCAGCAACATGTCTGGTTTGTAGCAGGCTGGTAAAACTAGTCAGTCCACACTGCAAGTCGGTTATGTTTTCAGGGGGCATCTCTAAGATGTCCTCTGGGGTGTATTTCACAATAAAATGTACACTGGCATCAGTGTGCATTTATTGTGCTGAGAAGTTTGATAAAAAAACTTCCCAGTTTTCAGTGTAGCCATTATGGTGCTGTGGAGTTCGTGTATGACAGACTCCCAGACCATATACTCTTATGGCTACCCTGCACTTACAATGTCTAAGAGTTTGCTTAGACACTGTAGGGGTATGGTGCTCATGCATCTATGCCCTCACCTATGGTATAGTGCACCCTGCCTTAGGGCTGTAAGGTCTGCTAGGGGGGTGACATATCTATGCCATAGGCAGTGTGAGGTTGGTATGGTACCCTGAGGGGAGTGCCATGTCGACTTAGTCATTTTCTCCCCACCAGCACACACAAGCTGGCAAGCAGTGTGTCTGTGCTGAGTGAGGGGTCCCCAGGGTGGCATAAGACATGCTGCAGCCCTTAGAGACCTTCCCTGGCATCAGGGCCCTTGGTACCAGGGGTACAAGTTACAAGGGACTTACCTGGATGCCAGGGTGTGCCAATTGTGGAAACAATGGTACATTTTAGTTGAAAGAACCCTGGTGCTGGGGCCTGGTTAGCAGGGCCCCAGTACACTTCTCAGTCAAGTCAGCATCAGTATCAGGCAAAAAGTGGGGGATAACTGCAACAGGGAGCCATTTCCTTACATTGTGCTATTAGGCGAATGTGGTTGTGAATTGCCCAATGCCAAATCCTTTGTGCTAAGAGACACAGTTGTGACAAGTGTGTGCCCCCTTGTTTGTTAAGATAGTACATTGTTGTCATATTGTCTGTTTTGACAAGAATGTGTTTGTGGGCTATTAGTGGTTGAAACGCTTTTAATGCTAGAAATACCGCTAGCAGTTCTAAGTCATTTATATGAAATAGTTTTTGTTGATTGTCCCATTGACCCTGTATGCTATGATTGTTGAGGTGTGCTCCCCACCCAACCATGGAAGCATCTGTTGTGATAATAGCTTGAAGCACTGGGTCTTGGAATGGCCGCCCTTTGTTTAAATTTATAGGGTTCCACCATTGAAGCGAAGAGTGTGTTTGGTGGTCTATCAACACTAGATCCTGAAGTTGACCCTGTGCTTGTGTCAATTGTTTTGCTAGGCACTGTTGTAAGGGCCACATGTGTAATCTTGCGTTTGGGACAATGGCTATGCATGAGGACATCATGCCTAGTAGTTTCATTACAAATTTTACCGTGTAGTGTTGGTTTGGTTGTATGCTTGATCTTACAATTTGGAACGATTGGACCCTTTGTGGGCTTGGAGTGGCAATTGCCCTTTGTGTGTTGAGTGTTGCTCCCAAGTATTGTTGTATTTGGGATGGTTGCAGATGTGATTTGTGGTAATTTATAGAGAACCCTAGTTTGTGTAGAGTTTCTATGACGTATTGCGTATGAATTTGACATTGTTGTTGAGTGTTGGCTTTTATTAGCCAGTCGTCCAGATATGGGAATACGTGCATGTGCTGTCTCCTTATGTGAGCGGCTACTACTGCTAGGCATTTCGTGAATACTCTGGGGGCTGTTGTTATTCCGAACAGTAGCACTTTGAATTGATAGTGTTTGCCTTGTATTACAAACCCTACGTATTTTCTGTGAGAAGGATGGATGGGTATGTTGAAATACGCACCCTTGAGATCCAATGTTGTCATGTATTCCTCCTTTTTTAATAAGGGAACCACGTCTTGAAGTGTTACCATGTGGAAATGATCTGATTTGATGAAGAGATTCAGTGTTCTGAGATCTAAGATAGGTCTTAACGTTTTGTCTTTGTTTGGAATGAGGAAATATAGTGAGTAGACGCCTGATCCTTTTTGGTGATTGGGTACTAGCTCTATTGCTTGTTTTTGTAGCAGTGCTTGGACCTCTATTTGTAATAGTTCTAAGTGTTGTTGAGACAGTCTGTGCGTTTTTGGTGGCACATCTGGTGGGAATGTTGTGAATTCTATGCAATAACCATGTTGGATAATTGATAGGACCCATGTGTCTGTGGTAATATGTGTCCAGTTTTGGTAGTATGTGGTTAGCCTCCCCCCACTGGTGAAAAGTGCTGGGGTGTTGTGACATTGAAGTCACTGCTTTGTCTGGCTTGGTTTGGCTGGTTGGAATTTTCCCCTTCCTTTTGGGAATTGTCGTCTATAGGAACCACAAAATCACCCCCTTTGGTATTGTGATTGATAGGTGGGTCTGGTTTGAGAGGTGGAAGGTTCAGATGTTTGTTGCCGAAACCCCCCTCTGAATTGTGGTTTCCTAAAGGTGCCTCTGACTTGTGGGGAATTGAGCAGGCCCATGACTTTGGCCGTGCCCGTGTCTTTTTTCATTTTCTCAATGACAGTATCGACTTCCGGCCCAAACAACTGTTGTTGATTAAACGGCATATTTAACACCGCTTGTTGAATCTCTGGCTTGAATCCAGAACTCCGGAGCCATGCATGCCTGCGAATGGTTACGGGTGTGTTGACAGTCCATGCTGCCGTATCTGCCGAGTCTAGTGCAGACCTTATCTGGTTGTTAGATATGGCCTGTCCCTCTTCAACTACTTGCTGGGCACGTTTTTGGTGTTCCTTGGGCAAGTGTTGTATAATATCTTGCATCTCGTCCCAGTGTGCCCTATCATAGCGTGCAAGTAGGGCTTATGAATTCGCAATTCACCATTGATTGGCTGCTTGTGATGCCACTCGCTTGCCTGCAGCGTTGAATTTCCGACTTTCTTTGTCAGGTGGTGGAGCATTTCCTGACGATTGAGAGTTTGCTCTTTTCCTTGCTGCCCCTACATCCACTGAGTTTGGTGTGAGCTGCTGTGTTATGAACACTGGATCTGTTGGGGGTGGTTTGTATTTTTTTTCCACTCTAGGTGTGATAGCTCTTCCCTTTACAGGCTCCTGGAAGACCTGTTGCGCGTGCTTGAGCATACCCGGGAGCATTGGCAGGCTTTGATAGGATGCATGGGTGGATGACAGAGTGTTAAAAAGAAAGTCATCCTCCACTGGCTCTGTGTTCATTGCTACGTTGTTGAACATAGCTGCCCTGGATAGTACGTGTGTATATGCAGTACTGTCTTCTGGTGGTGACGGCTTGGTTGGATAACATTCTGGGCTGTTATCCGATACTGGTGGATCATATAAATTCCATGCATCAGCATCATCTTGGGTCATCACAGTATGTGTGGGTGACTGCATTATTGGTGTTCCCACTGGTGACAATTGTGGTGAGTGCAGTGGGGATGGTTGTGGTGAGACCATTGGTGGTGTTGATTTGTCTCTAACCACTTTGGCCTTTGGCTGCATTTCTGTTTCCTGAAATGCAAGTTTCCTTTTCGATTTGAGTGGAGGTAAAGTCTGAATCTTGCCAGTCTCTTTTTGTATATGTAACCTCTGTTGTGTATGGTCAGGTTCTTCCATACCTAACTCTTGCTCAAATCGATGTAATTCCTTGAGTTGCATGGAAAGTCCTTGCTCTTCTGTATAAGAGCTTCTTTTCTGCTCCGAGGCCGCTTTTTTCGGTACCGAAGTTTCTGCTGTTATAGTCTTTTTCGGTTCCGAGGAGATTTTTCGGGGTTTAGTTGATTCGATCACTCGGTGTCGAAATCGTTCGGTGCCGGATTCTCGACCGGAGTCGGAAGTCCTCGGCAACTCCTTGTCCTTTTTCGTTGCCGATGTTTGGTCACCTTCCTTTCGGTGGATTGAGCCATGGCCTGCTGCCGGTGGCGTCCCCATGGCCTTAAGTTTCTTAGTGTGACCCTGAGCTTGGGACGGGGCAGGTTTCCTCAAGGTTTGTTGCCCTGTCGAGGGTCGTTCACTGTCGGATTCATCCGATTCCGTCTCTTGTATGGAGATTCTTTCCTCCTCTTCGACGTCGAACTGTTCTTTCGGTTTCAACGCCATTTGCAGTCTTCTTGCTTGTCGATCTCTCAAGGTCTTCTTTGATCGAAACGCACGGCAAGCTTCACAAGTATCCTCGCTGTGTTCGGGTGACAAACACAGATTACAGACCCGGTGCTGGTCTGTATAAGGATACTTTGAGTGACACTTAGGACAGAAACGGAAGGGGGTCCGGTCCATTAGTCTGGGACTATGGGTGTGGTCGGGCCGACCAGGCCTCGGTGAAGTGTGAAAGCCCCGAAGGGCCGCCGAAGCGGTCTTGATGTCGGTGCTGATACACTAACACTGACCCGGTACCGAGTGATAACAATACCGTCAAATTTTCGATACTTTAGCTAACTTTCCCGATTCGAAATACGGAGCGAAGAGGAACACGTCCGAACCCGATGGCGGAAAGAAAACAATCTAACATGGAGTCGATGCCCATGCGCCATGGAGCCGAAAGGGAGGAGTCACTCGGTCCCGTGACTCGAAAAGACTTCTTTGAATAAAAACAACTTGTAACACTCCGAGCCCAACACTAGATGGCAGGATAATGCACAGCACGTGTATCTGCAGCTACACATGTCACCGAACATATATATGTATATGGAAAATGCCACTTACCCAGTGTACATCTGTTCGTGGCATGAGACACTGCAGATTCACATGCTGTGCATTATCCTGCCATCTAGTGTTGGGCTCGGAGTGTTACAAGTTGTTTTTCTTCGAAGAAGTCTTTTCGAGTCACGAGACCGAGGGACTCCTCCCTTTCGGCTCCATTGCGCATGGGCGTCGACTCCATCTTAGATTGTTTTTCCCAGCAGAGGGTGAGGTAGGAGTTGTGTATATAGTAAAGGTGCCCATGGAATGGAGTATGTATGTACATAATGTGATTAAAAGTGACATATGTTTACAAATTTACAAATGTACAAGTTTTATCAACATATAATATATATAGTTTTCATCAACTTAAACCGGCTACAGGCTCCCGGGGAGGCGGGAGGGCGCATGTGAATCTGCAGCGTCTCATGCCACGAACAGATGTACACTGGGTAAGTGACATTTTCCGTTCGATGGCATGTGTAGCTGCAGATAAACATGCTGTGCATAGACTAGTAAGCAGTTACTCCCCAAAAACGGTGGCTTGGCCTGTAGGAGTTAAAGTTGTTTGAAATAATGTTTGTAATACTGCCTATCCTACTGTGGCTTGTTGTGTTGTTAACACATCTACACAGTAGTGTTTTGTGAATGTATGAGGCGTAGACCATGTGGCTGCCTTACATATTTCTGTCATAGGTATATTTCCTAGAAAGGCCATTGTGGCGCCTTTCTTTCTAGTGGAGTGTGCCTTTGGGGTAATAGGCAGTTCTCTCTTTGCTTTAATATAGCAGGCTTGAATACATTTCACTATCCATCTGGCAATGCCTTGTTTGGATATTGGATTTCCTGCATGAGGTTTTTGGAAGGCTACAAACAATTGTTTTGTCTTGCGAAATTGTTTTGTTCTATCAATGTAATACATTAGTGCTCTTTTAATGTCTAATGTATGTAAGGCTCTTTCGGCTACTGAGTCTGGCTGTGGAAAAAAGACTGGGAGTTCCACTGTTTGGTTTAGGTGGATCGGTGATATAACTTTTGGTAAAAAAAAATGATTTGTGCGTAGAACCACTTTATGTTTGTGTATTTGTATAAAGGGTTCTTGTGTAGTAAATGCTTGTATTTCACTTACTTTTCTAAGAGATGTGATAGCTATTAGGAAGGCTACTTTCCAGGTTAAGTACTGCATTTCACAAGAGTGCATGGGTTCAAATGGTGGACCCATGAGTCGTGTTAGTACAATATTGAGGTTCCATGAGGGAACTGGTGGTGTTCTTGGGGGTATGATTATCTTTAGACCCTCCATAAATGCTTTGATGACTGGGATTCTAAAGAGTGATGTTGAATGTGTAATCTGCAGATAGGCAGATATTGCTGTGAGATGTATTTTAATGGACGAAAAAGCTAGATTTGATTTTTGTAAGTGTAATAGGTAGCTTACAATGTTTTTTGCGGACCCATGTAGTGGTCGAATTTGATTATTATGGCAGTAATAAACAAATCTTTTCCATTTATTTGCGTAACAATGTCTTGTAGTAGGTTTTCTTGCTTGTTTAATGACCTCCATACATTCTTGTGTAAGGTCTAGATGTCCAAATTCTAAGATTTCAGGAGCCAGATTGCTAGATTGAGCGATGCTGGATTCGGGTGTCTGATCTGTTGTTTGTGTTGAGTTAACAGATCTGGTCTGTTTGGTAGTTTGATATGAGGTACTACTGACAGATCTAGTGGTGTTGTGTACCATGGCTGGCGAGCCCAAGTTGGTGCTATTAGTATTAGTTTGAGTTTGTTTTGACTCAATTTGTTTACTAGATACGGAAGGAGTGGGAGAGGGGGGAAACGTAAGCGAATATCCCTGACCAACTCATCCATAACGCATTGCCCTTGGAGTGAGGGTGCGGATACCTGGACGCGAAGTTTTGTCATTTTGCATTTTCTTTTGTTGCGAATAGGTCTATTCGTGGTGTTCCCCAACTTTGAAAGTAAGTTTGTAGTATCTGGGGGTGAATTTCCCATTCGTGGGTTTGTTGGTGATCTCGACTGAGATTGTCTGCTAACTGGTTTTGAATTCCTGGGATGTATTGTGCTATTAGGCGAATGTGATTGTGAATCGCCCAATGCCAAATCTTTTGTGCTAAGAGACACAGCTGTGATGAGTGTGTCCCTCCCTGTTTGTTTAGGTAATACATTTTTGTCATGTTGTCTGTATTAACAAGAATGTGTTTGTGGACTATTAACGGTTGGAATGCTTTCAATGCTAGAAATACTGCTAGAAGTTCTAGATGATTTATATGAAGTTGACTTTGTTGAGCGTCCCATTGTCCCTGTATGCTGTGTTGGCTGAGGTGTGCTCCCCACCCTACCATGGAAGCATCTGTTGTGATCACATATTGAGGCACAGGGTCTTGGAATGGCCGCCCTTGGTTTAAATTTATAGGATTCCACCACTGAAGCGAGGAGTGTGTTTGGCAGTCTATCAACACTAGATCTTGAAGTTGACCCTGTGCTTGTGTCCATTGTTTTGCTTGGCACTGTTGTAAGGGCGCATGTGTAGTCTTGCGTTTGGGACAATGGCTATGCATGAAGACATCATGCCTAGAAGTTTCATCACAAACCTTACTTGATAGTGTTGGTTTGGGTGCATGTTTAGAATTACATTTTGGAATGCTTGTACCCTTTGTGGACTTGGAGTGGCAATCCCTTTTTGTGTGTTGATTGTTGCTCCTAAGTATTGTTGTATTTGACACGGTTGTAGATGCGATTTTTGGTAGTTTATAGAGAACCCTAGCTTGTAAAGGGTTTCTATGACGTATTTTGTGTGTTGAAGAAACTGTTGCGGAGTACTGGTTTTTATTAACCAATCGTCCAAGTAAGGGAATACGTGCATGTGCTGCCTCCTGATATGAGCAGCTACTACCGCAAGGCATTTTGTGAATACCCTTGGTGCTGTTGTTATCCCGAACGGTAACACTTTGAATTGGTAGTGCACGCCTTGGATTAAAACCTTAAGTATTTCCTGTGGGAAGGATGTATGGGTATGTGAAAGTAAGCATCCTTGAGATCTAATGTTGACATGTAGTCCTGTTGTTTGAGCAAGGGAATCACGTCTTGAAGTGTCACCATGTGAAAGTGATCTGATTTGATGTAAAGATTTAGGGGGTCATTCTGACCCCGGGGGGCGGCGGTTGCCGCCCGCCTGGCGGGAACCGCCATTTGGCCGCACCGCGGTCAAAAGACCGCTGGTGCTATTCCAATTTTCCCGCTGGGCCGGCGGGAAAGAGGCCTGCAACACTGAAGCCGTTGCCCCTAGACACCCGTTCCCGCCATCCTGTTCCTGGCGGTAAAAACCGCCAGAAACAGGCTGGCGGGAAGGGGGTCAGAATCCCCATGCGCCGCCATGGCGGATTCGCCCAGCCGGGGGAAATCTGGCGGGAAACCGCCGGACCCGGTTTTCTGACCGCGGCTTTACCGCCGCGGTCAGAATGGGCAGGGAAGCACCGCCAGCCTGTTGGCGGTGCTTCCGTCGTCCCCGGCGGTCTTTGACCGCCAGGGTCGGAATGAGGGCCTTAGTGTTCTGAGGTCTAATATGGGTCTCAGTATTTTGTCCTTTTTTGGAATTAGGAAATACAGGGAGTAAACACCTGTTCCTTTTTGATGATTGGGTACTAGTTCTATTGCTTCTTTTTGTAACAACGCTTGCACTTCTAGCTGTAACAGATCTAAGTGTTGTTTGGACATGTTGTGTGCTCTTGGAGGCACATTTGGTGGTATTTGTAGGAATTCTATGCAATGACCATGTTGGATAATGGCTAGGACCCACGAGTCTGTAGTTATGTGTTTCCAATTTTGATAATAATCTGTGAGTCTCTCCCCCCCCCCACTGGTGTTGTGTGTTGGGGGTTTGTGACGTTGGAGTCACTGTTTAATTTGTGGGGTTTTTGGGCTTTGGAATTTCCCTCTTGTTTTAGGGAACGGTCCACCTCTATATTGTCCCCTGAAGCCTCCTCTTTGGTATTGGCCCCGGTATGTGGGTCTGGCCTGTGAGGTAGAGGGTTCTGTGCTTTGAGCCCAAAACCCCCCTCTAAAGTGTGGCTTCCTAAAAGTGCCTGTGCTCTGTGGGGAGTAGAGCGCGCCCATGGCTTTGGCCGTGTCAGTGTCTTTCTTTAGTTTGTCTATTGCTGTGTCCACTTCCGGCCCAAACAATTGTTGTCTGTTGAATGGCATATTCAGCACAGCCTGCTGGATCTCTGGCTTAAATCCGGAGGTACGTAGCCATGTGTGTCTCCGAATGGTGACCACTGTGTTTACTCTTCTGGCCGCTGTGTCTGCTGCGTCCATAGCCGACCTTATTTGATTGTTGGAGATGGTTTGGCCCTCCTCTACAACCTGTTGGGCACGCTTTTGGAACTCTTTGGGAAGATGTTCAATGAAATGTTGCATTTCGTCCCAATGTGCCCTGTCGTATCTTGCCAATAGGGCCTGCGAATTGGCAATTCGCCATTGATTGGCTGCCTGTGCTGCCACCCTTTTGCCTGCAGCATCGAATTTCCGACTTTCTTTGTCGGGTGGTGGTGCGTCCCCAGAAGTTTGTGAGTTTGCCCTTTTCCGGGCTGCTCCCACTACCACTGAATCAGAAGTCAGCTGTTGCGTAATGTATACCGGGTCCATAGGGGGAGGTTTATATTTCTTTTCCACCCTAGGTGTTATGGCTCTGCTCTTGACTGGGTCTTGAAACACCTGTTTAGCATGTTTTAACATGCCTGGTAAAATTGGCAAACTTTGTTATTGGTTATGTGTTGATGACATGGTATTGAACAAGAAGTCATCTTCTATAGGTTCTGAGTGCAATGCTACATTATGAAAAGTAGCCGCCCTGGAAACCACCTGCATGTAAGCAGTACTGTCTTCTGGTGGTAATGGCCTTGCCGGGTAGCAATCCGGACTATTATCAGAGACTGGTGCGCCGTACAGATCCCATGCATCTGGGTCATCTTGGCTCATCCCTGTGTGCGTTGGTGACTGCACCATTGGTGGTGTTGCTATTGGGGACAGATGTGGTGAGGCCGGTGGCGATGGCTGTGGAGAAAACTGTGGTGTTGTTTTTTCTTTAGCCACTTTTGCTTTTGGCTGCATTTCCGCCTCATGGAATGCGAGCTTCCGCTTCATCTTAATGGGGGGAAGTGTACTTATTCTCCCCATGTCCTTCTGTATATGGAGCCTCCTCTGTGTATGGTCTGGCTCTCCCATCCCCAGTTCTTGTTCAAACCTGTGGCCTTGTAATTGTGAGGAAAGGCCCTATTCGTCTGTATAGAAGCTTTGTTTCGGCTCCGAGGCTGGGTGTTTCGGCACCAAAACCTTTTCTGTAGTCTTTTTCGGCTCCGAAGAAACCTTTTTGGCTTTCGGGGTACCGATTTCTTGGTGCCGGATCTGGTCGGAGCCGGTGCGGAGTATATTCGGAGCCGGTATCTCGACCGGAGTCGGATATCTTCGGCTACTGTGAAGCCTTTTTCGGTGCCGATGCTTGGTCACCGTGCTTTTGGGTAAAGCCATGGCCTGTCGGCGGTGGCGTCCCCTTGGCTTTCATGATCTTCGAGTGAGTTTTTGCCGGGGCTGGTTTACTCACGGTTTGTTGCCTCGTCAGCTGCTCACTCTCGGGCTCGTCCGAGTCCGAATCTGGAATGGAGAATGTCTCCTCTTCTTCGACGTCGGGTTCTCCGGCCGGTGTAGACGCCATTTGAAGTCTTCGAGCTCTCCGGTCCCGCAGCGTCTTCTTCGACCGAAATACCCGACAGGCCTCGCAAGTATCCTCTTTGTGTTCGGGGGACAAACACAGATTTCAGACCAAATGTTGGTCTGTATAAGGATACTTAGCGTGGCATTTGGAGCAGAAGCGGAATGGGGTCCGTTCCATGAGCCTTGAAGACTCACGACGTCGGGCCGACCAGGCCCCGCCGAGGAGTGGAAGCCCCAAAGGGCTGCCGGAGCTCTTCTTTTCTTCGGTGTCGATGTGCTATCACTAACCAGATACTGAGCGCAAACAATACCGTCGAATTTTCCGATTGTTAACTAACTTTTCCGAACCGAAACACGGAGCGAGGAGGAACACGTCCGAACCCGATGGCGGAAAAAAACAATCTAAGATGGAGTCGACGCCCATGCTCAATGGAGCCGAAAGGGAGGAGTCCCTCGGTCTTGTGACTCGAAAAGACTTCTTCGAAGAAAAACAACTTGTAACACTCCGAGCCCAACACCAGATGGCGGGATGTGCACAGCATGTGTATCTGCAGCTACACATGCCTGCCATCAAACATATATATATATATATATATATATATATATATATATATATATATATATATATATATATGGAAAATGTCACTTACCCAGTGTACATCTGTTCGTGGCATTAGTAGCTGCAGATTCACATGCTGTGCACATCCCGCCATCTGGTGTTGGGCTCGGAGTGTTACAAGTTGTTTTTCTTCGAAGAAGTCTTTTCGAGTCACGAGACCGAGGGACTCCTCCCATTTCGGCTCCATTGCGCATGGGCGTTGACTCCATCTTAGATTGTTTTCCCCCGCAGAGGTTGAGGTAGGAGTTGTGTATGCTAGTAATAGTGCCCATGCAATGGAGTAATGTACATAATGTAGTTTAAAGTAATATATTTACAAATATACAAATGTTCAAGATCAACTTCTAAACGGCTACAGGCTCCCAGGGAGGCAGGTGGGCGCATGTGAATCTGCAGCGACTAATGCCACGAACAGATGTACACTGGGTAAGTGACATTTTCCGTTGGATGGCATGTGTAGCTGCAGATACACATGCTGTGCATAGACTAGTAAGCAGTTATCTCCCCAAAAGCGGTGGTTCAGCCTGTAGGAGTTGAAGTTGTTTGAAACAATGTTCGTAGTACTGCTTGGCCTACTGTGGCTTGTTGTGCCGTTAGCACATCTACACAGTAGTGTTTGGTAAATGTATGAGGCGTAGACTATGTAGCTGCCTTACATATTTCGGTCATTGGAATATTTCTTAGAAAGGCCATGGTAGCACCTTTCTTTCTAGTTGAGTGTGCCTTTGGTGTAATAGGCAGTTCTCTTTTTGCTTTAAGATAACAGGTTTGAATGCACTTAACTATCCATCTAGCAATGCCTTGTTTAGAAATTGGATTTCCTGTATGAGGTTTTTGGAAAGCAATAAATAATTGTTTTGTTTTTCGAATTAGTGTTGTTCTGTCAATGTAGTACATTAACGCTCTTTTGATGTCTAATGTATGTAGTGCTCTTTCAGCTACAGAGTCTGGCTGTGGGAAGAACACTGGTAATTCTACTGTTTGATTTAAGTGGAACGGTGATATGACTTTTGGTAAAAATTTAGGATTTGTCCGTAGAACTACTTTATGCTTGTGTATTTGAATAAATGGTTCTTGTATGGTACATGCTTGAATCTCACTTACTCTTCTTAAAGATGTGATGGCAATTAAAAATGCAACTTTCCATGTTAAGTATTGCATTTCACAAGAGTGCATGGGCTCAAAAGGTGGAACAATGAGTCGTGTTAAGACAATGTTGAGGTTCCATGAAGGAACTGGTGGTGTTCTTGGTGGTATAATTCTCTTTAGACCTGCCATAAATGCTTTTATGACTGGTATCCTAAATAGAGAAGTTGAGTGCGTAATTTGCAGGTAAGCTGAAATTGCTGTAAGATGTATCTTAATGGAAGAAAAAGCTAGCTTTGACTTTTGCAAATGTAGTAAGTATCCTACGATGTCTTTGGCAGATGCGTGTAAGGGTTGAATTTGATTATTATGGCAGCAATAAACAAATCTTTTCCACTTATTTGCATAGCAATGTCTAGTGGTAGGTTTCCTAGCTTGTTTTATGACCTCCATACATTCATGTGTAAGGTCTAAGTGTCCGAACTCTAGGACTTCAGGAGCCAGATTGCTAGATTCAGCGATGCTGGATTTGGGTGTCTGATCTGTTGTTTGTGTTGCGTTAACAGATCTGGTATGTTTGGTAGTTTGACATGAGGCACTACTGAAAGGTCTAGTAGTGTTGTGTACCAAGGTTGTCTTGCACATGTTGGCGCTATTAGTATGAGTTTGAGTTTGTCTGACTCAACTTGTTTACTAGATATGGAAGGAGTGGGAGAGGGGGAAAAGCGTAAGCAAATATCCCTGACCAACTCATCCATAACACATTGCCCTGAGACTGATCTTGTGGGTACCTGGATGCGAAGTTTTGGCATTTTGCGTTTTCCTTTGTTGCAAATATATCTATTTGTGGTGTTCCCCAACTCTGGAAGTAAGTATTCAGTATTTGGGGGTGAATCTCCCATTCGTGGATCTGTTGGTGATCCCGAGAGAGATTGTCTGCTAACTGATTCTGAATTCCTGGAATAAATTGTGCTATTAGGCGAATGTGGTTGTGAATCGCCCAATGCCATATTCTTTGTGCCAGGAGACACAACTGTGTTGAGTGTGTCCCTCCCTGTTTGTTTAGGTAATACATCGTTGTCATGTTGTCTGTTTTGACAAGAATGTGTTTGTGGCTTATTATGGGTTGAAATGCTTTCAGCGCTAGAAATACTGCCAATAGTTCTAAGTGATTTATGTGAAACTGTTTTTGGTGAGTGTCCCATTGTCCTTGGATGCTGTATTGATTGAGGTGTGCTCCCCACCCTATCATGGAGGCATCTGTCGTTATTACATATTGTGGCACTGGGTCTTGGAAAGGCTGCCCTTTGTTTAAATTTATACTGTTCCACCATTGAAGCGAGGTGTATGTTTGGCGGTCTACCAACACCAGATCTAGAAGTTGACCCTGTGCCTGTGACCACTGTGATGCTAGGCACTGTTGTAAGGGCCGCATGTGCAACCTTGCGTTTGGGACAATGGCTATGCATGAGGACATCATGCTTCATCACCATTTTGACTTGTATTTTTTGTTTTGGATACATGGCCTGTATTACATTGTGAAATACCTGAACCCTTTGTGGACTTGGAGTGGCAATCCCTTTTGCTGTGTTGATTGTTGCCCCTAAGTATTGCTGTGTTTGACACGGTATAAGGTGTGACTTTGTGTAGTTGATTGAGAAACCTAGTTTGTGGAGGGTTTCTATGACATACTTTGTGTGTTGTGAACACTTTTCTAGCGTGTTGGTTTTGATTAACCAATCGTCTAGGTACGGGAACACATGTATTTGCTGCCTTCTGATATGTGCAGCTACGACTGCCAGGCACTTTGTAAAAACTCTTGGCGCAGTTGTTATTCCGAATGGCAACACCTTGAATTGGTAATGTATCCCCTTGGAATACAAACCTTAAGTACTTTCTGTGTGAAGGATGTATCGGTATATGGAAATATGCATCCTTTAGGTCTAGTGTTGTCATGTAGTCTTGTTGTTTGAGTAGTGGGATTACGTCTTGTAATGTCACCATGTGAAAGTGATCTGATTTGATGTAGGTATTTAATGTTCGGAGATCTAATATAGGTCTCAGACTCTTGTCTTTTTTGGGTATGAGAAAGTACAGAGAGTAAACTCCTGTTCCTTTCTGGTGTTTTGGTACTAATTCTATTGCTTCTTTTAGTAGCAATGCCTGAACCTCTAGTCCTAGAAGATCTATATGTTGTTTTGACATATTTTGTGTTTTCGGTGGGACGTTTGGAGGGAATTTGAGAAATTCTATGCAATAACCATGCTGGATAATTGCTAGGACCCAAGTGTCTGTTGTTATTTCCTCCCAATGTTTGTAAAATTTGGTTAGTCTCCCCCCCCCCACAGATGTTATGTGTTGGGGATGTGTGACTTGGAAGTCACTGCTTGTTTTGAGGAGTTTTGGGACTTTGGAACTTTCCTCTATTCTTTTGGAATTGTCCCTCTCTATATTGTCCCCGAAAACTTCCCCGCCGCTGATACTGGCTCTGGTAAGTGGGTCTTGTTTGTGAGGTTGTGGGTTCTGTGCTTTGTCCTCGAAACCCCCCTCTAAACTGTTTTTCTAAATGTGCCTCTGCCCTGTGGGGAGTAGAGTGCGCCCATGGCTTTGGCCGTGTCAGTGTCTTTTTTAAGTTTTTCGATCGCAGTGTCCACCTCCGGCCCAAACAACTGCTGTCCGTTGAATGGCATATTCAGCACAGCTTGCTGTATCTCTGGTTTAAATCCTGATGTACGCAGCCATGCATGTCTCCTTATTGTTACTGCTGTGTTGACAGTTCTAGCAGCTGTGTCTGCAGCATCCATTGCTGACCGTATCTGATTGTTGGAGATACTCTGTCCTTCTTCTACTACCTGCTGCGCTCTCTTTTCGAACTCCTTGGGCAAATGTTCTATAAAGTGTTGCATTTCGTCCCAATGGGCCCTATCATATCTGGCCAACAAAGCCTGTGACTTGGCAATACGCCACTGGTTTGCTGCCTGTGCCGCCACCCTTTTGCCTGCTGCGTCAAATTTTCTACTTTCTTTATCTGGAGGTGGTGCATCTCCTGAAGTATGTGAGTTCGCTCTTTTGCGCGCTGCCCCTACCACAACTGAGTCCGGTGTTAGCTGTTGTGTGATGTACACGGGGTCTGTTGGTGGCGGTTTATATTTTTTCTCCACTTTTGGAGTAATGGCCCTTCCTTTTACAGGCTCTTCAAACACTTGTTTGGAGTGTTTTAGCATTCCGGGTAGCATAGGAAGACTTTGATACTGGCTGTGTGAGGACGATAGTGTGTTAAAAAGAAAGTCGTCTTCAATGGGCTCAGCATGCAGGCTGACATTATGAAATGCCGCTGCTCTCGACACCACCTGTGCGTAGGCTGTACTATCCTCTGGTGGCGACGGTCTAGCTGGATAACATTCAGGACTATTATCTGACACTGGTGCGTCATAAAGGTCCCATGCGTCAGGGTCATCTTGACTCATTCCTGTATGAGTTGGGGATTGCATCATTGGTGGAGTGGCTACCGGTGATGGTTGCGGAGAGCATTGTGGAGATGGTGGCGGGGTTACTTGTTTAGCCACCTTTGCCTGTGGCTGCTTGTCTTTTTCCTGAAAGGCAAGTTTGCGTTTCATTTTAATCGGAGGGAGAGTACTGATCTTCCCTGTTTCTTTTTGGATATGGAGCCTTCTTTGTGTATAGTCTGGCTCCATTGTTTCCAATTCCTGTCCAAATCTATGTGTCTTCATTTGTGTGGACAGTCCTTGTTCCTCAGTGTAGGAACTTGTTTTCGGTTCCGAGGCCGGATGTTTCGGTATCGAAACCTTTTCGGCTGCTTTTTTCGGTTCCGACGAAAACTTCTTTACTTTCGGCGTCGTGGTCTCTCGGTGCCGACCCATTTCGGTGCCGCTATCTCGGTGCCGAACCTGCTTGGAGCCACTATCTCGAGCCCGAGATTGCTGCGTGGCGGTATCTCGACCGGAGTCGGATGACTTCGCCCCCAGCGTGCCCTTTTTCGGTGCCGATGATCGGTCACCTATTTTTCGGGTTAAGCCATGGCCTGTTGGCGGTGGCGTCCCCTGGGCTTTAGTGGTTTTTTCGTGAGTTTTGTGTTTCGACGTCTTACTCACGGTTTTCGGCGTTTCTTCGGGATCGATCTCATCCGAGTCCGATTCCTGGATGGAGAATGTTTCTTCCTCCTCCTCGAAACGCTCTTGTCCTGTCGGCGCCGACGCCATTTGCAGTCTCCTTGCTCTTCGGTCTCTTAGTGTCTTCCTGGACTGGACCGAACCGCTCGACAGGCTTCACAAGTATCTTCCTTGTGTTCCGGCGACAAACACAAGTTACAGACCAGATGCTGATCTGTATATGGATACTTGTTATGGCATTTTGGGCAGAAGCGGAATGGGGTCCGTTCCATCAGCCTTGAAGAGACACGTGGCCGGGCCGACCAGGCCCCGAAGGGCCACCGGAGCTCTTCAAAAGTCGGTGTCGATCTGTTGTAACTAACCCGATACCGAACGCAAACAATACCGATGATTTTTCCGAAATTCTAACTAACTTTCCGACCCGAAACACGGAGCGAAAAGGAACACGTCCGAACCCGATGGCGGAAAAAAAACAATCTAAGATGGAGTCGACGCCCATGCGCAATGGAGCCGAAATGGGAGGAGTCCCTCGGTCTCGTGACTCGAAAAGACTTCTTCGAAGAAAAACAACTTGTAACACTCCGAGCCCAACACCTGATGGCGGGATGTGCACAGCATGTGTATCTGCAGCTACACATGCCATCGAACATATATATATACATACACATATATATATATATACATATATATATATATATATATATCGCGCAACGGTATGTTGATGAGTACTTGGTTGGTGTGAATGGTCAACTGGTGAGAGTGGGCTGAGCATGAAGGATGCTGCACTTGGTGGGGTGTTACCTGTAACTATGCTGAATCATATAAAATACAAGGGATACTTCTTTTATTTACAACAGATACCTGGGTGTAGATGAGACATTTATTAGTACACTTGGCTTCTCCCGGTCACCACAATATATAAAGAGCTCCCTGAAATAGAGCCAGGGTGAACCCGATGATGAAGCATGCCACTACTTGAGTGGGTGAAGGTTCATTACAACAAGAAAAACTATAATTTTTCGTTGTGCTTGTAGGTGGGAATCACTTCAAGGTACACATGAGCTAGCTTAGGTAGGGGGATACCCTTTATTGGTGTGTTTGAATGTCATAACCGGTCATTAGTGCAGTGCTGTTTGGTAATCATTCTTGTGCATTAATTTACATTTACATTGCATTTTGTTCACAAACTAATGAGGTGGGTGCACATTGGCTTTCTTAAAGATGCAACAAAGCACTGTCTACTTGTAAAAAAAAAAACGAAAAAAAAAAACGACTATGCAATGTTTTTCTGTGTATACCTTTGAAGGTTCACCACTTACAATAAACTTCATCTTCTGACTCCCTTTCATTGCACTCTCTTTCAGGGCACAGTTGAACTAAGCTAATGTAATGTGTTCAAAAAGGGAACCTACTCCCAGCTTCCATACAGAAGTAGCCTAAGAGGTTGCTTCATTAGGGGATTTCTTTCTAGGACACCTAGGGGCAGCACTTAAGTCTCCCAGTCTTACAAACAGGTCTCTTAAAAAAGCCAGTCTACTGGCTTTGACAAAGCTTGTTTTAGCTACGTCTGCTTTAGCGTTGAGTGAAGAAGTATAAGACAGCTCAGTATAAAAAGGTAATTTTGTGTTCTACACACTGAATTATACTATGTTTAGCACAATGAAACAAACATCTTTCTCTTTAGAAGGTTACCAGTCTTTATTTTCAAAGTGCATCACTTGTCAGTCTTATGCATTAGATGAAAATAAATCATCCACTGTTCTGGGATGCGTTCAGCAATATGCACAGTGGGAAGCGCACATCATAACAACAAGAAGTCAAATAAGCATCAATTATCTGTTTTCTTTTACATAAGGTTTCATTTGAGGCAAGCTTTCACAAATAATGAGACTAAAAAATAAACCTATCCATAGGGAACACAGAAATATTACATCAGTTATTACACTATAAACCATAACAGGGTTTTTACCAGCCATTATCGGCTCTGCAATCTATTTTGCAAAAGTTACCTTAAAATTAGCTTAAGAGGAACGCTGTAATCTCTCGCTGTTGAAGCTCCTTATGGATAATTAAATGGAAATCACAACACAGAATACTTTGCTGCAATCCTCACCCTCGAGAATCCAAATAATATTTCATTATTACACTCCTTCCGTTCGTGAGGCATGAAAGATTGTCACTGTCTCTGCAGTCAATTATTACCCTTCAGACCTGTCTCAAGAATTAAAACCAGTGAACTGCTGATTACAAATGGGACAGTGCAACACTCCCCCCCTCTAGCCTGAAGCACCTTCATTCATTTATTTCATGTGGTTTTTTTTTTCACTTTTTGCTGAGATCTTTCCAACCTTGTTTTCATAACTAATTATTTTATTCTACCTTTGAGTACTCCTGTTTCTTCACTGAATCTTCTTGCTTTCTCCGGTTTTCCGTTTAGCCTAGAGCTAGAGAGCATGAAAAATCTTTTTAGGTGGAGCAGGAGCATATCCTGAGAGCAGTCCTCTTCCTGACACACCTACCTTTCACAAACACACTGTCCAAAGACTTATTACACCTCCAGATGCACATCGCTGTAGACACACAAACACTACGACCCTGCACAGATACACCTAATGATAAGCACTCCCCAAAAGGCATCCAAACATACTGCAAAGATATACACCCCCTTCACAGATACATTTGCCAACACTCGGAAACATGTATTTCTGCATATAAGCACACCCATTAGACACACATCTTGCATCTTACACCCACACGGACTGATATACACAAACTCTCCCTGCGCGCGTGCACACTCACCAATGCACGCACACACACAAACAGTCCTACAGAAAAACACACCCCACAGACAAAAATCTCAACGACCACCAAGGAGACCCACAGAGGCACTGCTGCAGACACACAGATTTTCTGCATGCAAGCTGTTTGAGGTTGCTGACTGCAGTGGTGATGGAAGCAGAGGAAACATAACAGGCAAGCAAGATTAAGGGCCTCATTAAGAGTCTGGCGGTCAACAGACTGCCAGACTCGCAGTGGCGGTCATGACCACTGCCGGTTTGGAGGTCCGACGGCCAAATCAAGAACGTTTCCGATGGGGTGACGGTGGTATAGATTGGAATCAGCCAGCTTGGTGCTGAACTCAGCACCGTCCTGCTGATTACAACTTTGTTCTCCACCAGCCTTTTCATTGCAGTTTCACAGCCATGAAAAGGCTGGTGGAGAACAGGTGCATGGGGCCACAGGGGGGCCCCTGCACTGCCCATTCCTGGTGCAGGGCAATGCAGGGGTCCCCCTGCCCAGCACCCTCATGTCTGCTATGTAGATAGTGTGCATTATGAGGGTGCTGGTGCCCCCTGCAGATGGCAGCATTGCCGCTGGCTCAATTACAAGCCAGCAGCAATGCTGCCGCCACTTCCACACTGGGCTGATGGTCGGAAACCTTAGTTTCCACCCGTCAGCCCAGTGGAAAAGTCATAATGGGATCGGTGGGAAGGTTGTCAGTAAGGCGGCAACGTCCCCGTCGAAAATTCGGCGGACGGGTCTTCCCATCTGCTGAAATCGCAACCTTGCCTTAAGTCTTCAAACTGCCTGGATTCCAAGAGATGGTAGGGAACAGTGCATGCTGAGGCCGCCTCTATGAGCGTGGGTGAGTGCCGGAGAGACCAGAGTGTGTGCATTGTGAAACGGCATGGATCATTGAAGGGTGAGTGTTTGAGAGGGATCTAAAGTCTAGAAGATGAACGGCCTGGTAGCTGCAGAGAAAAGTAGTGCTGGAATAGCACACAGTCCGATGGAGGGCTGAACAAAAGATGCCTACTTGCTGAAATAATTTTGGTGTCAGTATTTTAGTAACCACCCCAGCTTTTTGTGCAGTCTTCAAATCAATACTTCTCCATATCTCCCTTCTGTTTCTATTCTCCACCACAACCTCACTGTCATCCCTATTTTCCCATCACTCAATCTCAGTCAGCACAGGAGGGGTCCAGGTGCAGATCCCAACAACAGTGCTCTGCTGTACAGTAGCTTTTGATTGCTGGAGAGGTCCACACCTTGGCCTTGCATGCTGTTGAAAGGAAGAGCATCAGAGGCCATTAGCATTCCACCAACTGTGCTTGCCTGAAAAAGATGCTTATTTGCCTCAGGTTTCAGAAAATGTACCTGAACCATTCCAAAAGACCTCTAAAAGAATATTAAACTAGTATCAGACTTGAAATGCTTAATACTGAAATGGACAGTTTGGTAAAAGACTGCATTTAAACATACTTTGAGGGAAGATTTTCTATAGAAACAGAACCTAGAAAAGCTCTAGGTTTTGAATGTCTGACAAAAGAGCAGCAACATTTACCAACAACATAGTGGTGATGTAAGCAGCTAGGTGAAATCCCATGAAGTTGAATTCCACTTTTTTTTAAGGTTGTGCAGTAGGATTTCTAGAGTGCTTCGGGTCACAACGGCTAAACTAACATTTTTGGATGGGATCATGTTAAGTCACTAGTTTAGAAGCCTTTCTCCTTGCAGCATCAAAGGAAAGTTGAACAAAGGGCAGAGATAAGAGGACAAAGAGAAACGAAGAGAGGGATGGGGCACGGATAAGAAAACCAGGGTGAACATAAATATACAGAAGTGACCCGATGGGGCAGTGATGACAACCCCTTGGGTTCCCTCTTAAGCCTCTAACCAGAGTGCTGGAATTTTACTTTAGAAAGTCTTATTAATCTCCCATTCACCAGAACAAAGACTAGTGTGTCATGTTGGCCTCCAAAGAATTGTTAGAAGGGGCCGCTATTTCTGCATTTACTTTGCAGCCCCACAGACAATAATAGTCCAGTACATGCCCTGAAACCCTCCATTGTCCTTTTTTGCAGGAGGAAATGTTTTACTTGGGGGGTGGGCTCAGGGGTCCTAGAGCCAATCCCAGCATACACTGAGATTATGTGCTTGTGACTTATTATAGACCTTTAAATATTTCCCACAGGGACTGGATCTCTTTCTACCACTGTGACCCAATTACAACATTATGATGCCTCAGTTTCATTTTGTTTACACCAATTTAAAGTCTAGTTATCCATTGGATTAAATAAGTATTAAGTCACTAGTCCCTGACGGAAATTGGGCATTATCATTTTCATACCCCTGCCATGACTGCTTATTCAACTACTTTACAACATCAAATTTCCAAGGTCTTGGTGTTTACGAGACTCCAGTAATGTCAGTATGTATATGCAAGAGGTCTAAAGAAAGAGTTCTTGAAGCTACAGAGCTGTAAAACCAACCTGTCAGACTCTGACTCAAGGAAGAGAAAATAAAAATAAGTAAATACATATATGTTATATCTTTGAAGATCCTCACAATGAGAAACAAGTATGGTAATCGTGCTATCCCAGGCACATCAGACCAATATCACTTTCTGTGGTACATGATCATATGGTATTACATGGATCATATGTATGGGTTTTATTTCATCTTTAAACGCAATTAAAATTGCTGGACTCCACCAGTTAGGAGCATAGGATATCCACAATTTTTTTAAGTGACATTTTTATTAAATAAATACAAGTTACAATAGACACAGATGCAAGAAAAGATTCTCCTTACCTTTAACAAATTCTCACAAAGATCATTGAAACTTTTATTAAGTGTTTGATTTGTGAGGTAGATGTTATTCAATCGCATTACTCTTACTGATGTGAACATCTGAAAAAGTAAAATAACCTTAAAACAAATGTGCCAACAAAACAATTTGTACACAAATGCATAGGAAAATATTTCAAAATAATAATTCTAACTCCATAAACATTCACTCATGCATCTTTTTAGATCACCTCTTAGTGAAATTTGAAAAACACTTTTTAATGTGAGTTTGTCCAGGTTTTGTGTAAAGCAATGACACTTTGGTGGATGAGGTGTGCCTCATGACTACAGTGATATGATGAGGCACAGATAACCAGAAAGCATCAGTGCCCTGAACCAAAGCACTTTAATACTGGGATTTCACCCAATCAAATAACAGATCACTTTCTGTAGGCTTGGAAAGTAGGAAATAAAAGGCATACAGGTCACCATAAATGATATCTCAGAATATCACTTGAAAACATATGCTATGATTGACAACATGTTACAGCATTAAATGCATTACATGTTCCTACAAAAGCAGGCAACTGAATATCCTAGTGGATGTATACAATTGTCATATATAAGATGACTGTAAATCAACTCCATTGCCCTCTTTCTCATTACAATCAGTACTTCACTCAAGGAAAGTCTGCACACTGAAGCAGGAATCCCACTGATTAGCATATATATTTTTTGTTTAATACTATTAACTCCCTCCTGGCATCTTGTAAAATTTCATTCCCCATACACAACAATCCTCTTCCCAAATTGTGTCAGGTACTATACATGAGGCAAGCTCCCAGGCCTACATAGAGTGCCAGGCTGGACTTTGGCTAATAAGACTGCCTGAAGTCATTCATGGTGGGCATGTAAATAGAAAGAAGCTTTACCTATGTTAACAAAGACAACTCCTGCGTTTGCAAGCATTAGACCACTTTTCCTCCAATGAAAGAGAGCTTCCCTAAAGGAACAAAGTCTATTCCCTTCTTTACCAAGCTGCATTTGTCCTAGAAAGTGGCCATGAAAGCCGTGATCTGACAATGGCGCTCCAAGACATCAGCAGGAGAATAAATATATAATCCCTGAAGAATTCTGTGGTATATTTTCAGGCCTAGGGCTTTCAAGTCCTTTAGAAGGCATATCTGGGTGAGGGACTGGAGTACAGATACCCATAGGTGTCACAGTGCTTTACAGTAGAGCGAGAAACTTTACATGAGAAATTCAGAGTAACATGGTAGTAGACAATACATATAGCTACTAGGGTTACTCATGTTGAGAGTTACGTATTTACAAATGACATTCATTACATATTACATATTTAGAAAAGTTAAAGCAGATGAAGTTACAAAGATACATATTACATATTTACAGAGTTAAAGCAGATAGCTCTCCAGAGCGTTATGTAACAGTCAGGGTCACACCATTAAATGTGACGGTGTATACTATGTGAAACATTTCTTTGGAAGAGAACAGTTTTAAGGTTTGGAGGTAGCAAATTCCAAACTCTAATTGAATTACCTGAGAACGTTTGTGTCATAAGCCTTTCCCTTTTGAAAGCTGGAGGTTCAAGCAGCAGATTTTCAACATTTCATGAAGGTCCAGAGGCACCTGATAACTTTCGTTTGTTTGATAGGTAGCGAGGGAAGTGTGAATGTCTTTATGGGTGATGTAAGCAGTATTACATGTGGTCCTAGCTTCATTAGGAAGCCAGCAAAGAGTTATCAACAAAGGTGTGTTATGGGCATTTCTTTTGGCCCGATAGACGCAATGCAAAACTGAGTGGAGGATGGATTTTAAAGGAGGTAGGTGGGACTTCGGGCGGCCTGCAAGGGGAGAATTACAGTAGTCCACTTTGGAGAGTACTAAAGATTGGACAAGAGATTTCAGGTCTTGCTCAGAAATGCAACGTCGGATCCCTCAGAGAAGTCACAGTTGAAAGTGTGTATTCTTGGCCAGGGTGTTGATTTGGGATTGGAGGTTAAGGGGGTCATTCTGACCATGGCGGTAATTACCGCCATGGCGGAGGTCGGCGGTAGCACCGCCAACAGGCTGGCGGTGCACCGCTGGGCATTCTGACCGCGGCGGTTCAGCCGCGGCCAGAAACGGAAAGTCGGCGGTGTACCGCCGACTTTCCGCTGCCCGTCTGAATCCTCCATGGCGGCGGAGCGCGCTCCGCCGCCATGGGGATTCTGACACCCCCTACCGCCATCCTGTTCATGGCGGCTCTCCCACCATGAACAGGATGGCGGTAGGGGGTGCTGCGGGGCCCCTGGAGGCCCCTGCCGTAAGAGGGCCCCAAAAAGTATTTCAGTGTCTGCCCAGCAGACACTGAAATACGCGACCGGTGCAACTGCACCCGTCGCACCTTCCCACTCCGCCGGCTCAATTCTGAGCCGGCATCCTAGTGGGAAGGTTGATTTGCCCTGTGCTGGCGGGCGGTCTTTTGGCGGCCGCCCGCCAGCACAGGGCAAATGTCAGAATCACCGCCGCGGTCTTTCGACCGCGGTGCGGTGTTCTGACGGCGGTACCTTGGCGGACGGCCTCCGCCGTCCGCCAAGGTCAGAATGACCCCCTAAGTCTTTTGTCCAGATTACACCTAAGGATTTGGAACTATCAGCGATGGTCTGTTCACTGTTAAGAATGTTCAGATTATCCATCCATGATTAAATAAGAGGGGAAGAGTTTGAGGTAGAGATAAGATGAAATTCAATTTTAGCAGGATTCAGTTTTAGGTGATGAGACCTCATCCATTCTTGAATGGAGTTGAGGGTGGTGGTGAGTAATGAGATGCTGTGTATGGAGGACACTTTCAGGTAGAATTGGGTGTCATCAGTATAGAGGTGGTAAGGGATCCCGGCTTCTTTTAATATGTCTCTTAGTGGTTCAGTGTAAAGATTAAATAGGGTCAGAGTAAGGATAGAGCCTTGACGGACACCTTGGTCCAAATTGGAGCAGAGTAACAGTTTTCAATTTTAAATCATCTGAGATCTCCCTGTGAGGTACAATTCAAACCACTAAAGTGCTACACCTTAGATTCCCATTCTTTGTTTTAGTGTCTTGAGAAGTGCGTGATGGTTTACAGCATTAAAGGCTGCAGAAAGGTCAAGAAGGATCAGGAGCTGGCTGAATCTGGAACTCAGAGGGTATCGCTGATAACCTGTATCAGTGCTGTTTCGGTGCTGCAGCCTTGACTGAATCCAGATTGAAATTCATCAAGAAGATTGTTGCCCTTGATGTGCTGGCTGAGTTGCTCCACTACACGTTTCAGTGTTTTTGGCTAGTAAAGGGAGGTTGGTAATGGCAGGAAATTGTTAAGGTCAGTCATATTGGCAGAGGGTTTCTTTAGTAGTGGGGGTCACCTGACCAGTTTTCAGGGCATCAGGAAAGGATCCTTGGCTGCGAAAGAGGTTACCAGAGTTGTCCAGCAAGCAGACTAGCATGTGTGTGAAGAGGTCTATTGCAATGCTGATTGGGATATGGACTAGAGAATGGTTGGAGGTTTAGTTTTCAAGTTGTTCTAAAAGAGGGCATCTTCAGTGATTACATCAAAACTGTGCCAGGAGCCTTTGGATTTGCATCCCTCATATAGGGTTGGATGTGTATCATGATCGAAAAGCAATTTAACGTTGGCATCGTATAAATGTACAAATTCTTCTTTCTTGAGTGGGTCGTCAAATTTGATGGCTAAAGATGTGGGGGTTTGCTAGTGGTTTAGATCAGATTAAATAGTTTGTGTGGCCTGTTCATGGCAGGGTTGAGAAGGGTTCTAAAGTGATCTGATTTTTCGCTAAAGATATGTTTGTGGCAAAGCAATCTTGCGTATCAGATGTGTGCAAGGTTAATGATAGTGGGTGACTACCTCCATTTCTCCTCAAGGATTATTAGATCTTTCTTTTCATCATAGAGGGACTTATTGAACCATATGGCAGAGGATGTGGGTCTTTTATTCTTGCTCGGTAGTGGAGCTACTTTGTCTATCAAAACAGGCAAACTGGTGAAACAGTAAGTAGTCAGGTCATTGACAACCGAGTTGGGGCTGATATCTGGCAGTACCTTCTTAGCAGTGTTAATGAGAGTGCTGCAGGAGATGTTCTTTGTGTTGCCAAACTTTTTTGGTTATGCCAGGATTACAACATGAGAGAGGGGAAGTTAGAATGTGATGAGGAAGTGGTCGCACCAGTCGACAAGTGCAGGTCATCTACTGTGAGCAGGTCACCTTTCTATCTAAGTTTTCATCCCTGAGGCAAAAAACACATTGTAGAGCATCAACAGGTCGAGTCATTTGCAGATCTGACTCATACCTGCTTTCATCATTAAACAAGGTTAACATTCCAGAATCTACAGAATATGCTCCGTACCTGCTGGCTAGAGAGAGGAGGAGTCTTCTTTCTTGCTATACAAAAACAGTCTATACCAAATCAATGAGCCTTGTATCTCCAATGAACAGAACAGTTACTACACTGAGCATGTGACGCTTCCTAAACAAATATGGCCTCACCTCATCATCCTCAACACTGACTCAGAAAATCCATCAAAGAGGATCCAGGCCTTCATTTTAAAGAGGTCCTGCATCTGAATGGAGGCAGTGGATTTTGTGATATTTTCAGCACTTTCTACAAAACCCTCTTCTTGTTCCTGGGTAATTTAGAACAGCATCACACTTGATGGGTAAAATATAAGCATATCTCCATCCTCACCAGGCCAGCTGCAAACATATCTGATGTCTGCAGTAGGAGGAAATAATTATCATTTTCCAGTTCACATATCTTAGTTAAAATCTGTTTAGCCACATTCTCCCCAAACACCAGGCTATCCTAGTAATCTTTTCTTTAAGATCAAGTGTTGATCAGATATGTACTTGGGAAACACATGTCCAGTCCCAAGGTTAACAAGGTGCTTTGGTCAGCTACCAAAGGAATGTGAATGTGAAGATTCTCATGAGGAATAACACCCAAAGCAGTGTCTTCAGAAGCCTCCTATCACACTGAATAAAAATCATCTAGAATGGTGCAAAGGTTTAGGGCATTATGGAATCTATTGAAAATCCGTGTAGTCTCTTGACAAACACAGCCTCATACGGAGTTAGACAGCTTAGGAAAGAGTGAGAAATGTTTTCCAGTGTGTTAGAAATGGGGTCTCTAGCTGGCAGTCGGTTTGCACCCTGTCCAAATAGGGACCCTCACTCTAGTCAGGATAAGGGAGATACCTCCTCAGATAACCCTTGCTCACCACCTTGGTAGCTTGGCACGAGCAGTCAGGCTTATCTCAGAAGCAATGTGTAGAGCATTTGCACATAACACACACAGTTACACAGTGAAAACACTACAAAAGGACACCACACCAGTTTTAGAAAAATAGCCAATATTTATCTATTTAAAACAAGACCAAATCCAATAACAATCCAACATACAGCAATAAAAATATGAATTCTGCAAGATTTACTCAAAAATAAAGTTCCTTGAAGTCAATAGCACCACCTGGGGCTATCACGGCGTTGTGATCAACAAAACCAATAGTTCAGGCTGGCCGTGGCGTCGCAGGCCAGCTATGGTGTCAGGAAGACCTGCAAATAGTACCTTGGAGTTATAGGGCGTCGTGATCCTCGCTGTGAGCTCCGGAGAGCGGCGTCGCTGATGTCGGTTCCAGAGTCTGTGCAAGAGTCATCGGGCCCTTGAAGTCACATGTGTTGCTGATCGATCTCCGGGCTGATGAAGTCAAGAGTACTGGTGTGGATGGAGCTGGGGCTGCGGTGCAAAGCGGGACGATGCAACGTGCGGTGCCCACAGGTCACGGTGACGGCGTCCAGCGGGCCTCTGTGAGACCAGGGCTGCAGTATGAAGCGGGGCGGTGCAACGTGCGGTGTCCACAGGTCACGGTGCAGGCAGCGGTGTTGTCGTTGCGGAATCGCTGTCGTCTGTAGGCCCAAGCCACCGGTGCGGGATGGGACGGTGCTTCATGACCCTCACAAGCGATGTCCACAGGCTACGGTGCAGGCAGGGATGTCTGGTGACGACACTGGAGTAGATGGTGCTGGCGTCAGTGGACTGGGGCTGCGGGACGGGACGGTGCTTTGTGCTCCTCACGAGCGGTGTCAGCAGGAGCATCATCGTCTGGGAGGCCCAGGCTGTGGCGTGAGCAGGCAATGATGGAATGCGGGGCCCACAGGTCGCGGTGCGAGCAGCGGCTCGGTCAAGTCGTCTGATGGCGGCGTCAGTGAGACCAGGGTCGTGGTGCAAAGCAGGGCAATGCAACTCTGTGCGGCGTCAGCAGGTCACGGTGCAGGCCAGCGGCATCGTTGGCAGCAGCACTGTGGTTTCTCCTCTTGAACAGCACAAAAAACACAGTTCCCAGTGCTGCAGGCCGAGGAAACTGAAGTCTTTGGTGTCCCTGAGACTTCCAACAGGAGGCAAGCCCTACTCCAAGCCCTGGAGAACTTTCTCAAGCAGGACACGCAGCAAAGTTCACCCTTTGCACTCTTTTCAGGCAGAAGCAGCAACTGCAAGCCAGTCCAGCAAAGCAGCACAGCTCTTTAGCTCTTCTCCTTGGCAGAGGTTCCTCTTGATTCCAGAAAGATTCTAAAAGTCTGGGGTTTTGGGTTTTCTTCCTTACCCTGTTCTGCCTCTGAAGTTTGCAAACTTCAAAGCAAAGTCTGAAGTGTTTGCAAGATCCTTTCTTGTCCAGGCCAGGCCCCAGAGACACACAAGGGGGTCAGAGACTGCAATGTGTGAGGGCAGGCACAGTCCTTTCAGGTATGAACGACCACTCCTCCCTCCCTTCTAGCTCAGATGGCTCATCAGGATATGCAGGCTACAACCCGCCTCCTTTTGTGTTCCTGTCTAGAGAAGAGGTGTGAACAGCCCAACTGTCAAACTGACCCAGACGGGGAATCCACAAACAGGCAGTCACAGAATGGTTTAGGCAAGAAAATGCCTACTTCCTAAAAGTGGCATTTTCAAACAGACAATTTAAAAACCAACTTCAATAAAAGATGTTTTTTCCATTGTGATTTCAGAGACCCTAAACTTCAAATTTTTATCTGCTCTCAGGGGGAATCTGCACTTTAAAAATATTTAAGGCAGCCCCCATGTTAACCTATGAGAGGGATAGGCCTTGCACAGTGAAATCCGAATTTGGCAGTATTTCACTGTTAGGACATATAAAACACACTAGTATATGTCCTACCTTAAACATACACTGCACCCTGCCCCTGGAGCTGCTACCTAGGGCATACCTTAGGGGTGCCTGACATGTAGCAAAAGGGAAGTTTTAGGCCTGGAAATTCGAATTGGCAGTTTAAGACTGCACACATAGACACTGCAGTGGCAGGTCTGAGCCATGGTTACAGGGCTACTAATGTGGGTGGCACAACCAGTGCTGCAGGCCCATTAGTAGCATTTGATTTACAGGCCCGGGCACCACTAGCGCACTTTACTAGGGACTTACTAGTAAATCAAATATGCCAATCATGGATAAAGCAATCAACAGTACAATTTCTATAGGGAGCACTTGCACTTACCACTGATTAGCAGTGGTAAAGTGTGCACAGACAAACCATCAAAAACAGACCTGAAAAAATAGGAGGAAGGCGGCAAAAAGTTTCGGGATAACCCTGCAAAAAGGGCCACTTCCAACACAGTGCAGTAATACAGTCCAATCCCAGTCAGGAGAAGTGCAAGAATGTGAACACAGATAGAACCTTATGGGAGAAATCATGCTTCTCCCAGAGGAGACAGATGTGGTGTTAAGTGTATTATGATTAGAACGCTTCTGAAGGAATTCACTGCTAAACTTTGCCTAAACCATGGCATAATAATGACTGCACTACTGTTTCATAAACCTATGTGGAATTATCAGATGACAGGTGAAATGTCAAAAACAGATTATAATGAAATAGAATTTAATTACTTTGTGATATGCCCTTTGCTGCTACGATAGGAACAGCTATATAGCAATAAGCAGGGAATTCAATTTTTTAAATGGTAGGCATTTCCAAAATAGATTCTGATTCCTGGTCTCTAATCCAGTTGAAGCAGCCCGTTCAACGTCTAATTCAATGTTATTTTGTCAATATTTATGACTAGTATTATACTTATTTAACTGTTAATCTATGTTCTGTTTGATTCCAAAAACAAACCCACTAAGCAAGATGTACCTGAATGTGTTATTTTGGTCAATGGTCATTAGAGTTCAGTTAATTGTTTCCTCTCCATCATTAGAACTTTCACAGACCCAAACGGTTTAAATTAGAACACAAAGGAAAAAATAAGAAGTGAGATGGTGAAGTGTGATGAAATAAGTAATAAACTTTGAAACATAATCTGTTTTATTTGGATTATAGAACATACACAAGTGCCTTAATGTTTCTTCAGTACCTAAGGTATGCAATATCATTGCAGTCAGCAATGTATGATTCTAGAACAAGGTGGTTAAGGACTAGTTTTGAGTTCTTAAAACGAAATCATACTTACAGAATGCACGTTTTAAGTAATTCATTGGCTCTCCCAAACTCTTCTAGCGAGGAAAGGCATTCTCATAGAAATGGGTTTGGGGTCGTGTTACTTTGCCAAAACACAGAGGTAAAAAAAAATAAGGCAATGATGTGATTCAGATAAAACTGATATTTTGAGAATGCTCCTGCGATGATAGCTGGAATTCGTGTTGAATAATTCTTGTGTGTTATAAAAAAAAAAATGACAAAATGGTAGATGTGTGCATCGAATGATCTGTATTTTTGCTTAAGAGTGTATCACAAGGAGTAGGAAAATGTGGCCTGTGATTGCCCATCTTGATGCAGTTCGAGGTTTCAACATTTTTTTTTTTTACAGCTAATTAATTATAGACTCGTTCTTTAATAGCCAAACACACATGCGTTCATTTCCTTGTAGATACTTTCCCCCACATATGACCTCTGTCTAAAAGCAAAAATGTCTTCCGTTACCTTGAAAAGAAAATCAAAAAAATATCTTACCTGGATTTCAGATGTCCAATTATTTATTCCAGGCATTATTTCTGTATTACAGCTATAGAATCCTATTAAAGAAATCAATGAGTGGATCGTAAAGTCTTTCCTGAGGTGTATAATTCCTGAATTAACAAGTAAGCAGCACATATATTTCGGTAAATATACAACAATACTCAGTGGTCAATCCAGATGCTTCTAATGTCTAAAAAAAGATTAGCTTTCCAAAACAGGAATAACATTATGTAAAACAGGCATTATTTAATCGAATATAAAGTTCAAGCTCTTTATGTTTGCAGGCCCTTAACTCCAGACTCATGTGCTATCCGCACTATGAGGTGGTGTAAACAAAACTCTTTCAGCACAGTACAGGTAAAGAGACTAGGAGACAAAAAAAGTGACTGGTCCTGAACCTCCAATAACGCCATCTGCCTTAAATACTCCAGTTATTTTTTCTCCAGGTCTGAAGGAAGGCAGACAGCAGGCATCGGTCATGAGGAGGTAAAGTAATTGAAGGACTAAGAGTATACCACTTCCTGTAAAATGTCTTGTTTAAAAAGGTAGACACTAAAAATGTAAGGATGGTACGGAGTTTAGAAAAATGTTGCTTAACATTTTGTTCTACATCAGTTACATACATGCTGTGGTAAACAAAAAGTCACATTTGTATTAAGCATCGTGATGGCAGTTTATTTTTCTTAATTTTATAAGTCTATCTTTTTGAAGGTTGCAGAGTTAATACTCAAGCACCTCCAGTCGTGCTGCTTTCTCTTAGCTTCCTCATCCCCTTGCAGCCCTTCTCCCTACCAAACCGAGCCTGTTCTTACTCTAGTCTCACTCTTATCCCTGCCTCTTTTTCTGATGATTTTTCTTTTGGCATAAGATACCCCTGAAACTCAAGCGGACGTCCTCCAGTGAATACCCTCCATTGGCCTCTACCCCAATTATGGTCTTAAGAAGCGATATAGTACACTTTTTTATAGCACAAAAAAAGTTTTTCTACATGTATTAAAACCATTTTAGAAGTCGGGAAAGTTTTACCAACTCTTAAAATGGGCTTAGAAATGGATAAGATTCACGATTTCAAGATTTTTATTTAGAGTTTTTAGATCTACAAAGAGATCTGTGGTAAATCAGCAAGTTCTGCAATATTATCATATATGAGATATTTGCATTTGATATAAAAGAAATCACAATAAATCAAAAAGTTCGGCTTAATGCCACGTGGGACCATTACATTCCATCAAGATTCAATTGGATTAGATAATTAAAAAACTCTTTGCACATTTAAATATTTTATCCGCGTTCTAAAGGAACCGAGCAGCTGCTGTGTGCATGTGTTAATACCATGCTTCAAAAACAAGGGTTTTAAAAAACAACATCTAACTGGCTTTAAAACAGGGCAAACAAAGAGTACATGGTAGATCATCTATACTGCGCCCATGCACAGAGTACACCTCCTATCAGCCCAAATTAAGTGGCGCCACTCACCCACAACACAGCTCAAGCGAAGACAATTTAGTCTGAACATCAGCTTGCAGAGACAGACTCCATGATTCAGGTTCCATCTTAGATAAGGATGAGGAGCCGAAACTCTGGCGGTCCTAGTTACTTCCTCCAGCCTTTTTAAACTCCTGCCAATGGCAACTGTCTAGTTCCATTGATCTAACTTTAGTGGAACTTGTTAAGTAGCATATAAGGGTGTTGTAAGTCATTTCTGGCAGGTCTATCAACTTAAGGCTAAAGTGCATGCAGAAGGTTTGACATCACGGTGTTATCACCTTTTAACGAGGGAAAACATTCCATGCTAATGAGTTTCCTCAGGGAGCCCTCTTCTGAGTGCATAAGGTGAAAGCCCAAACGTAATGCCAGCTCTCTTTCAATGGTGCTAGTCAGCCCCATTCCTATGAGCAATGCCTCAATTTGCGCCATAGTATTTAAATTACATAGATCTCAAAATGTTCCCTTCCAGTTTATGCATAAAGTGCCAGTGCTAAATGTCTATAGCTTCCACTTCATATAGCAGTGAAGGTGGTATTTTGATCTTATACACACTAAGTAAGTGAATAAAGTGCCTTCTACCAGTTGTCCCATCGACAGCCTTAAGTCTATTTGCATGAGATAGAGCCTTACTTGTCAAACAGGCAGTGTCATCAGAGACTATTTTACCTGAATTTAACCTTCAAATAACGCCACTCCGTAGCAGCTACTAGGGCATGAAGGCGCTTCTGCAACCCCTTTGGTGTCAAACCCAGTAAGGTAATGTAATCAGCATAGGGGAGTGTCCCTATCGGGACAACCTGACCATTGGGGCATCGCAATCAACACGTCCATCTGTCAAGGTAAATCAGCGACAAATAGTGAGGAAAGAAGGGGCGCTAATAAGCAGCCCTGCCCTAAACCATTTTTGGTTTTGAGCTTAGGTGTGAGCCCTCTAGTTCCTCTCAACATTAATTGGTGCCACATGTCCATATGCAAGGCTATTATTAATTTTAATAGACCCTGTGGGATACCCAAGTCCTTGAGCTTCCTCCATAGAGTGCACCTGTCACTTAGTCGAAAACAGTAGAAAAATAAATAAATGCTGTGTAAACAGACATACCCCATTTCCAAACATACTTCTCTGTGATGAGGTGCAATATAGTTATATTATTCAAGCTGGAACAATTTGGTTGAAAGCCTGCCTGTTCAAAGGGCAAAATCTGCATTATCTTTACCCAATCCTGCAGATGAATAAATGTAGACTTCGCAGAGATTTTTCCGATTGCGTTTAGCAACGGAATTTGTCTATAAATCGCGGGTTAATCAGTGGTACGTTTTTTTATGTAGCCCCCCAGGAATTAGGTGTCTCGCCTGAATTATAACAACATTTAAAGAGTGGGCAAACAAGTAGCCCATAAATCAGCATCTAACTTAAAGATGGTCATAGGCAGCTGATCTTGCCCTATCGCCCCAGAGCTTCTTGCGCCCTAAATGACTGGTTTGACTTGCACCTTTGTAAGGTAAGGAAGAATAAGCTTGTCCCTATTTCTGGGCCTCGATTTTGACACACTTTGATTTATTAAAACATCCCCTAAGCCATTTGAAGCATACAACGAAACGATATATTTGCTCCAGACTTCACTTGTGATATTAATAATTTTGGGATTACCTATACTGCCAGAACATTCTCCCACGATATTACAAATTAACCTTGAATTCTTCTATTTAACAGTTTCAGTAATTTCAGTAATTTCTATCCATCTCCTATTGGCTTCTTTTCTTTTTTGTGACCCTAACCACCTTGATCCCGTCCTTCTATGACAATTCATGATTTTATTATGTTCTTTCGAGTAAAATTCAAATTGCTCTTCAGGATAATACTGTGCATGTGGGCATTATCGTCATGTGAATGACTCTGTACCAAAGCATTTTCCCATCTTGAACTGTAATCTGTGCTGAACCTGTCGTCTTACTCCCCTGACGTTTGAAAGATCCTAGAGTAGATAATTTGTGTTGCTGTGTTATTTACTTCTCTTGTGATTGTAGGCTAGTCAAGTGTGCTTGAGGTGCACTTCTGTTATAATGGCCAAATGTAGCTACTGTGTCTCAAAAATACTGTGGTTTTATTTGAGAGACTGTCATCTTTTGTTATACGACCACTGACTGTTACTAATCATTGCTTCACTGTGCACAACAACTGTCCAGATGTTATGTCAGCCAAACATCCAAAGTCTGGAATAAGGAACCTGAAAAATATAACTATTATCCGGAAAAGAGGACTCGGTGTGGTTAACAGAGGTATCACGTTTGGAAATGGAAATACTATGTCTCCCTCTTCTTCATACTCATGGGGTGCATGTTTATTTGACTATTGGGAGGAGGCTTTAAATTAAAAATATCAGTTTCACACAATTCGATGAGTTTGAGAATCATATTTTCATTATTTGATCATTCAAAATTAGTATTATTAGATTTGCCACTGCATATTCTCGTAGGTAAGAGAAATTGGAAGAATATACCGCTGTCTGCCAGCTGTACAGTTGCTTATAAAAAGCATAGTCAAATTCACTTGGTTTTCTTCTTTGCTGATCATTCTTCTTCTTTGATTTGCTGAATCACTTCTGTATGTATCACACTCCGAATATCCTCATTTTCTAAATCTAGTGATTGATCTGGTCATATTCTTCTACTGAACTGCCCAACCTTTGTGCTGTTAAACACTCAGTATAAGGTATGTCTTTTTTCTAATGTTGAGGAAAACTCAGTTGGTATTTAAGATATTCTAAGGAGACATTACAGAGTAAAATACTCTTACCTGCATATTCTGCCCCATAGGAACAGTTTACAGCCAGACAAATAATGTTAGTACTACTGTAGTCCAAAGTCAAGCTTTAAGTTCAGCATCAGTACTTTTCCATGTTAATGATGTAATCAATGAAGATACTTAATAGCATAACTGTAGTTTCATAGACTGAAATGTCACTCTGCCCAATCGCTAACTCTCACATATGCCCATAAAAAGATTTGCAACCCATTTCTCTGTTTAGAAATGTCAAGGTATGGAGAATACTTGTGAGTCAGCAGGTAAACTGTAACACATACAACTTATGTAAGCAAGATGTAATTCCTTCTACTGCAAGAATAGAGAGATTTGGTATTTATTGTTAACAGGTAATCATATATCCATGGTATGTCCTAAATTATTCCAAAGTTCATTGGTATCTTTGGAATATGATGTAGAAGAGGACACCTGAAGCATAATAAATGCGTCTACATGAGACATATGTTCTCTCATTGCTTCAATCTTTGATATGTTTTTACTACCAGGCAGTGTTCTCATATTTGTATGTAATTTTGGAGGACCTTTCAAACTATGCTCACTCAGTAACCCCCTATTATACTAGAAGCTCAAAATCTCAACTTTTCAACTATCTGCCATTTTTCTTTCTGTAGTATTTTCACTGGTACCTTCTCATAGTATTGCAACTGATTGAGCAGAAATAATGCTTCCTTGTCATAATCTGAACATTGCTGATTAAATACATTCCCTCTTTATCGGTAAAACAATTTTACAATTTTTCACATTTCTAGGTTATTCATGTTGTTTTTCAGACAAAATCTGTAGTTTACGTACATTGTTCTCTATATCTTTCAAAACAAATTTGTAAACATCTAAATTAGAGAGAGTTGGTACACATATCGATATTAATTTAAATTCACATGTTCTGCTTGAGAACAATCTATGTTCAATTAATTGGCTAATGTCACAAACACTCCGTCATCTAGTGATAATAGTGTGACAATATCAATCAATTACTGTAAAGTCAGTCTAATATTTAATCAGAAAAAGCATCTGTTACTTATATGTAATTAAAAAAGAAAGGCATTATAAACATCTGCATCCATAAGCATTTTACATCCAAACCCATTTTCATTTGCCATTGGTTAAAATGAGAATCCTTTATCTAGAACTGAATGTATTGATACATTTATGACAATAGGCCATATTTTAGAATCTTATCTTGGGTCTGAAGCCTTCTCATTGATATAGGTCTGATCAAACCTGAATGGACCAAACATTTTTACATAGTTATAAAGTCTTCTTAATGTATAATCTTTTTCTTCTCTTATGAGTCCAATCCCCTTTTTCTTTTACTGTTCTTCTTTGTATGCATCTAAATTATGATCTACAATAGTATAATTGCATAGTCTGTGTTGGCCACTTCCTCATATTCACACCTTAGATTTGTTTTCTTAACTGTATAACCTTTTGACGTTTCTCTGGCATACTGAGCAGGTACTACAAGTAGACTGTCTTTAAATACTAAAAAAACACCTTCTGTGTAGAAGACAGCAGCCTCTCAATAAAATGAAGAATGCCTGCACCGAAAGACATTTCATTCAAGGATAGACATTATCACCCACCATCACGTTCAGCATAACGAAATATGAAGCATAATACATGGAGGGGCACCCCTCTGGACTCACACAGGCGGTAGGAGGCCAGAGTATGGTGCTGAGGGGGCCCCTGGAGATCACCCCCCCACAACGTGGGGGCAGCAGGAGCCTTTGTTACAGCACTGGTCACGTTTCCTGCCTTCACTGACTGTATGATTGTGGATACGATACTGCAAGCACATTTCTAAAGCTAAATGGCTCACTGAAGTTTCAAGATTGAGTTGCATATGGTTGGGTCCCAACTGAGGTGGTATGGCGTGCAGAAAAATGATGGCCTGTGATACGGTCAAGAGTGGTTCAGATTCATTCAAACATTTCACCCATCAGATTTTGTATACTGTACTGAAATTTGATCCCCACATTGTAATTATATCAGTGCTTTCTTTATCTTTCTAACGATTCAGTTCCTCTAACTTTAACATGAGAATTATTTTCAAAGCCGGCACAGGACAGGAAGACACACCAAGGATCCAAGGACAACTGTGCATAGACAATGACATTCAACCCTTAACAATTGTACTTGCAAATATCAGCTCCTGTAAGTCTATTTAAATGGACCACGAGCAACAAAACATAGAAAAAGTATTCATAAAGCTGTTTTTAAGCAGTAGTAAATTGTGTGTACACCAGTCCAGTGAGCATTTGACAGACAAACAAAAAGGTTTCTTCAACAATCAACCTAGCACAAACCATCGCCAAACCCCACAAACCTCCCTCCTCCCCCTAAACCCCGCAGCATGCTAACACGTTTAATCCTGCCTTTGTGGCAGACTTTAAATACATTTCCCCTTTAACCTGAGAGGGGCAGATATCCAAGGTAATGTGTTTCCCAAGTAGCTGGCCCCACTTTGCCAATGTCCCTGGGGGGCCACCTTTTGCCAAAAAACATAAAACAATGACAGATAGTGAACATTGCAAGGGTGCTGGCGCACCCTGCATCATACAGCGTTGCCGCCAGCTCGATTACGAGCCAGAGACATTGCTGTAGGATGTTTCTGCGGTTTCCGCGCACCGACCACTATGGCGTCAACCTCCCCATCGGAAGTTCAGCGGACGGGCAAAAACATCTGCCGAACTCGTAATCAGGCGCATAGTCTCTTCCAGATAAGGAGTTACTGAAGGTAAGTAAATTGTTAATCTGATAGAGATTTTAAGCTGCAGATTCATTACCTTTGAATAGATACCCAAACCACATTCTCCTGGCGGTGTGCTGCAGACAGATTTTAGAAACTAGAAAGTGCTGCAGGAACGAAGGAGCAAAATGCGCACCCCTGCCTGATAGATGTCCAGGGCTGGGACTCCAAAAGCTGACACCATGGTCACAGCTTTTCCTCTGGTGGAATGGGCTTGTAAGCCCTTTGGAGGCAGCTTCTTAGCCAGAGCGTAGCAGATTTTCATACAGAGAATTACTCAGCGTGAAATGGTTAGTTTCTGTACTGTCCTACCTTTGTTTTCTCCCACATATCTCACAAAGAGTTGGTTGCCCACCCATAACTCTCTTGTGCGGTCAAGGTAGAACGACAATGCTCTTTATGGGTCCAGCCATTGGAGTTGCCCCTCTTCTTTATAGGTGTGCGGGGGAGCATAAAGGTGGGCAGGGTGACCGTCCGTCCCAAATTAAATGAGGTCAACACATTTGGGAGGAAAGAAGCACAGGTGTAAAGCGCCACTTTATTAGGAAACCCTGAGATAAGGAGGCTTGGAGGACAAGGCCTGTAGCTCACTCAACCTCCGGGCAAATGTTATGGCTATGAGAAAGACTGTTTTGACAGTAAGCCACCTGAGGGAACAGTTGTGATGTGGCTCAAACGGAGCACACATGAGGTACGTGAGAACAGGTTCAGGTCCCACTGAGGCATAATGAGGGGTGAAACATATTTATAAGCCCTTCTAAAACCGATTCACAATAAGGGACTTAAACAAAGAGGGCTGGTCAGGCAGTCGCGGAGAAAGTGGATAGATATCCCTTAAGAGTGCCCATTGCAGAGCTCTGTTGGGCAAGGGACTGAATGAAAAGCAGAAAGAGGATCTAAAAACTTCTCAGTACAATATTTTACAAATGTTTGCCAGCAGCAGGTGTATACTGTTTTTGTGGAGGAACACCTGGCTGCTAAAATAATATTACAGACTTCGCAAAGAAGGTTGAAGGCTGTCAACTGTCATCGCTCAATCTCCACGAATGAAGGAGCAGAGTTGACAGGTTTGGGTGGAGAACCCTCCCCTGCAGCTGCGACAGAAGATTTTCTCAAGGGGGCAGCCTGATTGGAGGATCGATGCTCATTTTTCAGAAGCTCTGGATACCAGACTCTCCACACCCAATCCGGAGCCACAAGGATTACGTGGGCTGGGTAGTTCATCTTTTTGAGAACTTTGGGCAGCAGTGGTATGGGCTGAAAGATGTACAGCAAGTCTGAGCTCTACTCGCGATGAAAATCATTGCTGAGCCATTGCCACCATGGAAACTCCAACGTGCAATACTGCTGACATTTTGTGTTCTCTTCGGAGGTGAACAGATCTAACCAAGCGTCTCCCCACTGATGATAGAGTTCTTGTGCCACCTCGAGTGGAGACCTCACTCGTGATCCACTAAGCATAGATGGCCGAGTTTGTCCACCCTGGTATTCAGAGAACCTGCCAACTACCAGGGTTATGCCCTGCTGTTCCAGCCATGTCCAAAGAAGCAGGGCCTTTTGACAAAGGATCAGTGAACCCACCCCGCCCTGTTTGCTGCAGTACCATTTGACAGTGGTGTTGTCCATGAACATCTGCACTAACTTCCCCTTGACAGAGAGAAGAAATGCTGTCAATGCTAGCCAGATCGCCCAGAGCTACAGCAGACTGATCTGAAGTCCGGATTCCGCCGAAGACCAGAGTCCTATGATCTCTACCTCTGCCAGATGGCCGTCCCATCCCAGAAGTGAAGCATTTGCCACTACTGTGAGGTCTGGTTGAAGAAGGGAGAGGAGTCTGCCTTTGACCCAATCGTGGTTTGAAATCCACCACTGCAGGTCTTTACCAGTTCCCTCCAAGATCAGGTCCATGTCAGAGAGAGATCACCAATGCTGTGCCCACTGGAACTTTAGGTCCCACTACACTCTGGCATGATTTACCAGCAGGATGCAGGAGGCCATGAGGCCCAGTATCCTTAGAACAGTCTCACCGAAACCCAGAACAGAGGCTGAAACATCAGTATCATAAGCTGAATATCCTGGACTTGCTGGTCGAGAGGATAAGCTAGAAACTGTGCTGTGTATATAACAGCTCATATGAAAGAGAGCATCTAAGAAGGAGTCAGGTGTGACTTCAGCACATTTATAGTGAACTCCAGTAAATGCCGAAGGTTCGCTGAAACCCTTAACCTGCGCAAATGAGGTGCGACTACCGCCATCACCTTGGTGAACACCAGAAGTGGGCTGGTAAGGCCAAATGGGAGCACGGTGAACAGAAAGTGCTTGTGGCCTACCTTGAACCGTAGGTAATGCATGTTGGCAAGCAGGATGGGAATGTGAAAAAACACATTCTGTAAGTCCAGTGCTACCAATCAGTCTTCTTCTATGGCAGACAAGACCGGAGCCAACATGAGCATACTGAATTTCTCATTCTTGAGGAAGAGATTGACGGTCCGTAGGTCCAGAATAGGGTGAAAACCCTAATTCTTTTTGGGTATCGGAAAGTAGCAGGCATAACAACCACTAACTACTTCTGATATGGGGACCCTTTCTATAGCTCCCTTGGCCAAGAGAGCCGTAACTTCCTCTCAGAGCAGAGACAAATCATCCTCCGCCAGCCACTTGAAGGTTGACGGTATTGGGTGAGGAAAAGACTGGAAAGGCAGAGCATAGCCCTTCCGAATGATCTACAGAACCCAATCGTCCAACGTAAGGGAGGAGAGGATATTTAATTCTCCCTCCAACTGGACAAGATTAGTCAAACTAGGAGGGCTTAGAGACTGTAGCTGCGGGGGGCTGGGTGGTGGATGGCTTTTGGCTTCTAGACACTCAAGGTCTGTAGACACTGCGCCCAAGTCCTCACACAACTTGGGAGGCTTGCATCAGACAGTGGCTGACATAGGGTTGGTGCTGTGGTATGCCCCTTCCATGGCCTCGAAAGGGGCAAAAACAAAAGGCAGACAGTAGACAAGAGGTCGCCGAGAGGCCCAAGGACTTGGCCGTAGCCCAAGAGTCCATAAAGTGCTCCAACGCCAGGTCTGCCTTCATGCCAAACAATCAAATCCCATTGATGGGCATGTCCATAAGGTTTACCTGGCCATCCCCCAAAAAGCCAGATGTTCTCAGCTAGGCGTGGCGCCATAAGGTCACAGTCAACGAAACCACTCTACCCAGTGAGTCAGTCATATTTAGGCCATACCTAATGGTGAACTGAACTGTGCCGCATATCTCCTGTCTTTCACTGTCTGGGAGAGGATGGCCCGGGTAACCTCTAGGACCTGTGGCAGCACTTGTGCAATCGTATCCCATAAGGTGAGCGAGAACCGGTCCAATAAGCAAGAGGCGTTCACCGATCTCACCAGGCTGGTGGAAGAAAACATCTTCTTACCAAGCCGGTCCAGCCACTTGGATTCCCTGTCCGGGGGAGCCGAAGGGAATGCGCCATTGGAAGTTGAGGCTTGGACTACCAAGTCCTCAGGGGTGGGGTGTTGGCTGGGGAAACTAGAGTCGCCCGATGAAGGGCCATGACAGAGGGAAATAATCATATTTACAAGAGCCCCTGTGCTGGGCTTGGACCAAGTTCCCAGCAGGACGTCAGTATATGCCTCACTAAAGGGCAGGAGGGATTCGGAAGTGGAAGCCCCAGACTGAAGCACTTCAGTCGAGAGGCTTGTCTCGACAGCCACCAAGGGCAGTTCGAGGAACACCGCTGCGTATGCACCACCATTACATAACGAGCTCCCTCCTCAGAAGCCACACTGGATGAAGAGAACAACCCAATATATCTGGAGAGGTGTCCAGTCCACTGGTCTCTCCTAGTTCCTCATACCAGTCCATAGACCTTTCTAACTAGTGTTCTAAAGGGTCCAGCGACCCCTTCCAATCTTTTTCCATGATTGGCTCCTGAAAATAATGCTCAGTCAACAATCTGGCACCTGTGGGCGCCATTTCTGCCGGAATCTGCGCTGTGCAACCTCAGTTTGGTACCGTATCGCCTGGAATCAAAATTAGGCTGGTGCCACTGAAAGCAACAGCATTGTGACAGGTGCAGGGGAAGGTCGCAGTGTATTTCCGGTCCAGGTCTGGATTCGGATCCATGAGACCCCATAGGAGTCACAGGCGAACACGTTGGCACAAAAGCTGGCAGGGCACCCTCTGACCCAGCGGGGTCCAAAGACTCTCCTGAGGGGACGACCCGCTCAAATACGTGGCGCATAGCCTTGTAGCAGTCTTTTACGTGAGAGAGGGTCTCTCCAGCTCCTGGAAATGGAGGAAGGTGCGGAGCCAGACCCGGCATTGCTTAGGTGGAACCATGCCTAGAACGCCACTGTTCCACACTCGTCGCGTCAGCTGATGGATGAGGCGAAGTCGAAGTCCTTTTAGACTTTGTTTTGTGCTCCTTTCCCGAGTGCCCTAAGTGGGGAGAAGACTACTTGGGGCTCCTGGAGCCCTCCTGTGACCTTCTCCTCGACCAGGAACTTGACGTCCGAAGAGTCATGCCAGATGATATCAACTGCCAGGCTGCAAGCAGCTTCAGATAGTGCCCCCTCAAAGCCTTTGGTACCATGGACTGGCAGTCTGGGCATGACTTCAAGTCGTGGTCATGCTTGAGATTCCATAAGCAGACAAGGTGAGGTTCATGGTGCGGTGGCAGGCGCCACGCTGCTTGAATCCTACCTTTCTAGATGTCATCTTGACAAACTACAAAAATACTCAATAAAACGTCAAAAAATTCCAGCGGGGAAGCTCCCTCTGGATCTGCGCTAACTGGCGCGGAAAGAAAGGAACTGACATCTGCACGCCTGGGTGGCGCCTATATAGGTGACCGCAACGTCACATTCAGCACCACTGACACCGACAACACCACACTGAACTGAACGGACATACCCAACAGAGCGCAATAGGGTAGTGCTGAAGCAAAAGTTTCCAGATCCAGTCCGATGTCTGGGAAATTCAAAGGTAAGAAATCTGCAGCTTTAAGCCTCTATCAGATACTTGAATACATTAGATGTTTAGCACCTCCTATGCTGGGTGCAGGAAGAAGGGGATGAGAGTTAGGCATGAAGACATGATCCACTGCAGAGATTTGTACTTCTAGACTTCACAGGTAGATATCTCGACTGGCTTTTCCAAATGTGCTGTTTGGAAGGGAAGGCTTCACCTCAAGGTGTATTGAGAATTGCTGTGTGAAACTGCATGTAGGTGCGCGGAGTGAAGGCAGCCAATTTTTCCTAGTTAGATTTAAGAGCATACAACTGAACTTTTGGAGAAAAGCAGAAGTGTATTTTTTGACTTATTGTTTTAATTTCTGCTAAATGAGAAAACTGTCTAAGTATGGACATAGTCAATGGTATTGTTTCCAGAGGCGTGTGCCACAGTGGCAAGCCACTTCATAAAAGTTTTGGAGGTGGACTTTAGAATGGACCCTGAGCCGACACGGAGGGCCAGCCACTGAAAACCAGTTGAATTGGCTATACTTTGTGTAAATGAAATTGTAAATGTAAATTTCCTGTAGCTCTAGTAATAACAGAAATTCTCCTTCGTGCAGGAGCTAATGAATCTGCTGTAGACTGATCATCCAGTAAGGAATGATCATTTAGGAAGCTGTTCAACTGACATAGTTTGAGACTGCAAGCCAGCCCCAAAACTTCTTCCGGGCAAGGATGAATCTCGAACTTCAGCACTGGTGGTGCTTGGTTCGACAATCTTTGTTGGTGGCCCTCTCCCCATGACCTCCTCTTCGGATTCCCTCACTACCACCTGCCAAAAGTGCATCTCCGCAGCACCTCTTTCACATACATATCATTTATTTCAAAGTGCTGGTAAAGGCTGGCTTTACTAATCCACTCAATTATCCTCACAAAATACAAATCTATTCTTTGCAGCAGGAATATAAACACTGCACTACTTTATGGTTAGTCAAAACTGTCACGAGACAAAACTTGAATCTCTCTCTCTAGCAGGCACATTAATCACGTGTTGTCTTGAAATTTTTATTGCTGCCTGAAAGCTGGATGCACAAGGAATTCTGCAGCAGGTGCTTTTAAATTATAAATTACCTCTAATCACAATAACCTCCTTAAGGTCGGTGCATCCTGCCGAGGTCAGTGTCAAGTGCGGTCGTACAACCCTAATGCCGGCCCTGATCCTGAATAGCATTTGGGAGCAGTTTCTAGAGCACTGCTCAGCAGAATGGGGAGTGTCTCAACCTGAAGCCCTCTCTAAAATGCTAATCGTTCTAGTTTTCTGGTTGTACCTGAGGATGAGTCTCAGTAAACACTAAGGCAGGGCTGAACTGGATCAAACCTAGGCCCCAACGGTTATTGCCATTACTAGGGAAGGTCTCTGATTTTCCCAGGGTACTGAGATAAACAGACACAGGTGATGGCCAATCTGATAAACAAGTCAGGCTCTTTTTGTTTACTCTAGGTCCTTGTCCTAGTAACATCCTACTCCTCTTAAAGGTTGTCTCAACTATTGCAATCACTGTGGGATCATGACTACCTTTACTCTTGACTCGTACCAAACAAACTTTAAGTTGGAACTCTGAACATTTTCCTTCAATGGTCTTTAAATTCTTACAGGAAGCAATCCTACTTCTTTGATGTTACCGTCAGGTCAAATCTTTTGGCATCCCTTTTTAAGGTTTGTGGAATCTAGAAATTATATCCAGTGGTGTAGGAAAATGGCTCCCTGTTGCAGTTACCCCCCACTTTGTGCCTGATATTGATGCTGACTTGACTGAGAAGTGTGCTGGGACCCCGCTAACCAGGCCCCAGCACCAGTGTTCTTTCAATTAAAATGCACCATTGTTTCCACAATTGGCACACCCCTGGCACACAGTTAAGTCCCTTGTAAAAGGTACCAGTGGTACCAAGGGCCCTGCGACCAGGGAAGGTCCCTAAGGGCTGCAGCATGTGTTGTGCCACTCTAAGGGACCCCTCACCTAACACATGCACACTGCCATTGCAGATTGTGTGTGCTGGTGGGGAGAGCAAGGCAAAGTCGACATGGCATCCCCCTCAGAATGTCATATCCACAAAATGCTGCCTGTGGCATAGGTCAGTCACCCCTCTAGCAGGCCTTACAGCCCTAAGGCAGGGTGCATTATACCACAGGTGAGGGCATAGCTGCATGAGTAATATGCCCCTACAATGTCTAAGTCTATTCTTAGACATTGTAAGTACAGTGTGGCCATATTAAGTATATGGTCTGGGAGTTTGGGAATTGGTCAAAAACGAACTCCACAGCTCCATAATGGCTACACTGAATACTGTGAAGTTTGGTATCAAACTTCACAGAAAAAAAAAAACACTGATACCAGTGTTGGATTTATTAACAAAATGCACACAGAGATGCCCCCTGTATTTTACCCAATCCTTCAGTGCAGGACTGACTGGTCTGTGCCAGCCTGCTGCTGAGAGACAAGTTTCTGACCCCCTGGAGTGAGAGCCTTTGGGCTCTCTGAGGCCAGAAACAAAGCCTCCTGCCCTGGGTGGAGATGCTTAACACCCCACCCCCCTTGCAGGAACTGTAACACCTAGCAGTGAGCCTCAAAGGCTCAAGCTTTA